>NC_090930.1:32282408-32638232 GCF_040938575.1 Ambystoma mexicanum | reverse complement strand
CCTGTGCGCTGGGAACAAAAGATGGACTTTGCCGACTCTAGGTCTTTAAGCTGACCTCCGAAGGCAGGGGCTCCGAGTACGCGGGTGCTCCGGGGCCTTGGCTAGCTCTACTATAAAGTGCTCATATAGATATAGATATAGATTACACATCCCTGCTGAGAAGTGCTGTTACAGCCCCCACTTCATTTTTCCGGCAAGTCTGATTTCATCTTCATCAGAATAACTCAACACTGTCGTGGTTATACAAGAGCTCATATATTTAAAGGGATGGAATTACTCAGAATGTAGCAGCACTATTCAATAACCCAAAGTGCTTAAGCATAGTTAATGTGAAAATACTACACTTCTCACCGTTGGGACAGTACTGCCACTGCTCACAGAGGCTTCTACACCTTTTATGGGGCAGCACTGATCCAGCCTACTGGACAGCTTCACTTTTAATGGCACTTCTCAATAGGGCTGCTATACTTCAATAGGAAATGCCAACACTACCCCACAAGGAATTGCATACTCTTGATGCCACGAAGCAGCACTTCCACCCACCACAGCTGCTTTATTTTTAATGGCACAGTCTGTGTACTTCTCAGCCACTTCGCTTTATATTTAAACAGACCGAAATGTCATTTCTCAGCAGGACTGCAACAATATACCATTGTGTTCTGCATGTTGAGTGCTTCTTCACCACCAATGTGGGTTCATGGCACTCTCCAAGTGTCTAAATAGTAGATCTGGCTACATTCAATTGTCAATAGGCATGTCCGGAGCTGCCTGCTGTCCATAAGATGCCGCTCAGGATGTTGGAAACCGTCATGGGGCAAGAGATAGAAGGCTTGTGCCTGTAAGATATCAGAATATATAATTGTCTTCCCAGATGGGAGACTGACTCCATTGATATACATGGGGTCACTGAGATGAACCAGAGTGAAACTGTACATTCAGTTGTGAGATTACCAGCAACAGGAGATACTATGCTCCAAGGAGTAAGGTGCCCACTCAATATATCACACTGTTTAAAGGTGTGAGACCCATCCTGAATGTTTGCCCAAAGAGCATTGGCCAGAATTTCACACTGAAGAAGTGAGCATGTGATCCGGGGTCTGCAGCCCACACGCAGGAGATTCCCATGCTCCCACTTGCGAGATTTGCACCAAATTAGTGAGATTGTGCTCCAAGGTAGGAGGCACACGCACAGTTTTTGCTCTGAGATTTGACACGCTCACAGGATGTGCTGGCATTTCGTTCTCCCATCCTACTTGTGTTGCTCTGCCTTTTGAGGGCTACTACAACCTGGATGATTATAGAGGGGTGGAGTAGGGGCAGTGATGGCCTACTGGAATGCAACTGGAAGGCTGAAACCTCCTTCTTACCTGACTTTAGTATATGCAGTTCAAGCTAGCCAATGTTTCCACTGTACTGCGCTCCACCCCCTTGCACCAAGTCGGCGACTACGTGCAAATGCGGTCATATAACTGCCAGTGATGTCACTTCCTACATTTGGGCCCCCCCCAGGAAATTCATAAGTCGACTCCCCTGTCCCAAAGTGAGTCTCTTGTTCTCGGCCACCTCTCCTGATCCCTTTTGGAGGCTTTCTCTGACCTCGCCCGCACCACCCTCTGATGTGCAGCCCTGCCTCTCCAATCCACTTACCTGCTGGAGGCTCTGCGAACCGTCGTCACCGCTCTGTATGGCGTGAAGCCAGACATGTACAGCACGTTGCGCTTCTGTAGGCAACCTTTTGTATATCGTGCTTCAGAGTTTATGGCACATAGTGTCAAAATCATACATGGTTTCTGAAGGGGCTAGGAGCCTTGTGTAAACTTGTGGCGTTCCAGAACTATGTTGGGCCCCTTGCCGAATCTGCCCTCCAGGCACACAAATGTGGTGCCATCAGGGGCGAGATTACACTTCGCACTGGTGCAAGTTGTGAAGAATCTGATGCGATTCTTTCCAGAAACCTGGTCTGGGATCCAACTCATGTGGCAGACGCTTTTTTGATCCCGAACCTGGGGGTACTGTACTGTGGGAGGATCACATGGAGGGGGAGGAGAAACAGACCACGAAGACTGAAACCCTTTATAACTTTCCCCATAATCCTGCCGATTTGATTGCTTTTTGCCAAAGTAAAGAAGTGGAAAAACCTAAACAGGTCCCAGAATTCTATAGGGACTGAGACGAGTAGGAGGGCTGAAGAAGCATGGAGATGTAGTAGTCAAGCTATTAGGCCTAGCAGCCACTGCAGGAGTCGGGCAATTGAAACTAATGACTCACGGTAGATTACACCTGCAAGTTCTGTGAGGGTCCTCTGTTTGCAAAACCTGAATTGCTATGGCTGCACTGAGGAAGACGTACTGAGAATTGAGTTTTCCCCATGTGCTCCGAGTGGCTGTGATTGCAGCACCGTGACCCTGCTGAAGCCCGAGGTCCGTAGCGGAAGGCAAACGGAGGGACTGAGGAGTGAAGGAGACTCTCGTGGTGTGGCTGGACCGGTGACACCCGTGCTGCAGAAGGGTGTGGGTCCCAAGTGTGCCCAAAGCAGTAGTAGAAGCTAAAGAAGTCGGGAAAGTGAAGTAGCCACAACCGTAGTGTTCCTGGAGCTGGTGAATGGAGCGCAGCGTTCAGGTTCCCTCAGCAAGCCTCGCCAGTAACTGTATCCAACTCTAAAACAACTTGTGTATACTTGGAAGCGAGTAAAAGCTGTTGGTTGTTTACAAATCCTGTCTAACAATGGAAATGTAGCACGCGCACTAATAGGCAAAGCCGGCGTGTTCACGCAAGAGGAAAAGCACATTATCTCCATTGTTGAACATTTATTTCTCTTACTGGAGTGGTTGCGTGTCCTTAATTGAAAAGGGAGTGCCTGTGAAACCATTCCGAAAGTTTAACTTTGACTTTTCACCAGAGTTACAAGTGACTACATCATCAAAGGAAGGTCATGTGTGGCCAATTGCATTTCCCTAGCGCGGTCTGGCATCATCCCCGTGAGATTGGCTGAGGATACAAATACTCGCAGTCCTTTTTAGGTGACAGAGCTACCGTAAGGAATGGTTGCGTGTGCCTAAATCCGTTTTCCCTTGTAGTAGTCTGAACAATCATTCTTTAATTCCAGAAGCTGTACTGACAAGGAGAACACACAAGAGGCAAATCCTGTCCATAGTCATATTCAGACCCATCCACCTGATCTGCGAGGTTGTTAAAAATCCAATGTGCCCTGATACAAGTGTGGCAGCTGGAAGAGCGGCAATACAGCTTCTGGGTAATTACTGGAACCAAGAAGGTGTGAACAAAGTTGGGGAAGGTAGCTGGGTGCTTGTAAAGAATGGTAAGAAGATACCCTGTGATGTTGAAGGCTACGGAAGTGAGGAGAAAGTCAGTCTTGGGGCAGAGGCAGGTTATACTGGTGGCGGTGAGGCAGACCGAATAGAGGCAAAGAGGCTACCCTCCTGATGGAGATAGGAAATAAGAGTGTCTTGCCTACCTGTAGAGGTTGAAGTGTCTTGCCTTTATATGCCTAAGAATTCTGAAGTATAAAGTTGAAGCAGAGGTACCTGAACTGTGGCAATGTATAAAACTGTCAGTGGATGTTACATTGTAGTTGGTTGGAACAGCAGTAGCAGGGTGGTTGTTAAGAGGAAAGCAGCAACCCAAAGAGAAGCATCCTGACAATTATACCAAATGTGCTGCAGAAGTTCTAACCAATTGGAGAGTTGTAGAGAAAGTTGTTAACCTAAACTTTGAACTGTGGCAAATAATCTTGGATGGAGGATGTCCAGGATTACCATTGGTGCTGTTTTGTTGACTGAAATTAGAAGGGGGAAACTTTTCTACGGAAACTGGAGAATGTTTCCAGTGCATTTTTGTTTGAACCTTTGTTTCGAGTTGGAACTTACAAGAATTGGTTTAAGCTTTTCTTTCCTTCATGAACATGTTGAAGAACTGGTCTGGTTGAAGACTTTTTTTCTTTTCATTTTTGAAAACTTTGAAGTTGACTTTAAACCCTGGGAAAGGGATTGACCCAGGACAGGTGAAGGTCATCCAAATATTGTTCAATCATTGTTTATCGTTTTATGTGGTTTTATTATTTCCCTTGAATGTTTTGTTGTTTACTGTGAGGGCCAGTTAATCTATTTTAGGAGTTTTCCTCCCCTTAGTCTTTAGACTAGGTAGGGAATTCCTTGAGAGAGTAGGGCAAGCAAGGATTTATTTCCAAACTTTTTCTTTAATAAAATGCCTAACCGTGAGAAAAATACAAGTAGTTATCCGCCTCGCATTATTGACCATAGTGAAAAGTTTTGTTAAGATGGGTCCAAATATACCAATAAAAGGAAACAACTCAATACACAGGGTAACTCCATCAGTAACACCACTCATGACAAAGGCTGTACCGCAGACTGGATTGCAGACCTTGATTGACAGATCGCTATCTGTGCCAACAAACCCTGACCTCGGTCTGACCACCACTTTGTCTTTCACTATCTCGCACATGACACCCCCAAACCCACCCACCGTTGCCATGCCTGCCATACTCGGCCACAACTCACGAAGGACACCATTGTACCATTGCTACAGGAACTGCATCCTCTGAACCTCCACTCCAATGACCCCATTATACTAGCTGACCTCTACTCCAAGGCACTCACCACCGTGGTAAAGAAAGCCGCACACCTAGCTCGCCGCAAACCCAAACAAGCAACACATTCCAATGCCTGGTTTACCCCTGAGATCCCAGTGCTCCGTGCCACAAAACTCATAGCAGAAGCCAACTAGAGGATTAGTCCCACTGACGCAAATATAATCCTACAGACAAGCTATAACCACAGCAAAAGAGAACTTGAAACCAGCAGCCCCTCCACCTGCCATCACCAAAAACGTAGCTTGGTGCACAGAGATATAAAATGCAGTGCTGAACAAAATAGACCTACTACACAGAACAATTCACCTCAAACAACCCCATGTTAAATTCCCAACAATGCCCACCGCAGCACACTAACCAGCCCTTGCTACCGAATCCACTGAACAGACCCCACTATTCAATTTCAGCCCTATATCCGAAACGTAGGCCGCCGCCATCCTAAATAGCCTGAAACCACCAGGAGCAAAGGAGATGTCTGCCCAGCCTCAAGGACTGCACAGAAACCCTGACCCCATTCATCACCAGATTCATCAACAGCTCCTTTGCCACCTGCCTAGTACCCTCCAGCCTTTAAGAAGCCTGGGTTCTGCCACGGATCAAGAAAGCTTCGCTTGACCCAACCATCCCAGACAACTCCTCGCCCATTACCACTGTCCCTTTTTAGCTGAAAATTTTAGACAGGGCGGCTTACACACAAATTCAGCAATTTCCCGAGACCCACCGCATCCTCCAATTCTGCAATCCAGCTTCCGACCAGGCCACCGGACAGAATCAGCACTGCTTGACTTGAAGAACCAACTGGGTGAGTTCAGAGACGGGGGCATTCCTGCCCTACTCCTTCTCCTGGACCTCTCGGTTGAATTCGACTTGGCCGACCATGACATTTTGTGCCACCAACTCACCACTGCGGCCCATTTATCACCTGAAGCTACAGCCTGGGTTACACCATTCCTGAAAGACGGATCTTTGAGAGTGTTTGCTGACGATGCCAGTGCTCCCCCTGAGCCCATCCCCTGCAGAGTACCTCAAGGATCGTACGTATCCCCCACCCTCTACAATAGATTCACCAAACCCCTCTTTGACCTGCTTGGCACATCCTACACCAATTATGCTGATGACACCCAAATTCTCCTCCCCCTTTCTGGTAACTACTCAGATGACATGCACGCACTAAACTGAGTGTACTCGACTATCCAGGCCTGGATGGCCACTCACCACCTTTGCCTCAACAATGAAAAGACCGAGATCCTTCTGGTGGGTCCCTCTTCTGTTCTCAAGAAACTATACTCCCAATATGCTTCATTCAGCATTGACGGCATCCAAATCCTACTATCTGCCTCAGTCAAGACCCTAGGGGTACATCTTGATGCTACCCATTTACCCGCGCGCCAGGCGAATGCCATCGCCTCTTCTGCCACCTACACCACAAAATGTATCAATCCCTCCAGATCCTTCCTCTCTCGGGATAGCTGCCTCACCATCGCCAGAGCAATCATCAGGGCAAGGCTAGACTACTGCAACACCCTGTTTGCTGGCTCCTCGCAACACAACATTAAAAAGAAGCAGATGATCTAGAACCACGCCATCAGAGCTGCCAGTTCACCAACGGATCATTTTCAAGGCCCTAATCATTACACACAGATGCCTCTCCAATTCCGCCCCACCCTACCTCTCTCAGAAGATCACCAGAGCCCATTCAGACAGGCCACTCGGATCAGCACATACCAACAGGCTTATGCTTCCCAAATTCAAAAGAACCAAACCCGGGGGTGGGGCAACCTTTCCTACCTTTGTGGTGAGACTATGGAATGCACTCCCACCGGCGCGGAAAGCAGAACAGTCGTACTGGGTGTACAGGAGAACGCTGAAAACCTGGCTGTTCAACTAGTAATGAGGGCCTCACCCCCTATAGTCTTTCCGTTTACTCTACTGCTTTCCTCTCCCTGTCCCCCCTCACCCTCTTCCTTCCCTGCTCACCTTAAATTCTGCCTAACTGGTGGTAACAGGGCCTTGATGCCTCCGGGTTTAGTGCCCTTTATGAATGAATGAATGAATAAATAAATAAATAAATAAACTCCAGGTGCAGAAGAAAACACAGCTTCATACCAATACAGACGGCCGCTCGGCGACCGTACAAAGAACCCTCTCAAAATGGCTTTGGGAACAACACATTTTAGAGGAAGAAATCATATTGATGTCATTGTTAGTACAATTGCAACAAACTTCTATTCTATTACTTGATTTGTTGGTAGAGTATAGGACATATAATAATTATCTGTTAATGAACCCTTTTATAATTGCTCCTTTTACAACTAGTAACGCCTCCTAGGGTCAACCCTCTACAGGTGATTCATTTCAATCTAATATGCTATCGGTCGGCCTTCTACTACACTAGTCGATAAGAGGAATATGATTTTATTGGTCGGCTGTTTGCTCACACAACCTCATACACTTGAGCGGTGCCAAGTTAGGTGATGGGCAATGAGAGACAGGCAAACCGCTATGATACAGTTTTGAAGAGGTTACTCCCCTCTCGTCCCAGGCCCGATGTTCCATCTGCCAACCTTTGTTCGTAGCCTTGGCGTGTAATCTCTGTCTGGATGTGCTAAGGAAGTGGCAGGTGTGCTATCTAATTGGGTCAGGAATAAATGGTCAGTGGTGGGATCACGTGGTAGAGGACCACTGTTCGGGGCTTAAATGCATCTATTTGTTGGATTTTCCACTTTCGTAACGTGTATGCTTCCCTTCGGCAGCCACTCCGGGCGCTGTATGTTCATTTATTATAGGATCACCTGGCACAGTAGCTGCTAGCACCTGGTATTCAAGGACGTGTGTATTTTTCACGGCTACCAATTAAAACTAATTAACTTTAATAGTTGTATGCTGATTGTCCTCGGAAACGTCATCTGCTGTGGTTCAAGCTTGCTAAGCAGAAGTCCCCTCGGTGCACTGACCTTGGTGTCTGAGACTCGTCTGAGCATGGGTGATTTTATGTCCGGCGGCAGTATTTGGAAATTGAGATCTAGCA
Source organism: Ambystoma mexicanum (assembly GCF_040938575.1). Classification (NCBI taxonomy): domain Eukaryota; kingdom Metazoa; phylum Chordata; class Amphibia; order Caudata; family Ambystomatidae; genus Ambystoma; species Ambystoma mexicanum. Next base: position 32,630,574 of record NC_090930.1, on the reverse strand, counting down.
GATGGTGGTAGTCTGGTCCATTCTCGACCATGTTAGTGTTCTTCATGTCTGCATGCTAGTGTTCTTCGTGTCTGCATGCATGTGTGCTTTGTGACTGCATGTTATCATTTCCTGCCTGTGTATGCAGGAAACTCCTACGTATGTGAATACAACTACAAGTCGCCCTAATTGTGTCACACAATCTATTCTAATCTCAATGGTAACTACATGGCCCCCCAGTGTTTTCCTAACTGGTTCTCCGCTTATACTTTCATGCGTGCTCGGGAGCAGGTGGGGCAGTGGCCAGACCTGGTGCAACTCTTATCTCCGTTACCATTGTGCCCCATTTCTAAAACACTGGGACATATTAGAACACCATTGCACCATGAGATGGCATGGTATATGCAACAGCCAAAAAATTGCCATAGTACAAAAGATATCTTTTTTGATACATTTTTCCACCACGGCAAACTTTGCCCTGGTGCTAACACCGTGCGAGAAGGGGTAGAAGCCGAATGTGACATGTGGCACATGCCACAGCATGCCACCAATCTCTGGACTGGCTGATGTAAAATGTACAGTTTAAGGGATTTCAAACACATTCAACAAGTGAAAAATACCCTCTCAATCATTGTAGGATTGTTTTATATTAAAACACTTTCAGCAAATGCATAGTTTAAGCACTTATCATGTCCCAGCATGTCACAAATCTAGGGACTAGCTGATGGCAAATGTACTGTTTAAATGACTTCAAAGACATTAAACAAGTGAATATAAAGCCTCACAACCATTGTGAGATGTTATAAATCAAATTAAAAAAAAGAAATTGATTGTATTCCAATAGCTCCCTTGAGCTCACAACTTCATGGACTGTAGTCAGCGGCTCTGCCACTGCACCAATGCTTTAAATGAGAAATTTCTGGTGCTAGTTCTTATGACCTAATCAGACAGCAGGGCCTGTAAGTCCCTTTTCTGTGTCACTTCTAACGTGGCATGCCACCTAGATATTTCTTTATTTCTGCTTCAAATCCGTTTTTTCATTGCTTCAAAATTACTTCAGGCATCTCACCTCTTAGGCTCTTGTCTTATATTTCATAACCTACAGCAATTGAATGGTTTTAAGAACTTGGAACTCCAGCATGCCACAGCATGTCACCTCTCTCGGGACTAGCTGATGGCAAATTTACTGTTTAAATGACTTCAAAGACATTACACAAGTGAATATAAAGCCTGACAACCATTGTGAGATGTTTTAAATCAAATTAAAAAAAAGAAATTGATTGTATTCCAATAGCTCCCTTGAACTCACATTCTCAAGGACTGTAGTCAGATGCTCTACCACTGCACCAATGCTTTAGACAGTAAATACCTGGTACTTGTTCTTATGACTTAATTAGACAACAGGGCCTGTAAGTCCCTTTTCTGTGTCAATTCTAAAGTGGCATGCCACCTATATATTTTCTTATATCTGCTTCAAATCCGTTATTTTATTGCTTCAAAATTACTTCAGGCATCTCACCTCTTAGGCTCTTGTCTTATATTTCATAATCTACAGCAATTGAATGGTTTTAAGCACTTGGAACTCCAGCATGCCACAACATGTCACCGCTCTCGGGACTAGCTGATGGCAAATTTACTGTTCAAATGACTTCAAAGACATTAAACAAGTGAATATAAAACCTCACAACCATTGTGAGATGTTATAAATCAAACAAAAGAATTAATTAAATTCCGACAGCTCCCTTGAGCTCACAACCTCAAGGACTGTAGTCAGAGACTCTACCATTGTACCAATGCTTTAGATAGGAAAATTCTGGTGCTAGTTATTATGGCCTAATCAGAAAGCAGGACCTGCAAGTCCCTTTTCAGTGTCAATTCTAAGGTGGCATGCCACCTAGATATTTCTTTATATCTGCTTGAAATCCGTTTTTTCATTGCTTCAAAATTACTTCAGGTATCTCACCTCTTAGGCTCTTGTCTTATATTTCATAACCTACAGCAATTGAATGGTTGAAATCTCTTGGAACTCCAGCATGCCACAGCATGTCACCGCTCTCGGGACTAGCTGATGGCAAATTTACTGTTTAAATGACCTCAAAGACATTACACAAGTGAATATAAAGCCTCCCAACCATTGTGAGATGTTATAAATCAAATTTAGTAATAAAATGCCTGTGCGTCGCCTTGTGGCTGCTAGCTGTTTGTCTCCTGTGCATTACACAATATGGCCTGGGTAGAAGTAGAATCTTCTAACAGCAGGTAAAGCAGAGAAGGGCCTTCAAACATTCTGCATGACCCGTCTCTGGGACAGCTGATGGAGAAAGCAGCATGGGCAGGTCTAGGGTCGTTATCCCATAAGCTGGATTTTCCCCTGGGCTGGGTCGCCTTTTCGCAAGGGTTGACAACTGTGGCCCAGAGCCTGCAAGAGACAATGTCAGGAGGAACATAAGGCCAGTGGCAAACCACTGTCCGAACCATGCAACGGACACACAAAATAGTGGCATGCTAAGGGAAAGGCATAATGGAAGGGACAAGGTGACATACCCATAGCTCTCAACTCACACACTTTTGGCGAGTGTCACCCGCCTTGTAAAGGGCTGACTCACTCGCCAATCCTCCTGCACGCCCATTCATTCCAATGGGCATCTCACCCGCCAAAAACAAAATCGGGTGATTTCACCCGCCTTTGCAAAACAAATGGTTGAGAGCTATGCATACCCCTTAGCCCACAGGAAGACCAAGAGGGCACTGAATGGGATTTCAGCAGCACTGAGAGTTCTCACCAATCTATGAGCTTAGCCACTCCTCAGGAAGGAGAACCATGCAAAAGGTACAATAAGAGCGTTTAGAAATGCAGAGATAGTTCCCTGGTCGACCCCTTTCATCCAGACCTGCTACTCCACCCGAGATCCTTGGAGGGGAAGCCCCCACTTAAGGCCAAACGACTGCGCACGCCTCTTAATACGGAGGTGAGAGTCTAATTGAAGTCACAATATCCCGGACCTTCACTGCCGGATAAAGTAGCGGACACTCTGGTGATGGACTCATTCATGGTGAAGCACACCAAGGACCTGAAAAAGGCATTGACCGCTCATGGATAGCATGCCAAGACACGCTCCCCGATTCCATAGGTCCATTGGCCAAGATCATTAAAATGGTGGAAGAGACCAAAGAGGCCCTGCCTACGGATGTGCATATTCTGGCTAATTGGGCACAAAGAGCAGTTTGTTTAATAAGTAATACCAACTGTACAATAGCTGCGGAGTGCAGACGATCGTTTTTAGTAAAGATCGACCTGAAACTCAGGAAGTTGGCATCCTCTGAGGCCACTGCAGCAGCTAAAGGGCTTTTGTTTGGAGAAGCTTTTGCCAAAGACATGTCCAGATTTGTTAGCACCTTTGCTGCTCTAGACAAAGGTCAGACATCGTTAAAAAGAGTGTTTGTGCCCCGTCTATCCGCCAGGGCGGCAGAAGCAGAGGCGTCTCCGCCAGCCACTGAGGAGGCCAGAGGCCCTATAGAGGAAACAACTGGTGACAGCAGGAAGACAAAAGGCTGAATCCTTCCTTCCCCTCCCCTGGAAGAGGCAGGCGTCAGGGCTGGCACTGCAGCAGCAGGTGAGAGTACAGTCGTATGCACACAGTGCAGCAGCAAGCAAAGCATTCCCGTGATAGGTGGTAGGCTAGCGATGCACCTAAGCGCTTGGGAGGAGCTTACCGTGGACTCTTCGGTCGCAGAGACTGTGCAGGGGTGTTGTCTGTCATTTTTAAAGAGCACAGACAAACGAAACTGCAGCAACCTTTCACAATTTCAGAGTGTTAGGCAGAATCACATGCAGTACCCTTTGGGAACACTACATGCAATTAAGACGACAAGTGTCAGTACAATGTCACCTTTGTCTTTGGTACAAGCCTGTACTACACAGTTATGTGGTAGCATTGGCTGAGCAGCCAGACTTATCTCAAGAGTTTAAGTGAGCATTAGAACAAGTTACACAAAGGGACCAACAAATACAGTGGTTCAAACAAACACTTACTCAAGATTTCTTGGTAAAAGAATATACATTTATTTACACAGTCAATTAGAAAACATTACACTAGCAAAAGCAGCTTAATATCATACACTAATACACCACAATACACAACCAATAAGTTACTGAACAAGTTCAGCTCCCCTGAAGTGGGAGCAAAATGGCACTTCAGTTGCTTTAAAAAGGGGTAGAAAGACAAACAAGGCTATAAGAAATGCAGCCCAAATACATTAATAGGTAGGGTAAAGGGTTTCAGTTAACTACAACCAGCAATTCAATTAGTTAGGCCTGGGCCAAAGTCAATGGTTCAGAGTCTTTGTATAGGATAGCACAGTTCTTGTAGATAAAGGTTAAGTCATTGCCACGGTTTTAACAAGAATTTGGTTAGGCGAAAAGTTAGACAAATTTTTAGGGAAGGACCAGTCTTCAAAGAGGGGAAAGTTTCACAAACTTTCTCTGTGGTCGAAAAGATTTCCGGACCGCGTTTGCACAGTACCTTTAAAGTGAAGAAGAGCTGTAGCGGAGGCAGTTGTTCCGGGCAGTTCAAGTAGACCTCGCTGTTCCTGTGCTTCAGTCGTGGGGACAAGAAGGAGGACATCGGGAGGTTCCTGCACTGCCCAGGGAAGAGGCCATAACCCTGGATAAACGTTGGTTTAAGGTGTGAGTGCCTTAAAGACCACAAACTGGTATCCTTCCCACTGGCTATCCGGTTTTCCACAGCACTCTGTAGAAAATTCGACCAGGAGGGGACGGATTCCAGGCGGCTTGTGAGTTGGTTGGTCCCACCAAACTCAAGGGAAGAAGTTAACCTTGAAGGGCTTGTCTGTTGATGGAGTTTCAGGCAATTCAGACCTGCAGCAGGGCTTCACCGGTCATCCAGGAGTTGCAGCAGTTCTCTTCCTTCAGCTCGTCTTCGGTTCTTTAGTTCCTGTGGTCGACTCTGCTTTCCAAGTCCCAGAGACCTGCTTTTAAACAGTTTTCCCCATTCATTCCAGCCTGGCTGTCACTCACACAGCAGGGTGACTGTCCTTGCCGGACAGCCAGCCAGCCAATCACGCCAGAGTGCATTCAGGTCTCCTAGGAGACTAAGTACAGGGAGTTTCGGGCACCTCCCTCATATCCTGTCCACCCCAGGCACTCGGGCGCCAGAGGAGGGCTTCAGCACTGAAACCCGCCAAAGGCCAATGAACAAAGGGACCAAACCTGGTTTGGCGCGCAGAGTTAAACACAAGAAGGATCTTTCCTAAAAGCAACGGCGAAAAAAGTCAACCGCAGTCTGTTTTTACAGATAGGTCTTGGGCGCCATCTTGAAAAACATGGCTGACCCGATTTTTTGCTACCGTTGTTCGCGGTCGAGTAAAATCATGGTAGTTTGATCTAAACCACTGCCACCAGCCATTTAAAGTAGGAAAGGGTAACATTTCACTGTTACATGAGTGTTTTGACTCAGGGGATGCTAGACAACCCCTGAAGCACTTTATAGGAAGATAGTGTGTGCTGGGTCAGTAAATATAAAGAGACTAGAAAAGTCAATGTAACTTTACATGCTCTGGGAGACAGTAGTCGGTCCAGAGAAAGTGTTTAAACCTTGGGCAGTCTGAAAGACACCCCTGGGCCACTGCACTGAAGGTGCTGTGTGACACAAAGAAAATGATGATGCCTATGGAGTCGTTTTAAAACGCCATAACCAAAGAACACAAAAATAAAACACACACCAAAATACATGGAAGAGTGGGAAAAAAGGCTCACACTCTTCCCAGGTAGAAAAATGAAATCCTACAAATACAGCAAAGTTGCTGGAGGTCTCAAAAGGCAAGGGAAATCAGCACATTTTGAGAATTCTCCCTAACACAGAGGAGGAACAAAGCCTCATGGACAAGGAAGTAGGAGAGTTTCTAAAGAAAAGGGCGATAAGGCCAGCGTAGCAGGTGGCGCAACGCTTCCTAAGCAATGTCTTACTGGTGAAATAAGCAAAAGGTCAGGCCGGTGATAATCTCAGACAATTTAACGACTTTCTTGTGTACCGACATTGCAAGATGGAGGAAATCCATCTCTTCAGGGACATTTTGCAGAAAGGGCACTGGTTAACCTGCATAGATTTGAGGGATGCCTATCTAGCAGTACCCATTGCTGAGATGCACCAGCAATATTTAGAATTCCTCTGGTGATGGCAAAGGTGGGAGTTTATGTGCCTCCCTTTTCAGACTAACTTCAGCACTGTGGTGCTTCACAAAGCTACTCAAGAGTGAGACTGATAATATTCATTGAGGACTTTTGTCTCATGGCGCAGGATCCGATGCGGCTTCCAGAGCAAATGGTCCCAATGGCGGGTCTCCTAGAGAAGCTGGGGTTTCTCATCAATTGGGAGAAATCTGAGACCAGGCCACAGCAGCGAATGGAGTTCCTGCGGTTTATCACAGGCTCAGAGCTGGGGCACAGTCTCTGCCCCTTTAGAAAATGAACGACCCTTTGAAACATCACAGTATTGACTTTCCATTAAAGACTATAAACTTTACTTGACAGTCTTATGTTTGCTCAATCACCTCTTCTGTGTAAAAGTTCTTTTAACTAACTGATCAATTTTCCATCAATCATATGTCATAACAAGTTGCATTTGTCAGTAATTTTACAGTCACTTATCTAAGAAGGAATCTGCTGAACCTCCAAGGGAACCTGACAGCAGGTGCGGACACGAAACAGGCAGACAACACACGGCGGATCCCTGCTGGAGTTGGAGGCGGTTCATTACAGGTTTTGTTCTTCGCTATACCCTGTTCGAGATGGAGTCATTTGATAGGAAGCTACAGCGAAACAGTGAAAGAAAGAGGAATTGGGGATGAGGAATTGTGAGGTGATAGGACCATAACGTCGTGATTCATGGACTAGGACAAGTGTCATGCCTGAGGGCAATAGAGTTTAAAACTGCAGAGACTCCATTGACACAGAAAATGTTTATTTCTTTAATTTTTGTTTAATGGTTTTTTCTTTTTTAAGATTGCTGCTTGAGTTTTAATAAAGAAGAGTATGCATAATACGAGCCTCTGTGTCTTTAATAGAATCATGACTTTCCTGAAAGAAAGTATGGACAATCTGGACTCTACCACAGTGCTAATTACCTCAATGGAGTTTACCATCAGACAGCATTCCTAGCTAGTTGGCTAGTCCCTTTTTTCTGGCAATGTATTCCATGTCGTGTCATGGAGTGCCCCCTACATTTATCTGTCAACAGAGCTGCCGAGTCTCCCTAAAATCGTGGGAGTCTCTAGCAAAAGGAGACAGACACCTGCACTCTTGTATTTGAGCAGGATTTTCTTTCTACATCTGCATAGATCTTCAGCTGTGCCTCAGACAGTCCCTTTGTTTGTGGCAACACTGGGTTGAAGTAAGTAACACACTGCTGAACACAGCACTCAACAGCACATGCTGGTCTGACTGGGGCTAAGCTGTGTCCTGTACACCTCGACTGCTGAATTTCCAGCTGATTTCAGTGGCAACCTTGGATAAAGAGGGATAGATGGGATAGATAAGATTATCATGTGTGTAATTTAAGCACAGGTGGTGTGCGAGAGGCTACACAGCCCATGTGATGGTCTGACATGCATATTCTGCCACACAAACATGACTGTAGTGTCTGACAGGACATATTCTTGCTTTGCTTCTAAATTTGATTAGAAATCACATCCTGCAGTCCCATATGAAGCACAGTTTAGGATTTCCAAGCCAGACCTTTCGTTTTTTAATGTTACATCAGGAAAGGAGAGGCCCTTGCAATTCTCTTATTGATTTCATGTGCAAGTTCATCACTACCCGGTCGGTGCTGCGGACCCCGGTCAACGTCAAGGGATAGGCTTCACGGAGGGACTACTTCACCTTAATGTCTACTTTCCTTAAGCCTCAGCCCGAGGAAAATCCAGACACTTCCCAACAGACTGGTCCCTCTGAACGTCGCTGTGGCTCATATTTCTCACACTCTGCCCGACATCTATTGTCCTTCAAAGGCATGCATGAAATGGACAACTGCCCTCAGAGCCACAGCTTTATGGAAAAAATGGCAGCAATTAAGTGGCTTTTCCCCTAGTCCATGTTGGCAAGAGAGTAACAATATTCTTATACTGCAGGCCCATGTGAAATATAGCTTTGTCTTAAAATCTATGTATCATATGTTTGTCCTTCTGTAGGCTGTTGATTTCTTGGAGTCATAGATGTGTGTGATGTGTTGCATTTTGATAAGTCGTTAATTTTGTGAGGCCCATTGCTTCTGAGTCACATTTTACATGTTACTGTGTGGGATCTCAGCAGTGGGTCAAAGAATAGAAGAAAAGCATGACAGGGTTTAGTTAAAAACAATATTTCCAGAGACACATGGGCTAGATGGAGCCTGGGGTCCCCTGGTCTATTAAACAGGCCAGGCATTTCAGGAGCTACATAAGGAAAGAAGGAAGGCCCTTTACCCTGGAATAGGGGGTGCAGAGATTGGGGGCTCCCAAAGCATTGATACGAACAGAAATGCAGCATTCACAAATAGAGTGTGAGGTGTTCCTTGGTCTGTTGTGGTGTCGTCATGTCCACCTTTACATTTTTCATCATCCTATCATGATCGTGATGGACCCAAAACCCCTACTGCCAATTTTCCAAGGGTCATTTCTTCGCACACCACTCCCATTGGAGCACTGGATGGCAACTGTCAGATTACATGGTCACTGTCCGTTTCGATGCAGTGGCTGGCAACCCCATGGACTACCTGCTGGGTTATCCAGGTCTTCGGGCGTCGACATCGGAGGCAGTGAAAGTTGAGGCAAAAGCTCTGGTTAGCATGGTCAGATCGATGACTCGTCCTGCTGCTATTTAAATTCGCTTTCAGCTGTGTGCACACCGTGATTGTCCTGCTGGTGTTTAAATTAATTTTCAGCTGTGTGCCCATCTTGATTGTCCTGCTCCTGTTTACATTTGGTTTTAGCTGTGTGCATAACCTGCTTTTTATGAGAATGTGTTAACAAGTCCACCCCTCTGTACTCTGTCTAGTCTGCTACCGGTTCCCTCACCCTTCCTCAGTCCCATTGTCCCTCTGTGCTGTTATTCCCCTCAGCCTTACACCCCCTAGCCCCCTTCCTCTGCGTGTTCACTGTTTTTCTGTGCATATTACCTCCCCCAGCTCCCATTGTTTTCCTCCCAGTCTTGTGCCCTGTTTCCCCCCACCCAACCTACTGCTCTCGCCGCGCCTATGTGGCCTCTGCCTGGTTAAGTGTACCTCACTCTCTGCAGTTTGCTATGGTGCTATCTATCTGTCCTATCTTCTCAAACTGCTTCTCTATCTCTTATCCTTCAACCCTTACTAGGTCTGTCAGGAAGAACCTCAAGAAGGACATACTGAGCTCTAACTCAGGCCTTCCAATTGCAGGCACCTACGTCATTGCCTCTGCCAGAGAGACTCTGACAGATATACTCTATGTCGTTCCCTCACCCGTCCAATGGACTCTCCATATGATTGCTCTTCTCTCTCCTTTCTCTTCTTCGCCCATCAATGGTGGCACCCGTTGGGAGGTCTTTCCTGGCCTCTCCACCTCCAGGGTCATCATCAGTGTCTACTGCAATGGTACTATCATGGTCCAGGGTCCTCAACCCAACCTTCTACTCTTTGATAGGCTCCTCCCCCACCTTAGCAACCTCCCTCTGCCTTCTACACCAGCTCCTTCAGCTGCCCTGGCTCCCATGCCAGCTGTGCCCACCTAGGCTCCCTTGCCACCTCCTAACTACCCTCTCCCCTCCCCATGGCTTTCTCGCCACCACCCCACACATTGACAACCCGTCTGACTTCTCCTCTTGGGTGAACCAGTCACCCACTAACACTGTATCTTGGGCTCCCTCCTCACCCATTATGGTCCCGGCTCCCTTACTGACCTTGGCTTGTCTGCCCCCTTCTACCTCTGTCCCTCAGGCACTATCATCACTTAGGGGGGCCCACTGTCCCCTGCTCCCCCGTAAGCATTTCACTGATTGCAATCTGCTCCACATTGCCATGGTAAGCACTCGCTCAGCTGTCAAACACTCCTCTAACATCTGCAAACTCCTTGAACTCCTGGATTGTGATGTTCTTGCCATCACTGAAACCTGGTTCAAGGATTGCTCTGTCACAAGTTTTGACACACTTCTCCCAGAAGGCTACATAATACTCTCTCTTCCTAGACCAAACAGACCAGGTGGGGGAGTAGCATTGATCTTCCCTGAGTGCATCCCTGTGTCTGTCATTCCCACTGAGGCCTACTCATCCTTTGAGTGCCTGATCTGCAGGCTGTCCCTCTCTCCAAGCTCTTCACTGCTGCTGTCCACCTTCTATCGGCCACCTGGTCAGCCATCCCTCTTCCTTTCTTAATGGGCTGACCTGGCCTCCTCTCTCCTTTCCTCCTCATCTCCTCCTACTGGGTGATCCCAACATCCATCTCGACTCACCCGATTCCTTAAGACCTTTATGCACAGCGCTGGCCACACCTTGGATGCTCTCTTCTCAACTGTCATTCCGCTATCTATCCCTCTTACTACTTCTCTCTCCTGGACTGATAATTTTCTCCTCTCTTCTCACTTGAAGCTCTCTTCTCCCCTTGCATAGGTAAGCCGGCACTGCCTCCTGTCTACAAGGTCATCCGACCCATGAAAAGAGTCTTAGTAGCTCCCTTTGCCTCCACCTATTATGCTCCTTGCACTCCTGCGACTGACTCCCACCCTGCCACAGCCCTCTCAAACTTTAACCTCTCTTTTTCCAATACACTTCATATTCTTGCCTCTGTCATGAGGGCACGATTGAAGCCTACCAAAAAGTGCAACTCTTGGTATGACTCCAAATCAGCTTCCGTTAAACACAAGAGCAGGGAAGCCAAATGGAAATGGGATTCCTCTGGCGCACCCTCTGACAAACTGGCCTGCCGCCTCCTCGAAAGGCAGTATAGACTCTGCATCTGCTCCCAGAAAAGAGTCTTTATTCATGCCCGCATCTCTGCGGTATCCAATAACACGGACACACTTTTGAAAGTCTGCAAGGAATTAGCCAACCCTACCGCAGCCTCCTCCACCATTGCACCCACCCAAGCAATTTGCTCGGCCCTGGCTGCACACTCACCTCAAAAACAGTGGATATCCTATCCTCCCTCTCTTCGTCACCACCTCATGTAGCAACATCTCTTGTACCAATCTTGGCCACCTCCACCCCTCCCCGTCTTCTCCCTTCTGCCTCCCCTGTCATACCCCAGGAGGTTACTAGACAAGTCTGGTCTATGAAAGCCTCCTCCAAACAGGTGGACCTCTGTCCCTCCAAAATCATCAAGGACAACATTGACTCTCACACTCCAGCCTTGACTGACCTCTGCAACCTCTCCTCCGCCACTGGAGTTTTCCCCACCACTGCTCTTAAGCACTCCCTTGTGCACCCTCTCCTGGAAAACTATCGCCCGTTCTCTAGCACTCCTTTCCTGGGCAAACTCCTGGAGAAGTTTGCTATTTCCCAGCTTACCCTCCGCACTGAATCTGTTGGCTCCTTCCAGACCACCAGTCTGGTTTTAGACCATCCAGAGGCATGGAAACTGCTCTTCTGAACACCCATGAAGATATGCTCTCAAATCTTGGTTGTAACTCTCCCTCTGTCCTCATTCTACTTGGCCTCTCCTCTGCCTTCGATACGGTGAACCACAACACACTCATCGCACGTCTCTGTGATACCCTCGTCATCATTGATCAGGTCCTGGCATGGCTAACCTCCTTTCACTCCGACAGCCCATCGCAGGTGGAACTGGGGTCTTTCCTCTCCCCTATCACTCCCTCTACTTGCGTTTTCCCCAAGGGATCTGACCTACCCCCCTGGATTTTCAATGGCTTCATGGCCCTCCTGCCCCGTTTCCTAGCCACCTTCACCTCCAACGTTCAGTGTTACACGGATGACACGCAGCTCTCCTTCAGGCTACCCTCGGCCTCTTCCTCTTCCTCACTAATACCTGACTGTCTGGCCGCAATTCAGTCGTGGTGTGCTCCAAACGACCTCGGAACAGCATCCACAGTAGAATCCCTCACCTGCGACAGCAATGAGGTTTTCATGTCCGTTTCAGCACCAGAGGCTAAGGCTTCCTCAGAGGTGTACTCAGAGACACCCCTGGCCAGGATGGTCTGTAGCACCAATGGATTCTCATGGGCTACCACACCACGCCCTCCTCCACTGCATCCAGTGCCGCATCACCTGCACAAATAAAAAAAAAACATGAATACAAATGTTAATAGCATAGGCCACACACACAGGTATTACAATGATGTCAGCCAACACATGAACCTGCCATGTCACACATGACACAAAGTCAGGCACGCACGCAGTGTCAATGAAAGGGAAGGGGAGTCTGAAAGCAGACATGGATGCGTATCAAAGGGCAAAGTAACACATATACTGCATAGCACCTGCATCACACACAAGCATGTGACTGGCATAGTCCTTCCACAAACATGACTGATGCCAATACACAGATGGCACGTAGCACAACCAGATTTATCAACCAGCCTCATATGGAAGTTGAATACTACTGACCATGAGCCATGTAAAATGCATGTCAGATGACATTTCATGGAATTCACTATTAGAAAACACACACATGTGTCGCAGGGTGCAACAACGCTAGAGTGTTGTAATACAGTGAGGGCAGGCATACGGATTCAATAATGCTAGGCCACATTGACATCACGCAAGTGAATAGGCACATTGAAGGGGATAACAGGGTTTAGAAGTGTGTGGGTGCAGTGCAGTACATGGGTACGACCTCAACTATGAATAAAAACACAGATCCAGTAATGTCAATGTCGATGACAGTGTAAGGGTAAGTGCCGTCATCATGTGTAAAGTGTTGGTAGTGGGTTGTAGGGATACAGTAAACCCCACCCACAAGGGTGGGGGTGGCTAGGAGGCAGTGCATGGGTTAAAATGGTTGCTCAGAGGACTGTGTCGTAGCAGACAGTGTGGGCAGGTGGCAAGTGCATTCTCTCAGCCATCTGGGACTACAGCAGGGGAGAGGAGGACAGAAAGCACAACACATGAGGAAGCATCAGAAGTGCCTGCAGACCCGGAGAAGCTACACCTCCAGTTGCATAGAGGCAGGGAGGCTGTACCAGAGGGAGGCCCCAGCTCAACACAGACGTGAACCACAAACCAATTTCCATGAGGAGCAACTGACCCGGAGGGAGTAAGAAAGGGATGATCAAAGACCATGAGAATTAAGTAAATACTAGAGGTGGAGTTGAAGGAATTGCTGGCCCAGGACGCATAGGGACTTGCTAAGAATGCACAGGGTTCAGAAATGAACACTCATAGCCACTGTAAGCCTGTGCCATCATCACAGTCCTAGAGAGATACCTTGCACCAAGCCTAAAGGACTGTTCACACAGTCCAGGACTGGCAGAGTTGCAGAGGGAAGAGTGTAGAATCACCGAAATCCTGGTAAATCCTGTTGGAGTAGTCCACCATAGGAATTACCAGTCCTCTGGAGACAGTGAGCTGCTGGGGGATGGAGATGAAAGGAAGAATACCTCTGAGGAGGAGTAACTGGCAGGGTGACTTCACAGAGACGTCAGTCATGTGACGATAGAAGGCGACTGTTGAGTGGAAGATCATCACAGGTTCTCCGCGACCACAGGTTGGAGCAACAATAGGGCCAAGAGAGGCTGGACAGAGAGTGTCATGGAAGGAGGGAGCAGGTGTGGTGATGAGGATTGCCTCTGTGTGCAGCACATGGTTTGTATGCAGTCTGCATGACAACAAGCACGTATCAGTCCAACATCACATGGGTCACACATGGCAGTCATGACAATGTAGCCTGAACTGGCAGACAATCGTAACACATCACCCAAGCAACATACACATGACCTGTACACACATGCATCACCACTCACTAGACATTCCCTCATACATTGGCAGGTCTCCCACACCTTGGATCTGCTCCACTGCAATGAAATCACTAGCAATCTCCTCATGCCCAGTGAGTTCATCGTCCCCTGGTGGTGACCCACTGCCAGTCACCAGAGTAGAGGCGAACTTTGCAGCCAGCTTGTCTTTTGCTCGGTGTCGGAGGTCATCCCAACGCTTCACAACATCACCAGCTGTGCGCCTCTCATAGCCCAAGGCGCTAATATGGTCCGCGAGGCACTGCCAGTGGGTCATACGCTGAGCAGGTGTATGTGTGCTCCCTGCCTGCATCAGCATGTCACAGCCGTGTTCCAACATGTAGTCCACGAGCATGTCCAGTTCATCATCACAGAAACTCCTCTTTCTCGGCGTGTGGGACTCCTGTGCCATGTCTGGGGTCTTAGCCTGTACTGCTGGAGCATGTTTCTGCTTCTTGTGAGGTGGTGCACACCCTGAGTGGCTTGTACCGCTCTGGTCAGTAGGGGCTGGAGTACAGGTGGACTGTGTAAAGGACCGGTAGGGGGTGTCTGTACTTCTGCTCTCTATATGGTAGAAGAGAGGCACAGAGGACCCCAGCCAAGATTCTCTATTACGGTAGCAATGGACGAGCAATCAAGGCCTAGCTTCTCAGGAGGTGATGCGGGCTGGTTCTTAAGTACAGTGTAGTCCCCAAACCCCCACAAAGGAATGTCCACACACTGTATTGGTTAGAACACAGTCTTTATATAATCAATATTCAAGGTTATGTACACTTATCATAATAACTCACTTTGTACTTAGAAAAATCAACAATGGCAAATATATACAATTCTAAAGTGGTACCACCCTTTGTATTAGACCTTATTAAAGTGCATCGACAATACTGTAACAATGTCACACAGATCAATAGAGTGAAACCAGCAATAGAAAGAGGAGAGAAAATAAGATGGTGGAGCAATAGGCAGAATACTGGCCCCTACCACTAGACACAGTTCTGTGTGGAGATCCCCCCACCTGGGCAACCTGTAAAATAAAGATATAGCACAAGCCCAGTCCATATATTGTTCTGTAAGTCTTATTCCCTCCTATAATGTTTTTACCCCCCCAATGTACCTGGTGGAGTCGAGTTCTTCGAAGAGGCGTCGACAGATCCTTCTTGAGCGACCCCCTTTCAAGCGGGAGTCACGGATCATCGAGAGGCGTCGAGAAACGTCGAGGAACTTGGCGTTCGGCGGCGGGGAATCGACGGCCCTTCTTGAATGCCTTCCCTTTCAAGCGGGAGACACGGGGCGTCGAACGTCCGTCGACAAACAGGGTAGAACGGCGTCGATGAGGCGGCAGCTTCGTCCGAGCGGTGCTCGTCGGGGTTGGAGCGTCGGCGTCCTGCAAGGCAGAGGCGTGCGGGGCACCTCGGTGACAATAGTTCTGGACCGCAAAGATTGTGGAGACGGAGGCCCAGCAAGGGCGTCGAGTCGTTCGAGTCTTTGTGGTCTTCGGGTGGCGGGAAACCCACCGGCAGGTTTCTCCTCGGCGCGTTGGTCGTCCTCGACTTTCTCCAGCAGGATAAAGCGGTCGACGGTGCGGACGAGGGAGTCCTTCGATTCGAATGTTCTTAGGCAAGGAGCGGACGGCTCCGGTCGTCGGCGGCACGGCGTCAAGTGGTTCCCACGGCTGGGCAACACAACTTCGACGGGCCTCCAGCGGTTACACAAACTTGCGAACCCTGGTCGACGGCAATGGACTTCGACGGCGGCGATGTCCGAGTGCTTCACTTCGATCTCCTCGGCGGTCCCGTCTCGGGTCGGCAGCCTTTCGAGGGTCTGTCTTCCAGGGCGCTTCAGCGAAGATGGAGCGGTGCTCGATGGTCCCTCGGAGAACGGGAAGAGGGCGCCTTACCAGGTCCTCTCTCGGGTCAGTCTTCGACGATTTCGGCAGCCTTCGGATCGGCCGAAGCAAATGCAGCAGCAAGTCTTCTTCTTCCAGCTGGACGTCGAGGATCAGCAGTTCCAGTTACTCTTAGAGTGGAGACTCAGCTCCAGAACGCTTCTGAACAACTACCAGTGGTGAGAGGTCCCCAGATATACTATTCTGTCTCTCATCCACACTGCTGGCACACACTCAGCAGCCAATCATACAGAAGGGCATTCATGCAGTCAGTCAGCCAATCAGGCACACACTGCATTCAGGCCACACTCCTCCCTTTCAGACACTCACAACAAGGAATGTGGATTGGGACAAGTACCCAGCCATTCAACACTACACACTGCATTCAGGCCAGTTTCGGGCAGGGCTGTCTCAGTCTTTGTCTCTCATGCCAGAAACCAGACAACCACAACAAGGAGTGTATATTGGTCACACACTCCATTCACCCAGGTCCCACCCACAGGAGGTACCCACAACATACAGTCACTGGGAAGGCTCCAGTCAGTCTAGCTGGGCCTTCACAACAACACCATATATGGAACTTCCACCCAACAGCCAGCCAGGGGGAAGGGACAGAGTCAGGGCTTCCCAGGACTTTGGGAAACAAGGTAACAGGCAATAGAAAGCAAGAGGCCACAGGGGCCATCTTGTTTCCTATCAGGGATCAACTGATCCCAATGGCAGGGCCTGGGTATCCCAAAATGGAGGACACCCAGAGCACCTGTCAAATTCAGCATGGAGCTGCCACCAGCCCATACCCTGCTCTGTGGGCCACACACAGGTGCCCAAAAACATACACTAGGGGTACAGGGTTGTACCCCTACCCATGGGTGCCATAAGGGTATCCCATGGGTCTGTTCACCAAACCAAAAGAGAGAGCTGCACTGCCAGGGGTCCCACATGGACTCCTGGGCAGAAAACATGACAGAACACACGATAAAAAGCAGTAAAGGACAAGGATTCAGAGGCCCTGTCCCTCTGATGCATTTCCAGCATCACAGTCGCCCCCCCCAGAATGAGGTTGAGGGTGTCTAATCTCCCACGGGATAGACACCCTCATCCAGACGGTCAACATACCTTCTGGAAAGGCCATCTGCATTATCGTGACTCTTCCCTGGTTTGTGCTCTATGGTGAAGTCTAGCCCTTGCAGGCTAATGGACCACCAGAGCAATTTCGGATTCTCACCCTTCATCTGCATAAGCCACTTCAGGGGCTTATGATCTGTTTGGACCTTGAAGGTAGACCCCGTAAGGTAGGGCCTAAAACGCCTAAGGCTCCAAACTATGCTAAAACACTCCTTTTCAACAGTAGCCCACCTAAGTTCTCTACCCTTGAGTTGTCTACTGATGAATATGATAGGATGTTCTCTCCCTTCGTCATCTAACTGGGACAAGATAGCTCCAATTCCGGTGTTGCAGGCATCCGTCTGGACGATAAAGGGTCGGCTGTAGTCAGGCGCACACAACACAGGTGCCCTACACAGACTTTCTTTCAAGCCATCAAAGGCCCTCTGACAGTCTTCGGTCCAATTAACCTTCCTAGGCTGTTTGGGTGAAGTTAGAGCTGTCAGGGGTGCAGCTATGGTTCCATAGTCTGCCATGAAATTGCGATAGTACCCAGTGAGGCCCAAAAAGGCTCTCACCTGGGTTTGAGTAGTGGGAGTCTCCCAGTTCTGTACATCCTGTACTTTACTGGAGAGAGGTTGGATTTGACCCCCTCCTACCTCATGACCAAGATAGGTAACTTTCCCCTGAGTTATCTGGCACTTGGTGGCCTTGATAGTGAGGTTAGCCCTTTTCAAGGCCTGCAACACCTTATCCAGATGTGTCAAATGCTCTTCCCAGGTGGAACTGTAGACGGCAATGTCGTCTAAGTAAGCCACACAAAAGGCTTTCAGCCCACTGAGCGCATGGTTGACCAATCTCTGGAAGGTGGCAGGGGCATTCTTCAACCCAAAAGGCATGACCCTAAACTGGTAGAGTCCCTCAGGTGTTGAGAAGGCCGTCTTTTCCTTGGCATGGTCCGTCAGAGCTATTTGCCAATAGCCTGAGGTAAGGTCAAAGCTACTCACAAATTTGGCAGCACCTATGGTGTCCACGAGCTCATCAGCCCTGGGCAATGGGTGCGCGTCAGTTTTGGTGACGGCATTGACTCCTCGGTAGTCCACACAGAACCTCCAATCCTTGGTACCCGCCTGGGAACTTGCCTTGGGGACAAGGACCACTGGACTGGACCAGGGACTGGTTGAGGGTTCAATAACACCCAGATCCAACATCTTGGCGACCTCAGCCTGGATGTGGTTCTTGACGGTATCTGACATACGGTACCACCTGCTTTTGACAGGCACACTGTCACCAGTGTCAATTTCATGCCTACACCACGGTGTAAGGCCTGGCGTCAGTGAAAACAGAGAGGCATACTGTTGGAGCAAAGCCCTGCAGGCCCTCTGTTGCTCTGTTGTCAAATCCGGAGAGAGATGTACTCCCTCCACTGAGCCATCCTGAGAGTTGCTATGCAGCAAATCAGGAAGGGGCTCACTCTCATCCTCTTCTTGCCCTGAAGCTAGCAAGAGACATGAGACTTCTGCTCGCCGGTGGAAAGGCTTGAGCCTGTTGACATGGAATACCTGAGGGGCTACCCCAGAGGCTCCCATGTCAACCAGATAATTGACTTCGCCCATCTTGGAGATGATCCTGAAGAGTCCAGTCCACTTGTCTGCCAAAGCTCTAGGCTTGGTAGGCTCCATCACAAGGATTTCCTGTCCCGGAGTCCAATCCACTTGCGAGGCTTTAAGGTCATGCCAGTACTTAATTCAATTCCTGGTTGGCCTTGAGGTTTGCGGTTGCCTGACCCATCATCTGTGTCATCCTCCGTCTGAGGCCCCCACTTGCTTGGCGGGACCTGGGGGGGTGGCTTCCAAGCCTTCTCTGATCAAGGCGAGGGGCCCCCTCACGGGATGTCCAAAGAGTAACTCAAAGGGGCTGAAACCAACACCCTCTTGAGGTACCTCACTGTAAGCAAACAGCAGGCATGGCAGGAGGAGATCCCATTTCCTCCTTAGGGGTTCTTCCAAAGCCCCTAGCATGCCCTTGAGAGTTTTATTAAATCTCTCAACCAGACCATTGGTCTGGGGGTGGTAAGAGGTGGAGAACTTGTAGGTTACCCCACACTCTTTCCACATGGTTTTCATGTAACTAGACATGAAGTTGGATCCTGTCAGAGACAACCTCCTTGGGGAATCCAACACGGGTGAAAATGCCCAGGAGAGCCCTGGCAACCACCTTGGCAGTAACAGTCCGAAGGGGTATTGCCTCAGGGTACCTGGTGGCATGATCTACCAATACCAGGATGAACCGATGTCCACCTGAAGTGGGAGGGTCAAGGGGACCGACGATGTCGATGCCCACCCTCTCAAATGGTGTGCCAACCACTGGCAATGGCTGCAGTGGGGCAATGACACTGCCTCCAGTCTTGCCAGACAACTGACAAGTTGGGCAGGTCCTGCAGTGGGATTCCACCTCTACTCCCATCCGTGGCCAGTAGAAATGGGCAGAGAGCCTCTGCTTAGTCTTCTTGGTCACAAGATGACCAGCCAAGGGCACCTCATGCGCCAACTGCAGTAGGAAGGGCCTGTAAACCTGGGGTACCACCAACCTCTTGAGGGCACCAGGTTCAGGCTTAGTGGGCTCACTAACAAGGAGCTCACCCTCCCAATAAATCCGGAATGTCCTAGGCACTTCTCCTTGTGCCTGGGACAGGGCCTGTTTCCTCAGTCCCTCAAGTGAGTGGCACTCTCTCTGTCCCTTACAGACGTCTGCCCGGGAGGGTCCTCCTTCAGCTAACAAGCATTGAAGGTCGGGATGATCCTCCGGGTTGAGAACCTCTCCCACAGGAGAGTCTTCTGTCTCTTCTCCCACAGGAGTGGAGTTTGGGTTTTCCACTGGACCCAGCCAGTCCGGAGCATGGATCCTAATGGGTGCTGTCGGAACAGTAGGAAGAGAAGGTGTCCCCTCCACAGAGCTGACCTTCTTGGTCTTCCTTCTTCTTGCCTTAGGCCTCGCCTTTGGCTCGGGTACCTGACTCACAGCCAGACCCGGTGTTACCTGTGACCTAGTGACTGCAGCAGCAGTCATGGGAAGACCATCCGAGATCAACCCCAACTCTACTAGATCATTTCCTAGCAGAATGTTAGCAGGGACATTGTCCTGACCAGGACAGGAAGCTTTGCTGTCTTGTCTCCAATCATGAGTGTGACTAAGGCTACAGGCGATACCTTGGTAGGCCTGGCTAACCTGGTGGTTCTCAGAGGAGCACCTATATAGTCCTCTGGCTTGAGCAGGGTCCTGTCCACCACTGTCATGCTTGCCCCAGTGTCTCTCAAACCAGTAGAAGGCTGGCCATTCAAGAGGACACTTCTCAAAAACCTACGGGTGTTCTGTGGGATAGTCGCCAGTACTTCTGCATACTGGTCCCAGGCCCCAAGGGACACTAAGGAAATCTCTACCGGAGCACCAAATGTGATCCCGGTAGAGGAGGGGAGGACAGTGGCCTCCACCTCAGACACGGGGTAAGGGTAGGTCAGGCTGACAGCCTGTACTCCAAGTGCCTTACCTTTACACTTGGAGTCACCCCTTTTGTGATCCAGTGCCCCACAGTCCCAACAAGCGCCAGGAGTGCGGGGTACGGTACTGGAACCACTGGGAGCCTGCTTTGCAGCAGGTGGACCACTACTCTTATTCCCACCCACAGATGACTTATCCCCACTAGATTTTTGGGTCTTGGGAGAGGAAGGTTTAGCTTTACCCGACTGTGACTGCTTGTGGGACTCCTCAGCTTTCTGAGAGGCCCCCTTTTCTTTGTCCTTGTCCTTCCCACTGGAGTCCTTAGGGGACACCCGGTGGGAGACCCACTTGTCAGCCAACCTAGCCAGCTTAAAGGGGTCCAAAATGTTCCGGTCAGCCACATACTGACGCAGCTCTGGTGAACAGGCTTCAGAAAAATGCTCAAAAAACAAGAGGTGGGACAATTCAACAAAAGTCTTAACCTTGTATCCATTAATCCACCCCATCATGTTCATGTGCGCAGCACTCACCCAGTCAACCCAAGACACATTCTCTCTTTTCTTAAAATCCCTGAACCTTCTAAGATATTGGATAGGTGTCTTGCCAAACTTGGCAATCAAAGCAGACTTCATACACTCATACTGACCCCTTTCTTCCACACTCAGCTTCAGAATACAGTCATATCCAGTTTGAGGCACTCTGCTAACAAACACTTAGCCCAATCTCTTTTATCAACATCATGAATCGCACAAGCCATTTCAAATGCTTCAATCCATTGGAGGATATCTGAACCCTCCACACATACACCAACCAAATCTTTCATAAACTTGGTGGCTGGGGACCTGACACTCTCACTGGTTTTAGCTGAAGTCTCCACTCTAGCTTTCTCTAGCTGGATTCTCTGACATTCAGTGTCCTGGCTCTTGAGTTCAAGGTCCTTATTTCTGAGTTCAAGATCCCTATTCTTGAGCTCCACTTGTTGAGCCAACTCCTCTTTCTTAAGTTCAGCATCTATTTCCAACTTGCGGTATTCAAAGGCCAATTTCATCCTTAATAACTCAAGCTCCAAGGAATTGCTGGGGTTTGGAACAGAGGCAGCAGGAATGGCGGCATTCCCAGAAACAGATTCAGCAGAAACCCCAGGCCCAGAGTCCTCATTGGTTGCATTCCCCCCCTCATCAAGAGTTTCACCATCAGTCTGGTAGTCCACCAGGGCAGCTATCAGCTCAGCCCTAGACTTATCCACAAAGTCTAACTCCCTGGCTTCACAAGCACTCTGGAGAGCCTCCAAGCTCATCCGAGTCAATTTGCCATTTGCAATAGACTCCATTGTTTGTAATGCAGTTATCTTGTACACAACTAAACCTTAATTTAATAAAGTGCAGATATTTTGTAAGTGGCACGTTATACACTGATTCTTAAAACCATAAGTATCCCACCGCTGCCACTAGTGTAAAGGACTGGTAGGGGGTGTCTGTACTTCTGCTCTCTATATGGTAGAAGAGAGGCACAGAGGACCCCAGCCAAGATTCTCTATTACGGTAGCAATGGACGAGCAATAAAGACCTAGCTTCTCAGGAGGTGATGCGGGCTGGTTCTTAAGTACAGTGTAGTCCCCAAGCCCCCACAAAGGAATGTCCACACACTGTATTGGTTAGAACACAGTCTTTATATAATCAATAATCAAGGTTATGTACACTTATCATAATAACTCACTTTGTACTTAGGAAAATCAACAATGGCAAATATATACAATTCTAAAGTGGTACCACCCTTTGTATTAGACCTTATTAAAGTGCATCGACAATACTATAACAATGTCACACAGATCAATAGAGTGAAACCAGCAATAGAGAGAGGAGAGAAAATAAGATGGTGGAGCAATAGGCAGAATACTGGCCCCTACCACTAGACACAGTTCTGTGTGGAGATCCCCCCACCTGGGCAACCTGTAAAATAAAGATATAGCACAAGCCCAGTCCATATATTGTTCTGTAAGTCTTATTCCCTCCTATAATGTTTTTACCCCCCCAATGTACCTGGTGGAGTCGAGTTCTTCGAAGAGGCGTCGACAGATCCTTCTTGAGCGACCCCCTTTCAAGCGGGAGTCACGGATCGTCGAGAGGCATCGAGAAACGTCGAGGAACTCGGCGTTCGGCGGCGGGGAATCGACGGCCCTTCTTGAATGCCTTCCCTTTCAAGCAGGAGACACGGGGCGTGGAACGTCCGTCGACAAAGAGGGTTGAACGGCGTCGATGAGGCGGCAGCTTCGTCCGAGCGGTGCTCGTCGGCGTCGGAGCGTCGGCGTCCTGCAAGGCAGAGGCGTGCGGGGCACCTCGTGACAATAGTTCTGGACCGCAAAGATTGTGGAGACGGAGGCCCAGCAAGGGCGTCAAGTCGTTCGAGTCTTTGTGGTCTTCGGGTGGCGGGAAACCCATCGGCAGGTTTCTCCTCGGCGCGTTGGTCGTCCTCGACTTTCTCCAGCAGGATAAAGCGGTCGACGGTGCGGACGAGGGAGTCCTTCGATTCTAATGTTCTTAGGCAAGGAGCGGACGGCACCGGTCGTCAGCGGCACAGCGTCAAGTGGTTCCCACGGCTGGGCAACACAACTTCAACGGGCCTCCAGCGGTTACACAAACTTGCGAACCCTGGTCGACGGCAATGGACTTCGATGGCGGCGATGTCCGGGTGCTTCACTTCGATCTCCTCGGCGGTCCCGTCTCGGGTCGGCAGCCTTTCGAGGGTCTGTCTTCCAGGGCGCTTCGGCTAAGATGGAGCAGTGCTCGATGGTCCCTCGGAGCACGGGAAGAGGGCGCCTTACCAGGTTCTCTCTCGGGTCAGTCTTCGACGATTTCGGCAGCCTTCGGATCAGTCGAAGCAAATGCAGCAGCAAGTCTTCTTCTTCCAGCTGGACGTCGAGGATCAGCAGTTCCAGTTACTCTTAGAGTGGAGACTCAGCTCCAGAACGCTTCTGAACAACTACCAGTGGTGAGAGGTCCCCAGATATACTATTCTGTCTCTCATCCACACTGCTGGCACACACTCAGCAGCCAATCATACAGAAGGGCATTCATGCAGTCAGTCAGCCAATCAGGCACACAGTGCATTCAGGCCACACTCCTCCCTTTCAGACACTCACAACAAGGAATGTGGATTGGGACAAGTACCCAGCCATTCAACACTACACACTGCATTCAGGCCAGTTTCGGGCAGGGCTGTCTCAGTCTTTGTCTCTCATGCCAGAAACCAGACAACCACAACAAGGAGTGTATATTGGTCACACACTCCATTCACCCAGGTCCCACCCACAGGAGGTACCCACAACATACAGTCACTGGGAAGGCTCCGGTCAGTCTAGCTGGGCCTTCACAACAACACCATATATGGAACTTCCACCCAACAGCCAGTCAGGGGGAAGGGACAGAGTCAGGGCTTCCCAGGACTTTGGGAAACAAGGTAACAGGCAATAGAAAGCAAGAGGCCACAGGGGCCATCTTGTTTCCTATCAGGGATCAACTGATCCCAATGGCAGGGTCTGGGTATCCCAAAATGGAGGACACCCAGAGCACCTGTCAAATTCAGCATGGAGCTGCCACCAGCCCATACCCTGCTCTGTGGGCCACCCACAGGTGCCCAAAAACAAACACTAGGGGTACAGGGTTGTACCCCTCCCCATGGGTTCCATAAGGGTATCCCATGGGTCTGTTCACCAAACCAAAAGAGAGAGCTGCACTGCCAGGGGTCCCACATGGACTCCTGGGCAGAAAACATGACAGAACACACGATAAAAAGCAGTAAAGGACAAGGATTTAGAGGCCCTGTCCCTCTGATGCATTTCCAGCATCACAGACTGGCCTATGGAATCAGCCACCAATGTAACTACAGAAGGTCAGCTTCTGCGCAACACGTGTCTTGGCACTTGGCCCCTGAGTCACACTGGGTCGGGACCAATCCAGTCCTGGCAGGGTGACCCTGAGCCAGGATGCTGGTTGCTACAGCTGCCCTTGCAGCTTCCAGACCCTGGCCAGTGTGAACAGCAGATCATACTTCTGCTCCAGATACCCGGGTGCCGGTGCCTGGAACTTGCACCGCACGTGTCTTGGCCTTCAGGACATGGAAATCGGCCATTGAGTCACCCTGTCCCTGTGCCGGGACCACTACAGTCCAGGCTGGCTGACCCTGGGCCTGGGTAGTGGTAGCCTCAACTGCCCCTGCAGCTTCCACACCCTGGCTGCTCTGGACAGCAGATGGCACTGCTTGTCCGGGCTGGGTATGTCAGCAGCAACTGCATCTTCCTGCCCCGGTTGGGTGGGGGCATAGTTCTGCCTGCAAGGTCCTGGACACCTTGCCCACGTGGACCACCTTGGCTACCCTGGCCACGTCGCCCACCTTGGCCAGCTTGGCCAAGTCGCCCACCTTTGCCTCCCTTCCCACTTGTTGCCCTTCCAGTCATGGCACTGATGGACTAGCGCAATGGGAGGTGCAGCCAACAATTGTCTGGGGCAATTTGAGTGAGGGGGCAGGATACGTGATGGAAAACGTACCACTGTGCTCCAGAAAGGCTCTATGTGACCCCTGGTGAAATATTAACGGGTTGTGCAACTCCTAGGCACCCCAAAAACAAAAATCAACGTGTACGCGATCCCTTGGTAGCCCACATGTGAGTAAAAAACATCCTGCAATATGCTGTGTCACCTAGCAACACAAAAAATGCATACGCGAGGAACACGTAGGCTAATATGAACTCGAAAATGGGGTATGCGACACAAAGGGGCAACTACAGTGGGAAAAATGCATGCACAACTCACCGTCTGTCTCGTAGAATGAAAATAATCACACACGCGTGTGCGCGTAGGCAACTCCCCACCCAAAACAAGAAGTACGCACTGCCATAGTAGTCCACTATTCGCGTGTGAACCCACAAATATATGAAGTTCATGCGTCCGTCCCCACGAAAAGCACGTACAGTGCACTGTTGTCCTATGCAGACCTTTAACCCGATACTGAACGGCAACGCCCAACGTCCAGCGAGTGTCTCGGAACTTACGCGTTTAGGGCCTTTCCTCTGATTACACGTTTTCCATCACGTACCCTGCCCCCTCACTCCAATCGCCCAGGACAATTTTTGGCTGCACCTCCCATTGCGCTAGTCTGTTTCCGCACGTGCAGAGTCACTCTGTTTCCAGCCGGCCATGCAAAAGACCACGGAAAACC
Source organism: Ambystoma mexicanum (assembly GCF_040938575.1). Lineage (NCBI taxonomy): Eukaryota > Metazoa > Chordata > Amphibia > Caudata > Ambystomatidae > Ambystoma > Ambystoma mexicanum. The sequence continues at coordinate 32,604,964 of NC_090930.1, read as the reverse complement.
CACGCTCCTGCCTACAGGGCCTCCAACTTCCCGAGCTGCCTCTTACGAGCCATCTGCTGCTGCCAGCCCACTCTGTGTGCCTGCTGCCCACATGCCCTGCAGTTTGGTGCCTGCTCATCAGCCATTGCCAGTGATCCAGTTGTTGTGACCACCTCTGCTGATCCTGAAGACTCCCGACTGCCATACCGCTGCTCCACAGCCAAGCCCTAGGACCACCTTGCCCACCCACACCTTCCTCAGTTGTTGCCATATCTGACACCACACCATCTGAGGCAAGTGGCAACCCCCAGCAGAGAGGCAGAGGGCTGTCAGCTTCTCACCCAGGGAAGTTGCATCCTGGTGGAGCAAGTCCTGGGGCATCATGATGCCCTCTTCCACGGCCCATCGCAAGACGGCAATGAAGGACGGAAGAAGATCTGGGGAGACATATCAGTGCCATCAACACGGAGGGGGTGGCACCCCGCAACTACCATCATGTCCACAAGCTCTGGGAAGACTTCAAGTCCAGGACCCACAACAAGGCCCGACGCCTCCTCAAGGCAATTGATGATCGAGCGAGGCGCCAGGGCCAGTTGACCACCGACGTGATGAGGGTGCTGGAGCGCTTCTACCCAGCGCTGTACCCCCAGGTCTTGGAGTTGGTGCTCCGTCTGGAGTCGACTGGTAAGTGTTCATGTGTTCTTGTCCACCATAGTGCATGTGCATGTTGACGTGTCGCTGGAGTGTGCACCTTGGCCGTATGTCTGGCCTATGGGGAAAAGACGCATATAAAACAGAAGTCATGAAACATCTGAATGACAATACTTCATATAGGAAACTTGTACAGGACCCCACACCAAGGCTCCAAGATGAAATAGCTAGTCTTATGAAACATGCGATGGAAGAGGGGTGGATAGATCCGGAGGAGAAAGACTTTTTAGTCAATACACATCCCACCACCCCGGCTTTCTATATCATACACAAAATTCACAAAAATGACAAAACACCTCCGGGAAGACCAATCGTAGCGGCCATTAATTCAATCCTTGAGCCCCTTTCTATTTATTCTGATTGGTTTCTCAGACCCTTTGTGTCTCAAATGACATCGTATGTAAAAGACACCACCAGCATGCTCAAGACATTAGAAACGTTTCATTTAAATCCATCGGACATCTTGGTTACCTTGGATGTGGTCAGTCTGTACACAAGTATCCCACAAAACGACTGTTTAAGAGTGATGGCGAAGTATTTAGACAGACGCACTAGGACACTTGATAGCGTCCCTACGGCATTAGACTAGCCCTCACAGAAAATTTCTTTCTATATAATGGTCGGTACTACAACCAACTTAAAGGCACAAGCATGGGAGCAACTTTTGCCCCAGATTTGGCCAACTTATATATGGACGACCTGGAACAATATTCCACTTTTGATCCATCAAATCCTTTCTCCAAATCAATCATAACATGGCTACGATATATAGATGATGTCTATATGATATAGAGAGATACACCAGACAATTTGGCACTTTTTCATAAATGGTTGAATACTCAAAACCCTAACATACAGTTCACCATTCATACAGATCTACATATCATTCCATTTCTGGACCTCCAAATACAAAAAACAAATACAGGAGACATAGCAACTAGCCTCTACAGAAAACCGACAGATAAAAACACGTTGCTTAACTATCACAGCTTTCACCCCTTGGGCGTGAAAGAAGGCTTGCCATATGGGCAATTTCTGCGCGTTCGCAGGAACTGTACACAAGTAGAGATGTACAAACAGCATGGAAAATCCTTAAAAAGAAGGCTACAAGATAGAGGGTATCCCAAAAAAACTGTTCATCAGGCATATAAAAGAGCACTACACATGAATAGAACCACATGCCTAGAACCGATTCAATGGAACAAAGAAGACAAAATAACATGTGTAAGTGCATACAGCCCTATCAGCAGCCATCTCAGGAAAATCATCAAAAGACACTGGCATATGATCAAAACGGAAGACTTTAATCCTTTAATGCCCCGTTTTGCATTCAAAAGGCAACGCAATATAAAAGACTTTCTAGTCCATACATACCCGAGACTTTCAAGGGCAATCACCACCCAAACCCAATTGTGGGGCTTACCACCGGTGGTAGGTCATCATCGTTGTGGCAATTGTTCTGTATGCGCACAGACTATGACAATGAAAAGTATTCTATTATGTAACACCACAATACAGTTGAAGACTTTTACTAACTGCCTCACCAAATGGGCGGTATATGCCATTAAATGCCCATGTGATTTAGTTTATATAGGTAAAACCAAACGACAGGTACGCCAAAGAATCTGCGAACACAAATCCTGCATTCGAATTAAAATGGACAACAAACCCCTGGTGGCTCATTATATTCGTAAACAGCACAAATACACAGAATTACTTTGGTGTGTGATCCAAGTGATCCAACCATCCCCCAGGGGCGGCAACATGGACCTCAATCTGACCAGATGTGAGCGGAAATGGATATACAACCTTGACACTGTGAAACATGGCCTCAACATCGCCATAGAATGGAACACACTTCTTTAAGAATGAGCGTAGATATGCTGTTCGTTTGAACTAACAGATATGGAAATAGCACTCCACAGTATCATCACACCGCACCAACAGTGCGGAGGGTGAGATACCTAACAGAAACAGGTAACAAGTACAATTTAGATCATTAATAAGCATGATTTAAGAGTCTGCTTTTTTTGCTGTGCCAGTGTAGAAAACAAAACCGACCAATTAGCCTCCGAGGTTGAGGATGTATCACCATAGCTATATACAGTGATAGTCATAAATGGGTTCGTGTAACTCACATTAGCGTACATTTTTTAAAATAAGGCACATTCAAGCAAAGCCAGCTTCGTAAAACACACACAAGTGTAATAAAAGAACAAAAATAAACAAATTCAGGTCATTTTTCGTTTTAAACTACCAGTCCCAACATCCTTAGGGCTTGCAGTAATACACCGGTGATCACGTGATGGCAACCCTGAATCATGTGACTCTATTTAAATAAGACTTAGCTTCACTTTTGGTCTTGCTGCCCGTTGCCGGAGACAAGTCCTCTTCCCAGCGCACGTTTTGCGGACTAAAAGGTAAATAAGGCTTGCGCCTTTAGAAACTTCAGCATGAAAACGTTATTCGTTTAGTTTCTTGTCTTTTGACCTTGCACGAGGAGACACAGTCTGGGTGTGTAATCAGTTTAAAGGTTACACAAGGTTTAGATAACTTAGCAGGGGTGTCCTTTCCTTTATAAGACTGTTGTTCACAGCATCTCGGCTAGCGCAGAAGCGAACAAGGTTCAATAAAACATGACGAGATTGCAAATAGCTTAATGGTGTATTTAAATCTAACGGCAAAAAAAACGAAGCGCTGTGGTCTTTTAACAATGAGGCTTAAAACAGTAACAGTGAAACGTGACAAAATAGCGTGTTTCACAGCTCGAACAGAACTCAAGTTTATGAGCATTATTCTAACTGGCACATCACGCATTTATGTGCTCCCAGGCTCACTATGTTTCGTTTCCATTGCCACAGGAAATAAACCCATTCACGGCCTTTTGGTTCATACTAATCCATCAAAAGGAACCTGGCAGTATTCAACAATGACATTAACGACCTTTCACGCACAAACAGCTGATGCCAAACTGTAAGTTATTATTATTTTTCCACCTATCATCTAAGAGTTATGAGATAAACATCGTTATATCTAAACAGTGGTTTTGAATCAACTACAGGTGCCATATCTAAACAGGTGTTTAATTAACTGCAGGTGCCAACGCCGCAGAGGTTAACTCAAGTTACCTTTGTGAGGAGGTTTGAGTATAACAAGCCCAGACAGCGAGACAATCGCAGTTCATTCAAGAAAGAATCCTAGTCACACAACTACAAGATGTGGACATGTAAGTGCATTTAATATATGTAGTCATTTTGCAAAATGTTCAAAAAAGTTAGATTATAGGGTTTCCCATTTGTGACGAAAACCTGAGACTAGGGTAGTTTCACAGTTAGTGACACCCAAAGTCTGATCATTCTCAATAGTCTAAACTGTATAACATGGACTTAGTGGGGTGAAGGCAGGTTTAGAATAACATAAAACTAGCCATCGCTCTTAAATTCAGTTAAAGTTGAGATACACAATTTGTTCTGTCTTTTTTTTTAAACAAATGTTTTATAGTAGAGTTTTATATGAGATTAATACACATACACTTATGTATGTATTTTATTGCAGATGTGTGTGTGTACTAAAAGGGGAACAAGATTGATCAGCCACAAAGCAATTGGTGTCCTGAAGAGGGCCTTATACTTATTCTAGTGACCACTGCTGACAAGAGTGGTATATTATAACGGGCCGAAACATATGTCGACTGTTTAAGGAAAATCCAATGTTTTTTTCCCATGTCAAAAATGCACACTCAGACTGAAATGTTATGCCAACATAGATTTATATTCACTTTAGAACTCCCCTGTTAGATGAGATGAATGTAGAATGAATGATATGATTATCAATTTAGAAATGTTTTTTAAGATGTTTTATAATCATTAAAGAGATAGAACTTTTGTTACAAGTTGCAGCGTTCAGTGCAATTTTTCTCCACCGGCGACTTCCTAACCAATGACGCAGTTAGGAGGCCTTTAACTCTAACTTAAGATCCATATAAGACTAAAAGAGAGGGGTAGTCAATCTGTTTTTCATTTTTCTTCTGGCATACCTCCTGTACAGATGTCTGTGTGCATGTCCCTGACAGTGCTGCATGTGAGTCCATTCAAGAATGTCCCACATCGATGGTGTCTGTGTTGCAATGCGTGAAGCGCACCGGCATGTAACGACGCGCACATGTTTGCATACCTGTGTCTGGTCTGGGGCATGCGAGAGGTGTGACACATGGGTGCTTATGTCACCATCATGGACATGCATGGTGTACATGTGCGTGTGTCTGAGTAGTGAGTGTGTGTGACTGCCCAACACTCTGCACGTATGTTACTTGAGTTCTTGATTTGTGATTGCCTCCCGCTGCCAATTTGCCCTCGAGTGCACTGTGACGTGATAGCTCCATGGCCTGCCTCATGACTGTCAGGTGATGTGTGTGAATGAGATGTGTATGTCCCATGATGTGTGTGATCTGAATACACAATAATGATCTTGTGTCAGTGCCTTGTCCATGGATGTGAATGTTGTGAATGAGAGACATGTTTGTGATTGTGTGTGAATGGCACTTCCCTGTGTGTATTGGAGGGTAATGATGGTTGTGACCTTTGACAGTGCCACTGATGTACATTTGCATTGTGACAAACACACGTACCCACATATGTTCAGTAGCCTGATGTTTGTGTCCAATGTTTGCCTATCCACAGCAACGATGGAAGAAGAGGGCGGAGAAGGCGCTGTGGAGCACCGCAGCAGGAATGCCTCCACCAGGCACAGACACAGGGCCCAGTCCTCCTCCGAGGTACCGTTATCTTCCGGTAGCGAGAAAACTGGTGCCGTGTCCACGACAACAGCCGAAGCTGCTGAGGGGAGGCCCAAGAGGGTGAAATTGGTTGTGGGCACCTCAGCAGTGGGAGCAACAGGTGAGCCCACACAGGGGCAGTCCAATGCGGAAGACTAGGTGGAGTCATCCAGGTTGGTGGTGGTGGAGGAGGAGGAGGAGGCCACATCAGCCCAGCACATGGGACCCGGCAGGGGTGATGAGGTAGGTGTGACTGGTGCAGTCCAGGACCAGGGGCCGGAGGCAGTGCAGGTCACCGTGGAGGGGCCTGTGACTGACCTTGTTCCTGGAACTGCGACTGCACCAGTATGCACCTGCGGGCATGCCTCAGGCCGGACCCATCCGCATGTGGCGGATGTATCCACGCAAATGGATCTTCCAGTACCTGCGGATGAAGCAATTCGCGACAGGGTGGAACAGCTGCTAGCCGGTATTTTGAGGCGTACAGCCAGCATTCGTGATGATGTGCAGGCTTCCAATCGGGGGCTTGCACATCATCAAGATGAGGTCTGTTGCCTCATTAATTGGCTAGCTCAGTTCCTGATTACGAATCTGGTATGTGTGCTGGCCACTGCTGCAACCCCCCTCCTCCTTTTCCTCCTCTGTGCGTCAGTCGTCCTCCCTGCTGTCTTCTGCCCCAGATACCACCAGGGCCTCCTGTGTTCCTGTCCCAACCCCGGCAGCCCGTCTGGTGGAGATCACATCCCTGCCACAGTCGGGAGTCGAAGGAGGTTCAGCAGAGGTTGTCACCGCAGCGACAAGAGCTATGGCAATGATGGAAGTGCAGCCACCAAGCAGCAGGGCACGTGCACGACGGCCCCGGGTGGTGTCATTAGCCCGGAGGCTGCCCTTGTGGCACAGGCACCAGGCATTTGGGCAGCAGCAGGCTCAGGGTAGGATGCAACAAGACTCGGGGCGTTCATCATCAGAGGGGCAGGTATGGGCCACCGGGCAGGAGGCAAACGTAGACCTTACGACAAGGATGTCTTCCGTGTTGGAGTGTTTGGGCCAGCAAATCGGGGCAGAGCGGCAGCGGGCACAGGAGGCGCACCTCACCATGGCCAGGGCAGAGAATTCACTGCGTCAGGCAGAGGTCCTCGAGGAGACTATGAGGGAGTTCGAGAGGAGCATGGAGGAGTCCCTGCAAGCCCTCAGTGTTCGATGACGCCCTGGCGGAGACTATGAGAAAGCATGGTGAGGAGATGGACTAGCCTGCTGCCTTTGTATATAGTTCTTTAGGAATAGGTTTCAATTGTTGTTTCTTTTTATTTGGGGTTCCTGGACTTTGCGCAGTGTCTTGTACCTAGTTATTTTTTTGTAGTATTTTTAGGATGATTCTACATGTTTTGGGACCATGGACCCTGGATATTTGTAAATATTTGGATTTGAACAGTTTTTGTAACCATGAAGGAATGGTTTTCACATGATATGTGATTTCTTTTGCACACACATTAATGGACAAGGACCACATTTTTGACTCTTTCATTTTTTACATCACATTGATTTTGGTTTTCACTTTCTTTTGGTTTTTGATTTGGTTCATGCATGTTTAATTTGTTGTTTTTACTGTGTGTGACTTAGATACATGTTTTTTAATATATTTTTTGACTTTGAAATCGAAGTGGTATCTGGTCTCAACAGTTCAGTGCATGTTTCACTCCTCCATGACTCATTTGTGTCTCTCTGCTGTTCACCAATGTTGTTCATGTGTGTGCACATGCATGCATGTGAAATTTTAGGATTCACATGACATATGGAGCATGACCAATGTATGCGTGTTGAGGTGCACCGGGGGGTGCAGCGTGTGGTGGCATTTTAGTTGGCATGTGCTGCGTGATTGTATGTTGGTCCAATGTGTTTTGGGGTGAGGGCCGGGGACATGTGGCGGGGCCTGCCTGCAGGTTGCCGTCACTGGTGGGGGGTGGGGACATGAGGTGGGGCCTGCCTGCAGGTTGCCGTCACAGGTGGGGACATGTGGCGGGGCCTGCCTGCAGGTTGCTGTCTCTGGTGGGAGGTGGGGACATGAGGCGGGGCTTGCCTGCAGGTTGCCGTCACTGGTGGGGGGTTGGGACATGAGGCCGGGCCTGCCTGCAGGTTGCCATCACAGGTGGGGACATGTGGCGGGGCATGCCTGCAGGTTGCCATCACTGGTGGGTGTTGGGGACATGAGGCGGGGCCTGCCTGCGGGGTATGGTCACGGGTGATGGGGTGGTCATGTGGTGTGGGCTGCCTGTGGGGTATGTTCACAGGTGATGGTGGGGGTCCCATGTGATGTGGGCTGTCTGCCCTGTATGTTCACGGGTGATGGCGGTGTCCCATGTGGTGTGGGGTATGCTCACAGGTGATGGTGGGGGCCCCATGTGGTGTGGGCTGCCTGCAGGGTATGTTCACAGGTGATGGTGGGGGCCCCTTGTGGTGTGGGCTGCCTGCGGGGTATGTTTACAGGTGATGGTGGGGGCCCCATGTGATGTGGGCTGCCTGCAGGGTTTGTTCACAGGTGATGGTGGGGGTCCCATGTGGTGTGGGCTGCCTGCGGGGTATGGTCACGGGTGATGGGGAGACCATGTTGTGTGGGCTGCCTGTGGGGTATGTTCACAGGTGATGGTGGGGGTCCCATGTGGTGTGGGCTGCCTGCGGGGTATGGTCCACTGTTGGGGTCTGGCTGTCCCGTGAGGAGGCGTCTGCTTCCAGGGGAGTTGTGCGTGTATCACGGGGTGCATGCGGGCCATCCCACATGATTTGCTTGTGCGAGCAGGGTACGCGATTTTGCTGGGGTGCGGACGGGGTACGCACGGCCCTCCCCATGCGATTTGGCTGGTGCGAGGGGGCTATGTGAGTTCAATGGGGTGCAGATGGGGTAAGCGTGGGCCTTCGCATGCGATTTGGCTGGTGCGAGCAGGGTACGCGATTTCGCTGGGGCGCGGACGGGCTACGCGCGGGCCTTCCCACGCGATTTTGCTAATGCGAGTGGGGTACAGGATTTTGCTGGGGTGCAGATGGGGTATGCGTGGGCCTTCCCATGCGATTTGGATGGTGCGAGCGGGGTATGCGATTTGGTTGGGGCACGGACGGGTTACGCACAGGCCTTTTCACGCGATTTGGCTGGTGCAAGCAGGTTACGCTCTGATTTTTCTCACGATCACGATGAGGGGGCTGTGTGCTGGGTCATGGATGGCGCGGGCCTTGTGCCGTATTGGGCATTTCACTGGCTTTTGCCTGCGCAAGGGGGTGTGTTGGGGGCGTTACTGGCGCTGCTTGGTGTTCATTGCGCCATGGCTATTGATACCTCAGAAAATCCATGAATACGCGTGCCGCGCAATTGCTGGTTTGCGCCACAGCTGGTGCACGCGTGGCACACGCTCCTTCTCGCCGTGCAGCACTTGCTCTGCTTCTGCGCTGGATTCTATGAATTGGACCGTAAATCGGAAGATTTAGCAACATTTGTAAATGATGCTTTCATGATCGTGCATATACTCTGATATATAAGTTATAAATATTATCAGTAGGATATGGTTGTACTCTATTTATCACAGTTCGTACAGTCAAGTGTGAAACGCATGAATTAATGTACAAACCCACACACTTTAATATTGTGTCCATACTGTTTTGGAAAACATGTACACAATACATGTTTGACAATTAAAGCATTACACAGTAATAGGTTTTGGATTGAACTGTTTTTTTTAAATTTAGTATTATGCGAGAAAAGCACAAGATGCAAATACTTTCCGTAAATTGTTTCTATCCTAGAAACTTTAGAGATAGAATGTGGCCACTACATGGCATGAAATGTAGTGGCGTATGGCCTAATGGAGCTAGGCCCGAAAGCATGAGATCTTGAGCTTGGAGCCTCCTAACTTTATTTTTAAAGAAGGATTATAATTGTGGCGCTTCGTATTTTTATTTTTAAAAAGGAGGATTATAATTTGAAAAACGACGAGACAGATTTACCGTGACACGTGAAACCTTTTTTGGGGCATGGCACGTGTCACCTGTCAGTGGCACGTGTCACCTGTAGTGGTGACATGCAGTGGCACGTGTCACCTGTAGTGGTGACATGCAGTGGCACGTGTCACCTGTAGTGGTGACATGCAGTGGCACGTGTCACCGGTAGTGGTGACATGCAGCGGCACGTGTCACCTGTAGTGGTGATATGCAGTGGCACGTGTCAACGGTAGTGGTGACATGCAGTGGCACGTGTCACCTGTAGTGGTTGTGGTGTCACGTGCCCGGAGAGAAGGGTCACGTGACACAAGGAGTGGGAGGAGAAATAAAGGAATCACCGGAACTGGCGGTTTCGCGCCAGTCCGGGTTTATGCACCCAGCCAACGAGTCGCGTGTCCTTTATTGCGTGGCGCTTGCATGCTCCGCGAGCAGGGTTTCCTTCGTCGGAGGCCGTGATCAGGCTGCTACTGCGGCCCACTCCAGGGGCTGCCTTTCATACATCACACTGGCGACGAGGCGGGTGTGGACTGCACGCCTCCCAGCACCAGAGGGAGCTGCGGCGTCCACAGACCCACGACAACTCCGCGGAGGCCGGTAAGCGTTAGCCCCGGCTCCGCCCACGCCCAAGGGAAAAAAAAAAAAAGATTTTTTTTTCTTCTTTTCTCTCGCTTTCCACAACAAACAAAAAAGGAAAGAAATCTCTGGCCACGCCAACACTCCAGGATAGCCACTGCACAGCCCACCACGGCCCGGAACCGCAGCGCTTCACACGAAGCCACGTGCCGTCACACCAGGCAGCCAAGATAACCTCACCAGCTACGCTCAGCCCCAAGAAGTCATCCAAAAGAACAACATGTCGAGCCCAAACACCAGCCCAACAAGAATCAGCACCGGCTCCTCATCATCGAGGAGAAGCATCACCGAGGAGCGCAGCGACCCCTCACTGACAACGTTCATGCTACCATTCGACCCTTTCACCAGCGGAGCGGCCATCCGGTGGGAAATATGGCTACAACAATTTGAGATGCACCTAGAGGCACGAGATATCACCACACCCAAAAAGATGCGCACCTTCCTCTTGCTCAACGTGGGGTCGGCAGCTCTGCGCCTTTTCAACGCCCTACCAAACCGCGGGAGCGACATTGACTACGCAGCGGCGAGGGCTGCTCTCACCAACATGTTTAAGCCTGACCTCAATCCGGACTATGAGCGGTTCCATTTCTGCATGGCACGTCAACGTGAGAGGGAGACGGTAGACAAATTTCACGCTCGCCTTCGCGAAATGGCCGTAGGCTGTGAATTCCCGGACGAAGAATTCGCCATTCGCCTCCAGATCATCAATGGAATCTCTTCGGAAAAACTAAGGAGGGCAATTCTGTCAGAGAAGAACATGCGACTATCACGCATTCTCGAGACTGCGCGCCTCCGTGAACAGACAGAGGAGCAAGTAGCAGTAATGGAAGCCGCCATCCAGAGACTACCGCTAGACAGCCCCGGACCCGCAGAAGACGTAGCAGCTATCTCCAGACAACAATCAACTCGCCCGAAACAGTACCAGAAGCCGCACCAACCACAAGGACGAGACCAAGCCTGCAAATGGTGCGGAGGCCCATGGCATAAAGGCGACTCTTGCCCCGCCTGGGGGTCCACATGCAGAAAATGCAATCGCCTCAACCACTACGCAGCAGTCTGCCTGAATCCGCCAAACAAAAATGACAAAGACCCAAGCTCCCGCACAACACAAGAACAACGGAGGAGATTCGCACCGAGAGAACATCCCCGCCAACAAACGAGGAGAGGTAAAGCGAGAGCAGTCGACGAGTCCCAAAGATCCCTGAGCTCAAGCGACAGCGACAACAGCGACAGCAGCTCATCCCCCGACAGACAGAACAAAGGGAAGAAGAAGAAAGGGAGAAGACCAGTACACCGTGTACACTTAATATCGGCAGTCAAATCAGGCCGATCGCACCAAAAGAAGAGACCGTCGTGCACAGTCCTCTCCAACGGAGACCCACTCAAAGTGATAATTGACACCGGCGCGACAGTCAACGTCATGCCCGTGACGGCTTTCAACAGACTTCACCCAAAACCAAAACTCCACAAGAAGAAAGTCAGACTATACGCCTATGGATCCAAGAAACCCCTACCAGTGCAGGGGTCGTTTAAATCCAACTTTGCGCACAACAACACAAACTGCCGCGCACGGATCTACGTCGTAGACGCTGGTTGCGAAACCCTATTGAGCTGCAGAACTGCGGAGAAACTAAAGCTGATACACTTTGCGTTCAGCGTCCAACACGACGAACTCAGGAACATCCTAGGTCGTCATAAGAAACTATTTCAAGGCATCGGGTGCCTGAAAGGGAGGTCTATCAAACTACACATAGACCCCACCGTCGAACCCAAGGCAGTGCGCCACCGACGGATCCCGTTTCACCTGCGAACAGCCGTAGAGGAAGAGCTATCCAAACTCGAGGATGCTGGAATTATCGAGAAAACATCAGGCCCGACCCCGTGGGTCTCGCCTATGGTGGTAGCCCAGAAACCGAAACAGCCGAACGCGGTGAGGATATGCATCGACATGAGGCTCCCCAACGTAGCCATCGGCCGAGAACGCCACGTAACTCCCACCATTGATGAGCTCATCGTAGACCTCACAGGGGCGAAGGTATTTAGCAAACTCGATCTCCGATCAGGATACCTCCAGCTAAGACTATCCAAAGAATCACGGTACATTACCACGTTTTCGTCCCACCTCGGCCTCATGAGGTACAAGCGGCTGAACTTTGGAATTTCATCCGCCGCAGAGGTTTTCCAGCACGAGATCCGTAAAGTCATCACAGGACTAGCTGGTGCCACCAACATCAGTGATGACATCCTGGTATACGCCGCAGACAAGGATGAGCACCACCGACGACTAGCAGCAGTCCTGGAGAGACTCGATGGAGCAGGGTTGACGCTCAATGCCGAGAAATGTGAATTCGACAAAGATGAACTATGTTTCTTCGGATACATCTTCAGTGCCGCAGGCGTATCCCCTGACCCATCCAAAGTACAAGACATAAAAGACTTCAAACCTCCCCAGTCTGCCTCGGAGGTGCGAAGTTTCATGGGGATGGCAACTTACTGCGCGCGCTTCATCCCTGATCTCGCAAGCATCGCGAGTCCCCTCAGAGAACTAACCAAGAAAGACCAAAGATGGGAGTGGACCGAAGTCCACCAGCGAGCATTCCAACAGATCAAGGACGCCCTGTCTGCCACCACAACCATGGCGTTCTTTAACGTGGAACGGCAGACTGAACTCCTCGTGGATGCCAGCCCCGTAGGCTTAGGGGCCGTACTGACCCAAACAGATAGCGAAGGCAGAGTGTTCCCCATCGCATTCGCCAGCAGGGCCCTCATGAAGCCAGAACAAAACTATGCCCACATCGAAAAGGAGGCCTTAGCAATACTGTGGGGGTGCCGCCACTTCAAGGTGTACCTATTAGGAAAACAAGCAAAAGTCTTCTCGGACCACAAACCCTTGATACCGATATTCCGAGGCTCTGCGCCACACCCCCCGGCCCGCATAGAGAAGTGGATGCTGCAACTGCAGCCGTACAACATTGAGGTAGAATATCGGCCAGGTTCAGACAACCCGGCAGACTATCTGTCCCGCCATCCGCGACCCGCTACCGACAGCGAACGACATCATGCAAGAGAAACAGACGAGCACGTCTGTCATGTGGTGGCGTGCACCAGGCCACGAGCCCTGACGCTGCAAGAAATAATACAGGAGACAAGTGAAGACACAATTTTGCAACACACTGCCTCGGCCATTCAATCAGGAAGCTGGAAGACCTATCTCATGTCTGCATCTCACCGCACCATACCAGCTCAAACCAAGCTCAGAGCACTGTTCGGGATCAGACACGAACTCTCGATAGCACCAGAGGGAGTGCTCCTGAAAGGCCACCGCATCATTCTGCCGGAGTCCCTCGAAGAGAGGGCACTCAAACTAGCACACAGTGGACATCAAGGGATTGTCAAGTCCTCGGCGTACCTCAAGTCCCGGATGTGGATGCCAAACATGCATCAAAGAATCACAGAACTAATTGAGTCATGCGCAGCCTGCCAAGCGTCCAGGAGGCCAGAGAACCCAGAACCGATCTCCAGTGCACCATGGAGCTGCAAAAGATGGGACGCGGTCAGCATGGACCACTGCACCATCGCAGGCGAAGGATACTTGCTTGTAGTGATAGACGAATTCAGTAGATACCCCGAAGTAGAACATGTATTATCCACCAATGCAGAAACCACCATCCTCACGCTGGAGAAAATATTCGCCACGCATGGGATTCCAAGGAAAGTGAAGAGTGACAATGGACCGTCATTCACCAGCCAAGAGCTGCGAGAATTCTTCAAAGAGGTAAACGTGAAACATCAGCGAATTACCCCACGATGGCCTCAGGCCAACGGAGATGCGGAACGCTTTATGGGGTCGCTAAACAAAGTTATCAGAATTGCCAAGGAGCAAAAACACCCCTGGCTGAAGGCAGTCTACCGATTTCTGAGGACGCACCGGCAAACCCCACACTCAGCCACTGGGATCAGCCCAGCAGCCCTTATGTTTGGAGTACCAATACAGGCGGAACTCCCAATACATCCACACTGGGTCGCACCCGAGTTAGACATCCCAGAAATGGATGCTAGGAGGAAGAGGCACAACGAGCAAGAGAGCGTCGCCAGGCGCGCACACCATCGAGACCTAAACCCCGGGGACACTGTCCTCGTCAAGAACCGGGCACAGCCAAAGAAGATGTCCCTAAACTTCGAAGTCCATCCGTGGACAGTTCAAACCACCAACCACAGCATGGTCACTGCCACCCGAGGAGGGGAAACGGTAACCCGGAACATATCCCACTTCAAGAAAGTACCCACGGAGATGTGGGAAGAACACCCCCTGTCCCCGAAGGAAAAGACTGTTGAGACGCCCCAAAGACCCACACCGTCAACCAGCGAAAATACGCCGGAAGAGTCAAACAGTCCGTGCCCACCAGAGGTCGAGACAGAAGAAAGGACCGCCACAGACACCTCGCCCAAAGGACGGAACACCCGCTACAGCCTGAGGGAGAAGCCCAAACCATCATCCCGCCTCAAAGGGTATGTCATAAACGGGGTATATCGTAAAGGGACTAACAGAAGAGACAATAATCCATGCTAAAATGTATTCTGTGGCATATGTGAATTTACCTCCAATTTGGGGAGGAATGTGGTGTCACGTGCCCGGAGGGAAGGGTCACGTGACACAAGGAGTGGGAGGAGAAATAAAGGAATCACCGGAACTGGCGGTTTCGCGCCAGTCCGGGTTTATGCAGCCAGCCAACGAGTCGCTTGTCCTTTATTGCGCGGCGCTTGCATGCTCCGCGAGCAGGGTTTCCTTCGTCGGAGGCCGCGATCACGCTGCTACCGCGGCCCACTCCAGGGGCGGCCTTTCATACATCACAGTGGTGACATGCAGTGGCACGTGTCACTGGCATATGACACATGCCATATTACTGCGCCGCGCAGCATGAGTGCACAGTTCCTGTGATCTGGCCCCATGTTGCTTGGCTGTCTCGGCGAGTGCGGACGGTCTCTCACCTTCTGGGACCGCAGCGGTGCACAGGAGCACAAGGGTCTTCTCTGGGGCGAACTGCATGCGATCCATAGCCCCCAAGTACGCGTGACATTTATTGTGGAATCTGGGTGCAGGCACCTCATGGGCTACAGAGCACAGGTTGCATGGAGCAGTGTTTTGTGGTCTGTGGATTGTGGTCTGGGAAGGCCTATTGAGTGCAACCTCACGGAACGCATTGCCACTGTGTAGGTGAAATAAGCACTTGCACTTGCGAAGAGCAGGTATATTTGCAAACCTTACTTTGATGGGGGGCTGGGGTGCCCCCTGGCGGCCGGGGAGGGTTGCTGCCGTTGCTGATGTGTGGTGTCTCTTCTCTGGGCTCTTTCCGGGCCCCACGGTTCAGGCCTCTGTGCCACGGGGCCCCCCCCACGCTGCTGGGGGACTTCCCCCCGCATCACTCGTGTTCTGTCGCCGATCGAAATGTACTGCGTTACTGCTTCAAAGGTGCACCCGGAAACCTGAAGCATGCGCTTAACTCGCTGAGCTAATTCCACCCGTTCGCTGGGTCTCTTCTCAAAACGTGGCTTTTTCTATTTAAATCGCATTTAAAGCAAATGTAGTGCTTTGGCTGCAGTTGCTCCTAACGTTTCCATTCAGCGCATCCCATGAAAACGTGACGATGTGCGCCCCCTAGTGGACATTCTTGTAAGTACACTGCATTGCACCATGGGCCAAAACATTCTCCTGAAATGTATCTTTATCCACCGGCACCCCCTCTCCCTCACACCCCCTTACTATTAATAAATCTACAATTTCCTTTTCCATCCGCTGGATAGCACCAAGAAGCCACTCGGTGGAGCCAAAGCGCTCTACAAAGCCCAAACATAACGGGATACCTTGGTGCACCCATTCCTGCTTGCCCCACCGGGTCTTTATCCCCAATGGCCCCGCCTGCAGCCTATCACTGCGGCGCCCTTTTTGGAGGCCACTCCCGTTTCCTGGAGATTGGCCCACGTGCCTGCAGGCCTCTGTGGGAGGTGGTGCTCCCCACCCCCCCACCTGTTTTCCTCATGCTGTCATGTCAACACTTGAGCTCTCCCCTAAAGCCCAACCTGCAATCCTTTGCTAGTAAAAACAGGGGACGCTGAACCAGACTGTACAGACGTGATTCTAGGCGCGAAATTAGCTGCATAAGACCAGTTCATGCACCTAAAATAAGACACACACTGCTCCTTACATCAGCACCTGCTATTGCATTCTTAAAAATGTTTACAAGTAATGACTTTATTAAAATCAACAGGTAAGCATTTGAACTTTGCATCTTCTAAATGTAGACTTAATCATGTGTGGGAAATGCATATCTAAATAACCATAAATGAATATTTTAAACATTTTGCACATTTAAGAGAATTCTGTTTTCACTTTGATTTTTTTGTTTGTTATAGCCTGTCTTCAAATAGTTGTCACTGTGTATTGGGTGACATCAGTATGACAACTCCTGACGTAGCATTCTTGGGTAGTGGCAGTGTTAGGGAGAATTCTCATTTCTGTGCTAATTCCCTTCAAACTTAGAGACCCCCAGCTCTTTTGCTGGACTTAGGACTCTTTAATTTTCACCCCGGAGAGAGTGAGCCCCTTTTCTCTCTCATGTGTTTTGACCTGATTTGGCTTATGTGTTTCCACTGTTTTTGGAGTCTGACAAACTCAAATGCGTCTACTTTTTGTATAGTGACACACGGCACGGCACCCTCAGTGCAGTGTCACAGAGAAATCCTTTAGATTTCTCATAAGGTTTAAAACCTTTTCTTGTGTGAACTACAGTTCCCAAGAGTAGTAAAGTGAAATTGACTTTACTTACCTTTTCTCTTTGTGGGTCCAGCACACACCATCTGATGTGGAGTGCTGGGTGGTTACTTAATGGCCTCTTATCCTACCTACTCATGTAACATTTTTTATGTTACACTCACTACTTTAAATGGTTGGTGGCAGTGGTTTAATTTTCCTACCATTCTGCTTTTCTACCGCAGACTGAATCCTCAGGAGCAGCATAGCACCCACGGGTGACCATTGTGTCAAAATGGCCCGGTCTTCTTTTTTCCGCAATTTCTTGATTGTGTGGTCTTTCTAGAGATTTACTCTGCGCGCCAAACCAGGTTTGAGCTCTTTGTTCATTTTGCTTTTAGCAGGCTTCAGTACTGAAACCTGCCTCTGGCTTCAGTGTGTCTGCAAGGGCAGGAAGTGAGGGAGGTGCCCGAAACTCCGCTGTCCTGTGTCAAGCAGAAAGGCGGCTTCCGGGAGCAGAGACGTTTGTAGCCCAGCTGTGACCCCCCCTTCAAACCCCTTGGTAGGGGAAGGAGCCTCGACCTCATGATTTGCTTTGGACCCACTCCATGGATCCCAGCACCACCTCAGTTTCAGTGTGAGCTTGGACGGATGCTGTGCAAAGCTACGTAAGTTCTCTTCCCTTAGGACTCCTCTGTTCATGTTCTTTGGAACTCAATCACCCCAGTGATTGATAAAGTAAGGTGCTGAGTCCCCTACTGCATAGGATTTTAGGAAGTTGACTGTAAACTTTGCACCCATTTATAATTGTGCATCGTTTAAATCTTTTGGCAGCCACCAATCTTTGGTGGGGGTTCCCCCACTCAGCACTTCTGCGGCTTCTTCCAGGGCAAATGCCGGGCATGTGAATTCAGCCCTGAATACTGGCCTTCTTTTCATGCGCTGCCAAATATCTTCTTGTTGCCCTCGCCACGGGCCTCCATGGTCCGATCCTGTGGTGTGTGTGGTCCCATTCACACCCTTTCACTCAAAGTAAACAACCATCTCTGGGGGCCCGCACAGCTAACTGGTAAAGGTTACTTGCCTGGGCAACACAGGAAGCCATGCCTTGTGGTCTCTCTGGGAACACATTGCGCAGTGCCTTCTCTAGAGAGGCCGTGGATTAGCCCTCGCCTGGCAAAAAGGTTGGCAAATCAGTTCAGGAAAGGCAAAAGTGAAGGGCATTCTCCCCTTTCCAACTGCTTCCCTGAGCAGCAGTTGCCTAGTTAGGATATGATATGACATTTATAACGCACCTGTACACAAGTGTTTCGAGGCGCCACAAGACAAAGGAGGGAAGACATAGGGAGGACAAGACAAGCGATCCTACTAGGCCTTGTGACATCCAGATCATGCACGTGCAACACGAGAAGTGCAGGGGGAAGGGAGAGGCTACAGGGAAAGTGTGATTAAGGCATCAGGCTGAGTAAGTGCAGCCAGGGCAGCGCAGCTCGGGGTAATGCAGGGAGTGCGTGGTAGGCCAGGAGGCAGTGCCAGGGTGACTGGTCATGGGGGAGCCTGGTACCCAGTGGTACTCTGACAGAAGCAAGTAACGAGGCAGTGCAGCAGCAGGTAAGTCAGCAAGGACGCGAGAGAGAGAAAGAGTCTTGAGCCGCTTCTGGAACTTCAGGTGGTCCGGCTCAAGTCTAGGAGGGGCAGGGAGGCCGTTACAGAGGGAGACACATTCAGAGGAGAGAGATCTACCCCCCACTCTCTGCTTGGAGAAGCCTCTGATCCTCCGACAGTTGGAGGTAGCTGACCGAAGGGCTCTAGAAGGAAGGTATTTCGGCAGAGAGAGTTGGATGCAGTGCAGGCCCTGACCCCAGAAAATCTTGTGGACGTTGCTTAGGGTCTTGAACTTGATCCTTTCAGCCACCAGGAACCAGTGGAGAGATTTCAGGACTGGAGAGATGCAGTCCCTGGGCTTGAGGCCAAGAATACGTCTCGCAGTCCTGTTCTGGATTAGTTGCACGGGGCAAAGAGTAGAGTTTGGAAGATTGAGAAAGAGGCTGTTGCAGTAGTCCAGCTTGGAGTGAGCCAGGGCTCTGGAGACAGTGAGCTTCTGGGAGAAGGAGAGGAAAGGAAGAATACCTCTGAGGAGGTGCAGCTGGTAGTGTGACTTCTTAGAGATGTCAAAGATGTGAGGAGAGAAGGAGAGTGTGGAGTCGAAGATCACACCAAGGTTTTTTGCCTCGCAGGAAGGCAAAGGTAGGAGGCCCAAGGAGGGTGGCCAGAGTGAGAGAGGAAAATCAGGGCAGGGGTCCCAATGAGAAGGATCTCTGTCTTACTGGCATTAAGGCAGAGATCGTTGGAGGTGCACCAATCCAGAATCGCAGCTAGACAGTCAGGAGTGAGCGAGGGAGGAGAGGAGGCTGAGGGAGCCTGAAAGAGAACCGAGTGTCATCTGCATAACACTGAAAGTTGGAAGAGAAGGTGGAGATCAGGTGGGCCAGATAGATATTGAAGAGCCAGGGTGAGAGGGTAGAGCGATGGGGTACACCCCATGTGGAGAGAGAGGTGTGGAGGGAAAGGACCCCAGTTGGACCTGCGAAGGTCGTTCTAGGTGGAAAGAGGTCAACCACTTCAGGCCCGATCCGTGATGCCCAGGTTCTCATGGAGACGATTGATCAGGGTGGTGTGATTTGACCGTGTCAAAGGCAGAGGAAAGGTCAAGGAGGATGAGGACAGGGGCAGAGCTGGAGTCACGATTAGAGAACAAATCTTCACGGGTGTTCAGGAGAGCAGTTTCCATGCCTCTGGCTGCTCTGAAGTCAGTCTGATGGTCATGGAGACAACCAACAGATTCAGTGTGGAGAGTAAGCCCGGGAGATGGCCAGCCTTTCCAGGAGTTTGCCCAGGAAAGGAGTGGTAGAATTCGGGTGATAGCTGGACAGATAGGATTGGCAGGAGGCCTTTTTTTAGGAGGGGGTGCACAAGGCAGTGCTTGAGGAGAGAGGGGAAAGATCCAGTGGCAAAAGAGTGATTGCAGAAATCGGCCAAGGCTTGAGCGAGGGTGGCAATGTTGTCCTTGATCGTTCCTGAAGAGCAGGGGAGCACCTGTTTGGACAACACTTTCACAGTTCGGACTTGTTTAGAAACACTGTCAGGTGTTATCAGAGAGAAGGAGGAAAAAGGACGAGGAGAGGGAGGGGTGGCCAAAGGGGGCCTGAGAGAGAGAGAGGAAGCGGAAAACAAGGACAAGATGTCCCGAGTTTTAGTGGTGAAATGAGAGGCAAGAGTTGTACAGAGGGCCTGGGAGGGAAAAGGAGAGGTGGAGACTGCAGTAGGATTGGCCAGCTCCTTGCAGATTTTAAAGAGTTTGGCCATGTTAAAGGCTGCAGAGACGAGTGCTTGAATATGGACCCTCTTCTTGGAGAGCACATTGTGTCTGTAATGTCTTTGGAGCAGACGGCAGGCCACTTTGTCAGAGGATGCACCCAGAGCCCTCCACTTCCTCTCATCCACCCTGTACTTGTGTTTCAGGGCGGGGAGGTCAGAGTTATACCACACTGCACTTGGAGGTAGGCTTCAGATGGATTCTCATGGCCGGAGCAAGGATGTCCAAAGTATTGGAGGTAGAAAGAAACAGGTTGGAGAGGGCTGTTTCAGAGTGTGAGGCGGCCGCCAGAGTAGGAGGAGCAGAGAAAGTAGAGGCAAAGGCATCCACTGACACACGCTTCATGGCCGAATGACCAAGAAGGAAGGTGGCAGTGCTGGGGTGGGCTTTGCCTGTGGGACAAGAAGTTTCAGTTGGGAGGAAAGCAGAAAGTGGTCAGCCCAAGAGAGCGGAGTGGTGAGAGGGTTACAGAGGGGGATGTCTGAGGAGATAAAAACATCCAATATGTGTCCAGCAGAGTGTGTCGGACGAGAGGGTAGAATGGAAAGGGAGAGGGTCGCAAAAGTTGCGGAAGAGCCCCAAGGAGGGATTAGAAGAATCTAGGTGGATGTTGAGGTCTCCGAGGAGGTGAAGTGGAAAGGTCGAGGCAAGGAGAGATCAGCCCACTCAGAGAGAAAGAGGGCGACCTGGCCAGGCGGCCTGTAGATAGTGGCCACAGTGAGAGAGAGAGCCTGCAGACCAGGTATTGAAAGGAGGAGTAGGCATGTGTAGGAATGACAGAAGCAGGGACCCACTCTGCAAAGATCAGGGCCACTCCACCTACGGGCTGGTTGGTTCCCGGCTCAGAGATGATCTTGTGGCCCTCGGGGAGGAGAGTGTCAAAACTTGTGACAGAGCTGGCTGTGAACCATGTCTCGGTGAGAGCTAAGACATCGAGGTCAACTTCTTCCAGGAGGCCGCAGTTGTCAGAGGAGTATTTGACAGCAGTGGGAGGTGGCCTAGGAGCTGTTATGAGGGAACCGAACTCCAGACGTGCCCTTTAAGGACATGGAATGTGAGTAGGAAGGGAGAGTCAACAAAAATAAAGTTGGCAACCTGCGAAAACATCTGTGTCCTTATTCCCGAGAGACATACATGTGTGTACTGTTAATAACTGGTAATAAGTGATCGCTGCAACATCTGTAACATCCTGCGGAGCGCCATCCACCTCAGTGTTCTGTTGGTGCCCCTCCTGCACCCCAGTGTCAGTTGACACGTCCTTTGTCCTCCTGCTGTAGCAAGTACCCGGCGTCCTGCTCTTGCTGAGATCCAGCCCAAGTTGCCAGCAGAACGTTCCACCATCTGCCCGTACTCCGAGGCGGCGCTACCGGTATGTGAGACGTGTGCACCGTTGTGCGCACACCGTGAGGCCTGGAAGCCTCGTCCTGATTATGGGGAGCACACGTTAAGGCCTGGAGCATGTGCACGTGAACGTTTGGAGAAAATAAACATTTCAAAATAAGGTGCAACCTATCACAGCAGCTAACATCCAGCTTATGGCCGGTAAATGATTGATTTGATCTCCTCCAAAGTTGACTCGTGCTGGTGCATGACGGACTGCATTGGTTCCATAATTGAGACACTCCACTGGTGACACAGAGGGCCAGCAGAGTGACTGCTCATGCCTGCATGCGCACGTTAGTGTGGTGCATCAAGTGCTACTAGGTGGACTGGGGACCACACTAGTTGGCAGTGGAGAGCAATTGATGACTGTCAGGTGCGCTTGAGTGATCGGCTAGGCGCTGTCCTGGTGGACCAAGCGGAGGACCCGGGGCTGGCACAGCATGGCGTGGAAAAAGTGTTTTTTCTGAGGAAACCGTGCCCATTCAATCTCCTATCGCAACAAGACAAGGGCCACGGCAGACCGAATGGGTTGAGGACTTCGACTTCATCAGAGACGTGGGAAAGGAGAAATCACCAGTCCTGGAAGACATACTCATAAACCTTGCTGGTAAGGAGATAACCTTTATCATCAAGACGATCTCGGCAGGGGGAAAGAACCACCTATGATGAACTTGTAGCAGCATTGAACAAGAAGCTGTTGATACAACCAAATGGGGACTACGAAAGATGTTTATTCAAGGATTCGCCCAGAATGCTCGAAAAAATAATACCGAATTCGTGATTTGGCCGAATTTCGGCCGTTCAAAAAATCTGAATGGCCGAAATGTTTGACCAAATCATGCATTTGGTGCTGGGGGCTGCAGGGGTGTCCCCCACATGCTTGCTCACTGTATTGTGAGCAGGGGTTGCAGGGGACACCTCTGCCACTGTCCCCAAACATTTTCTAAAAAAATTCTTTAAAACAAAGGAAAGCACCCTGTGGCCGCCGGTTCCTGATCACAGAAGTGAAAGGGAACAGGTGTTGCAGGGCCCAGCGAGTTGGAAGAAAGTTAAGTAGGGTTGTGGTTGGGTGTGTGGCTGGGGGTATGGGTAGGGGAGTAGGCCAAGTCTGAAGTGTTCAGGGGAGAAAAGACCAAAGGTTATTTCGGAAAAAATAATCTTCGGTCTCTTCTCCCTCGAACATTCCTACCTCTGTCAATCAACCCCTGCAAAGCAAACACTGGACCCTTCCTTTCCGACTAATTACAGGCCAATTACCACAGTGCCTTTATTGCTTAAAATACTTGACAAAGTAGCGTATCTTCAAATACAGCAGTACCTGGAAACTAACAGCCTATTAGGCATCCATCAATCAGGTTTCAAGCCACAACATGGCACTGAAACGGCGCTAATTGACTTAAAAACACAAATAGAGGAACTTAAGGATAAAGGAAAACCTGCCATGCTACTCCTCCATGACCTGTCAGCTGCCTTTCACTGGATGGACCATGAAGTTCTGTGCAAACACCTTGCAGAAGCAGCTCACTTCTCCAAGGACGCAGTAGCATGGGTCCAATCCTTCTTAAAAAACAGGACTATGAGAGTGTTCTCCCCCTCCGCCGACTTTATACCTATAACCTGCGGCGCACCACAAGGCTCTTGTGTCTCGCCCACCATGTACAACATATTCACAAAGCCGCTCTTCGATAAATTGGATAATCTGGGTGTCACCTCCACTAACTATGCAGATGATACCCAGCTCCTGATACCCCTTCCAGGCAATTACCTCGAGGATACGGCCCTTGTGAATAAAATGTACCTCCTCATTCAGGCATGGATGGCAACCCATGGCCTCTGCCTGAACGACGACAAAACCGAGCTCCTGATTATTGGAACCACTGCCAACCTAAAATAACTCAACACTGACTACTCTACCTTCAACATTGATGGAAACCTTATCAAGGTTGTAAAAGAAGTAAAAACTCTAGGTTTCTATCTTGACTCTACCCTAACCCTGACCAAACAAGTAAACAGTATGGCATCGGCAACAGCCTACACATGCAAATTAATCAGGGCTTGCAAGCCGTACCTATCCAATTCTAGCTGTATTATTTTAACAAATGCCCTTATACTCTCGAAATTGGATCACTGCAACACCCTCTACATGGGAGCTAGCAAGTACATCTTAAACAAAATCCAAACCCTCTAGAATAATGCTCTAAGAACAGCACTAAATATTCCTAACAGAGAGCATATATCTGAAATAAGAAGACAAAATCACTGGCTGACAATTAAAGACAGAATCCTGAACAAAACTGCATCTTTGACTTTCAAATGCCAAATCCTTCTGCCTTAATATACTGAGATTTAATTTAGCAAAATCTGGTGGTAGTAGTTTCCCAGTTAAGGCTGCACAAACTTGGAACTCGCTCCCTTTTGCACGGAGTGGAACACACATACTTCAGTTTCAGAGGTAATATTGTGAACTGGCTGAGAACTAATGATATTCAATCGTAGCAGTCTTCCACTTCTGCATATTGTAAACTTGCTCAGATATTAATTCTACTACTTGTATCTACCTAGTAACATGTATCAGTCTCCCTGTCTATGAGAACACTATTGTTTGTTTATGTATATACTTTCACACTGTATGTATCATTTTCACCACCATCTTCTTGTGTACCAACTACGGTACTCTGTACTTGTAACCTATGCTTAAAGTTTTCTTGTACCTCTTGCGCGCAGTTACCTCCGGGTTTGCTGCGCAATACAAATAAATAAATAAAACAAACAAAACAAACAAAATGATGCCCAACGGGTGGCACCCGCAGACTGAACCAACAGCAACAGTGGGGACCAACACCAGCTGCCAAGGAGAGTAATTAGGGTGATGGACCAGAGTGAAGACTACAGAGAGCCCCTGAGCGAAGACCAGTTACCGCAGGTGGGATACTACCCAGCACAGTATGAAAACCCGGGAGACTTCCACAATGAGTATGACGAATACACACAGGAACCATACCACGAATACACTGACGAGTTTGTCAATTTGATGCATGGTGAGCAAGAATGTACGGAAGCCCCGAAAGCAATGGTCAAGATGGGCGAGGCAACCCACTGCTTCTTTATAGAAAGGGGGGCCACCATCAACATTATATAGGGTTTCCTGTTTTAGGGGTTTATTATTTTTTACTTCTGGGGTGTTTTTTTCAGTGTTTTCAAGATGTTTCAGAATCTGTGTTTATCAGTGTTTTCCTGTTTGCCCACTTCAAAAAAAATCATGGATAACTGTTTTTTCCAGTGTACATACACAAATATTCTTTTATTGTTTCATTGCACGCAGGTTTGCTGAGGCCAACAATTGCACATAACCGTGCACTTTTCACCCATGCAGCCCATTTTTCACCCATCTGCAGGCCGGATGTTATGTACGCGCCCGCATCTGCGCCGACATTCGTTTCATAAAAACAAAATGTGGGGTGCGATGTGGCGCGACAATGAGGCCAGGTGTCCTGAAGGTTGCTAAGCAACAGTTTGTTTTAATTTACCTGCATCCACCGGCAGGCGGAAGAGCTGGCCTATCTAAGGCCATCCAAGGACCTATTTGCTCAGAAGTGGCATTATTCCCAGCCAGGCAGCAGGTGGCGAGGGCAGGAGCCCCCAACAACCTGCATCAGAGGCACTCCACGCCTACATCGATGACCGATGCCCCTTCATCATCATTCTTGGATTGCTGAGGCCAACAAATGCACATAACCGTGCACTTTTCACCCCTTCAGCCCCCTTTTCACCCATCTGCAGCCTCCGTCTTATGTACACGCCCGCATCAGCGCCAACATTCGTTTCATAAAAACAAAATGTTGGGCGCGATGTGGCGCGACAATGAGGCCAGGCGTCCTGAAGGTTGCTAAGCAACCATGTGTTTTAATTTACCTGCATCCACCGGCAGGTGGAAGTGCTGGCCTATCTAAGGCCATCCAAGGACCTGTTTGCGCCTGTTGACGCGCTGGTGTGCCCCCACTCTATATAGCTCCTATCTAAGGCCCACAATGCAGATACTTCTCCATAATCCATGCAGACCTATTTCGACAATGACTTGCTAGTAACGTGTGTTCAACCTCGTATTATACTCAAACTTCTGTCGACAGGAAACCTCCAAGGCCACTATAAGGCCTTAGCCCTGTTTTGGCACTGTTCACACCGGGAGCACCCAACCATGCTGGCCCCCAAAACTTGACTTGCTCTACCTCCTGGAAACTACCATCTTTCCGCAGAACACTACTCAACCGTCCCACGTCTGACCGGTCCTCTAAATTATGTGAGTACCATTAATAGCTGATCCAATGCCACGCCTGCGTAGTCTATGAGATGATGATTACTACATGCCAACAGCCCACTGCACTCCCAAAGTGAACGCTCCTTTCGCGCCTCAGCGCACTGACTCTCTCTGGCCTGTTGCTCTTTATTGCATGTGCCCTATGCTGACTGGGACTAGCCTACTCCCCTATGCTGACTGGGACTAGCGTACTGCTCCTCATTATTTGCATGTGCCCTATGCTGGCTGGGACTAGTCTACTGCTCCTCATTATTTGCATGTGCCCTATGCTGACTGGGACTAGCCTACTGCTCCTCATTATTTGCATGTGCCCTATGCTGACTGGGACTAGTCTACTGCTCCTCATTATTTGCACGTGCCCTATGCTGACTGGGACTAGCGTACTGCTCCTCATTATTTGCATGTGCCCTATGCTGACTGGGACTAGCGTACTGCTCCTCATTATTTGCATGTGCCCTATGCTGACTGGAACTTGCATAATGCTCCTCATTATTTGCACGTGCCCTATGCTGACTGGGACTAGCCTTCTGCTCCTCATTATTTGCATGTGCCCTATGCTGACTGGGACTAGTCTACTGCTCCTCATTATTTGCACGTGCCCTATGCTGACTGGGACTAGCCTACTGCTCCTCATTATTTGCATGTGCCCTATGCTGACTGGGACTAGCGTACTGCTCCTCATTATTTGCACGTGCCCTATGCTGACTGGGACTAGCCTACTGCTCCTCATTATTTGCACGTGCCCTATGCTGACTGGGACTAGCCTACTGCTCATTATTTGCACGTGCCCTATGCTGACTGGGACTAGCCTACTGCTCCTCATTATTTGAATGTGCCCTATGCTGACTGGGACTAGCCTACTGCTCCTCATTATTTGCATGTGCCCTATGCTGACTGGGACTAGCCTACTGCTCCTCATTATTTGCACGTGCCCTATGTAATGTCTTTGGAGCAGACGGCAGGCCACTTTGTCAGAGGATGCACCCAGAGCCCTCCACTTCCTCTCATCCACCCTGTACTTGTGTTTCAGGGCGGGGAGGTCAGAGTTATACCACACTGCACTTGGAGGTAGGCTTCAGATGGATTCTCATGGCCGGAGCAAGGATGTCCAAAGTATTGGAGGTAGAAAGAAACAGGTTGGAGAGGGCTGTTTCAGAGTGTGAGGCGGCCGCCAGAGTAGGAGGAGCAGAGAAAGTAGAGGCAAAGGCATCCACTGACACACGCTTCATGGCCGAATGACCAAGAAGGAAGGTGGCAGTGCTGGGGTGGGCTTTGCCTGTGGGACAAGAAGTTTCAGTTGGGAGGAAAGCAGAAAGTGGTCAGCCCAAGAGAGCGGAGTGGTGAGAGGGTTACAGAGGGGGATGTCTGAGGAGATAAAAACATCCAATATGTGTCCAGCAGAGTGTGTCGGACGAGAGGGTAGAATGGAAAGGGAGAGGGTCGCAAAAGTTGCGGAAGAGCCCCAAGGAGGGATTAGAAGAATCTAGGTGGATGTTGAGGTCTCCGAGGAGGTGAAGTGGAAAGGTCGAGGCAAGGAGAGATCAGCCCACTCAGAGAGAAAGAGGGCGACCTGGCCAGGCGGCCTGTAGATAGTGGCCACAGTGAGAGAGAGAGCCTGCAGACCAGGTATTGAAAGGAGGAGTAGGCATGTGTAGGAATGACAGAAGCAGGGACCCACTCTGCAAAGATCAGGGCCACTCCACCTACGGGCTGGTTGGTTCTCGGCTCAGAGATGATCTTGTGGCCCTCGGGGAGGAGAGTGTCAAAACTTGTGACAGAGCTGGCTGTGAACCATGTCTCGGTGAGAGCTAAGACATCGAGGTCAACTTCTTCCAGGAGGCCGGAGTTGTCAGAGGAGTATTTGACAGCAGTGGGAGGTGGCCTAGGAGCTGTTATGAGGGAACCGAACTCCAGACGTGCCCTTTAAGGACATGGAATGTGAGTAGGAAGGGAGAGTCAACAAAAATAAAGTTGGCAACCTGCGAAAACATCTGTGTCCTTATTCCCGAGAGACATACATGTGTGTACTGTTAATAACTGGTAATAAGTGATCGCTGCAACATCTGTAACATCCTGCGGAGCGCCATCCACCTCAGTGTTCTGTTGGTGCCCCTCCTGCACCCCAGTGTCAGTTGACACGTCCTTTGTCCTCCTGCTGTAGCAAGTACCCGGCGTCCTGCTCTTGCTGAGATCCAGCCCAAGTTGCCAGCAGAACGTTCCACCATCTGCCCGTACTCCGAGGCGGCGCTACCGGTATGTGAGACGTGTGCACCGTTGTGCGCACACCGTGAGGCCTGGAAGCCACGTCCTGATTATGGGGAGCACACGTTAAGGCCTGGAGCATGTGCACGTGAACGTTTGGAGAAAATAAACATTTCAAAATAAGGTGCAACCTATCACAGCAGCTAACATCCAGCTTATGGCCGGTAAATGATTGATTTGATCTCCTCCAAAGTTGACTCGTGCTGGTGCATGACGGACTGCATTGGTTCCATAATTGAGACACTCCACTGGTGACACAGAGGGCCAGCAGAGTGACTGCTCATGCCTGCATGCGCACGTTAGTGTGGTGCATCAAGTGCTATTAGGTGGACTGGGGACCACACTAGTTGGCAGTGGAGAGCAATTGATGACTGTCAGGTGCGCTTGAGTGATCGGCTAGGCGCTGTCCTGGTGGACCAAGCGGAGGACCCGGGGCTGGCACAGCATGGCGTGGAAAAAGTGTTTTTTCTGAGGAAACCGTGCCCATTCAATCTCCTATCGCAACAAGACAAGGGCCACGGCAGACCGAATGGGTTGAGGACTTCGACTTCATCAGAGACGTGGGAAAGGAGAAATCACCAGTCCTGGAAGACATACTCATGAACCTTGCTGGTAAGGAGATAACCTTTATCATCAAGACGATCTCGGCAGGGGGAGAGAACCACCTATGATGAACTTGTAGCAGCATTGAACAAGAAGCTGTTGATACAACCAAATGGGGACTACGAAAGATGTTTATTCAAGGATTCGCCCAAAATGCTCGAAAAAATAATACCGAATACGTGATTTGGCCGAATTTCGGCCTTCAAAAAATCTGAATGGCCGAAATGTTTGACCAAATCATGCATTTGGTGCTGGGGGCTGCAGGGGTGTCCCCCACATGCTTGCTCACTGTATTGTGAGCAGGGGTTGCAGGGGACACCTCTGCCACTGTCCCCAAACATTTTCTAAAAAAATTCTTTAAAACAAAGGAAAGCACCCTGTGGCCGCCGGATCCTGATCACAGAAGTGAAAGGGAACAGGTGTTGCAGGGCCCAGCGAGTTGGAAGAAAGTTAAGTAGGGTTGTGGTTGGGTGTGTGGCTGGGGGTATGGGTAGGGGAGTAGGCCAAGTCTGAAGTGTTCAGGGGAGAAAAGACCAAAGATTATTTCGGAAAAAATAATCTTCGGTCTCTTCTCCCTCGAACATTCCTACCTCTGTCAATCAACCCCTGCAAAGCAAACACTGGACCCTTCCTTTCCGACTAATTACAGGCCAATTACCACAGTGCCTTTATTGCTTAAAATACTTGACAAAGTAGCGTATCTTCAAATACAGCAGTACCTGGAAACTAACAGCCTATTAGGCATCCATCAATCAGGTTTCAAGCCACAACATGGCACTGAAACGGCGCTAATTGACTTAAAAACACAAATAGAGGAACTTAAGGATAAAGGAAAACCTGCCATGCTACTCCTCCATGACCTGTCAGCTGCCTTTCACTGGATGGACCATGAAGTTCTGTGCAAACACCTTGCAGCAGCAGCTCACTTCTCCAAGGACGCAGTAGCATGGGTCCAATCCTTCTTAAAAAACAGGACTATGAGAGTGTTCTCCCCCTCCGCCGACTTTATACCTATAACCTGCGGCGCACCACAAGGCTCTTGTGTCTCGCCCACCATGTACAACATATTCACAAAGCCGCTCTTCGATAAATTGGATAATCTGGGTGTCACCTCCACTAACTATGCAGATGATACCCAGCTCCTGATACCCCTTTCAGGCAATTACCTCGAGGATACGGCCCTTGTGAATAAAATGTACCTCCTCATTCAGGCATGGATGGCAACCCATGGCCTCTGCCTGAACGACGACAAAACCGAGCTCCTGATTATTGGAACCACTGCCAACCTAAAATAACTCAACACTGACTACTCTACCTTCAACATTGATGGAAACCTTATCAAGGTTGTAAAAGAAGTAAAAACTCTAGGTTTCTATCTTGACTCTACCCTAACCCTGACCAAACAAGTAAACAGTATGGCATCGGCAACAGCCTACACATGCAAATTAATCAGGGCTTGCAAGCCGTACCTATCCAATTCTAGCTGTATTATTTTAACAAATGCCCTTATACTCTCGAAATTGGATCACTGCAACACCCTCTACATGGGAGCTAGCAAGTACATCTTAAACAAAATCCAAACCCTCTAGAATAATGCTCTAAGAACAGCACTAAATATTCCTAACAGAGAGCATATATCTGAAATAAGAAGACAAAATCACTGGCTGACAATTAAAGACAGAATCCTGAACAAAACTGCATCTTTGACTTTCAAATGCCAAATCCTTCTGCCTTAATATACTGAGATTTAATTTAGCAAAATCTGGTGGTAGTAGTTTCCCAGTTAAGGCTGCACAAACTTGGAACTCGCTCCCTTTTGCACGGAGTGGAACACACATACTTCAGTTTCAGAGGTAATATTGTGAACTGGCTGAGAACTAATGATATTCAATCGTAGCAGTCTTCCACTTCTGCATATTGTAAACTTGCTCAGATATTAATTCTACTACTTGTATCTACCTAGTAACATGTATCAGTCTCCCTGTCTATGAGAACACTATTGTTTGTTTATGTATATACTTTCACACTGTATGTATCATTTTCACCACCATCTTCTTGTGTACCAACTACGGTACTCTGTACTTGTAACCTATGCTTAAAGTTTTCTTGTACCTCTTGCGCGCAGTTACCTCCGGGTTTGGTGCGCAATACAAATAAATAAATAAAACAAACAAAACAAACAAAATGATGCCCAACGGGTGGCACCCGCAGACTGAACCAACAGCAACAGTGGGGACCAACACCAGCTGCCAAGGAGAGTAATTAGGGTGATGGACCAGAGTGAAGACTACAGAGAGCCCCTGAGCGAAGACCAGTTACCGCAGGTGGGATACTACCCAGCACAGTATGAAAACCCGGGAGACTTCCACAATGAGTATGACGAATACACACAGGAACCATACCACGAATACACTGACGAGTTTGTCAATTTGATGCATGGTGAGCAAGAATGTACGGAAGCCCCGAAAGCAATGGTCAAGATGGGCGAGGCAACCCACTGCTTCTTTATAGAAAGGGGGCCCACCATCAACATTATATAGGGTTTCCTGTTTTAGGGGTTTATTATTTTTTACTTCTGGGGTGTTTTTTTCAGTGTTTTCAAGATGTTTCAGAATCTGTGTTTATCAGTGTTTTCCTGTTTGCCCACTTCAAAAAAAATCATGGATAACTGTTTTTTCCAGTGTACATACACAAATATTCTTTTATTGTTTCATTGCACGCAGGTTTGCTGAGGCCAACAATTGCACATAACCGTGCACTTTTCACCCATGCAGCCCATTTTTCACCCATCTGCAGGCCGGATGTTATGTACGCGCCCGCATCTGCGCCGACATTCGTTTCATAAAAACAAAATGTGGGGTGCGATGTGGCGCGACAATGAGGCCAGGTGTCCTGAAGGTTGCTAAGCAACAGTTTGTTTTAATTTACCTGCATCCACCGGCAGGCGGAAGAGCTGGCCTATCTAAGGCCATCCAAGGACCTATTTGCTCAGAAGTGGCATTATTCCCAGCCAGGCAGCAGGTGGCGAGGGCAGGAGCCCCCAACAACCTGCATCAGAGGCACTCCACGCCTACATCGATGACCGATGCCCCTTCATCATCATTCTTGGATTGCTGAGGCCAACAAATGCACATAACCGTGCACTTTTCACCCCTTCAGCCCCCTTTTCACCCATCTGCAGCCTCCGTCTTATGTACACGCCCGCATCAGCGCCAACATTCGTTTCATAAAAACAAAATGTTGGGCGCGATGTGGCGCGACAATGAGGCCAGGCGTCCTGAAGGTTGCTAAGCAACCATGTGTTTTAATTTACCTGCATCCACCGGCAGGTGGAAGTGCTGGCCTATCTAAGGCCATCCAAGGACCTGTTTGCGCCTGTTGACGCGCTGGTGTGCCCCCACTCTATATAGCTCCTATCTAAGGCCCACAATGCAGACACTTCTCCATAATCCATGCAGACCTATTTCGACAATGACTTGCTAGTAACGTGTGTTCAACCTCGTATTATACTCAAACTTCTGTCGACAGGAAACCTCCAAGGCCACTATAAGGCCTTAGCCCTGTTTTGGCACTGTTCACACCGGGAGCACCCAACCATGCTGGCCCCCAAAACTTGACTTGCTCTACCTCCTGGAAACTACCATCTTTCCGCAGAACACTACTCAACCGTCCCACGTCTGACCGGTCCTCTAAATTATGTGAGTACCATTAATAGCTGATCCAATGCCACGCCTGCGTAGTCTATGAGATGATGATTACTACATGCCAACAGCCCACTGCACTCCCAAAGTGAACGCTCCTTTCGCGCCTCAGCGCACTGACTCTCTCTGGCCTGTTGCTCTTTATTGCATGTGCCCTATGCTGACTGGGACTAGCCTACTCCCCTATGCTGACTGGGACTAGCGTACTGCTCCTCATTATTTGCATGTGCCCTATGCTGGCTGGGACTAGTCTACTGCTCCTCATTATTTGCATGTGCCCTATGCTGACTGGGACTAGCCTACTGCTCCTCATTATTTGCATGTGCCCTATGCTGACTGGGACTAGTCTACTGCTCCTCATTATTTGCACGTGCCCTATGCTGACTGGGACTAGCCTACTGCTCCTCATTATTTGCATGTGCCCTATGCTGACTGGGACTAGCGTACTGCTCCTCATTATTTGCACGTGCCCTATGCTGACTGGGACTAGCCTACTGCTCCTCATTATTTGCACGTGCCCTATGCTGACTGGGACTAGCCTACTGCTCATTATTTGCACGTGCCCTATGCTGACTGGGACTAGCCTACTGCTCCTCATTATTTGAATGTGCCCTATGCTGACTGGGACTAGCGTAATGCTCCTCATTATTTGCATGCGCCCTATGCTGACTGGAACTTGCATAATGCTCCTCATTATTTGCATGTGCCCTATGCTGACTGGGACTAGCGTACTGCTCCTCATTATTTGCATGTGCCCTATGCTGACTGGGACTAGCCTACTGCTCCTCATTATTTGCATGTGCCCTATGCTGACTGGGACTAGCCTACTGCTCCTCATTATTTGCATGTGCCCTATGCTGACTGGGACTAGCCTTCTGCTCCTCATTATTTGCATGTGCCCTATGCTGACTGGGACTAGCCTACTGCTCCTCATTATTTGCATGTGCCCTATGCTGACTGGGACTAGCCTACTGCTCATTATTTGCACGTGCCCTATGCTGACTGGGACTAGCCTTCTGCTCCTCATTATTTGCATGTGCCCTATGCTGACTGGGACTAGCCTACTGCTCCTCATTATTTGCATGTGCCCTATGCTGACTGGGACTAGCCTACTGCTCCTCATTATTTGCACGTGCCCTATGTAATGTCTTTGGAGCAGACGGCAGGCCACTTTGTCAGAGGATGCACCCAGAGCCCTCCACTTCCTCTCATCCACCCTGTACTTGTGTTTCAGGGCGGGGAGGTCAGAGTTATACCACACTGCACTTGGAGGTAGGCTTCAGATGGATTCTCATGGCCGGAGCAAGGATGTCCAAAGTATTGGAGGTAGAAAGAAACAGGTTGGAGAGGGCTGTTTCAGAGTGTGAGGCGGCCGCCAGAGTAGGAGGAGCAGAGAAAGTAGAGGCAAAGGCATCCACTGACACACGCTTCATGGCCGAATGACCAAGAAGGAAGGTGGCAGTGCTGGGGTGGGCTTTGCCTGTGGGACAAGAAGTTTCAGTTGGGAGGAAAGCAGAAAGTGGTCAGCCCAAGAGAGCGGAGTGGTGAGAGGGTTACAGAGGGGGATGTCTGAGGAGATAAAAACATCCAATATGTGTCCAGCAGAGTGTGTCGGACGAGAGGGTAGAATGGAAAGGGAGAGGGTCGCAAAAGTTGCGGAAGAGCCCCAAGGAGGGATTAGAAGAATCTAGGTGGATGTTGAGGTCTCCGAGGAGGTGAAGTGGAAAGGTCGAGGCAAGGAGAGATCAGCCCACTCAGAGAGAAAGAGGGCGACCTGGCCAGGCGGCCTGTAGATAGTGGCCACAGTGAGAGAGAGAGCCTGCAGACCAGGTATTGAAAGGAGGAGTAGGCATGTGTAGGAATGACAGAAGCAGGGACCCACTCTGCAAAGATCAGGGCCACTCCACCTACGGGCTGGTTGGTTCCCGGCTCAGAGATGATCTTGTGGCCCTCGGGGAGGAGAGTGTCAAAACTTGTGACAGAGCTGGCTGTGAACCATGTCTCGGTGAGAGCTAAGACATCGAGGTCAACTTCTTCCAGGAGGCCGCAGTTGTCAGAGGAGTATTTGACAGCAGTGGGAGGTGGCCTAGGAGCTGTTATGAGGGAACCGAACTCCAGACGTGCCCTTTAAGGACATGGAATGTGAGTAGGAAGGGAGAGTCAACAAAAATAAAGTTGGCAACCTGCGAAAACATCTGTGTCCTTATTCCCGAGAGACATACATGTGTGTACTGTTAATAACTGGTAATA
This sequence comes from Ambystoma mexicanum, assembly GCF_040938575.1. Lineage (NCBI taxonomy): Eukaryota > Metazoa > Chordata > Amphibia > Caudata > Ambystomatidae > Ambystoma > Ambystoma mexicanum. The sequence continues at coordinate 32,570,245 of NC_090930.1, read as the reverse complement.
AGTGATCGCTGCAACATCTGTAACATCCTGCGGAGCGCCATCCACCTCAGTGTTCTGTTGGTGCCCCTCCTGCACCCCAGTGTCAGTTGACACGTCCTTTGTCCTCCTGCTGTAGCAAGTACCCGGCGTCCTGCTCTTGCTGAGATCCAGCCCAAGTTGCCAGCAGAACGTTCCACCATCTGCCCGTACTCCGAGGCGGCGCTACCGGTATGTGAGACGTGTGCACCGTTGTGCGCACACCGTGAGGCCTGGAAGCCTCGTCCTGATTATGGGGAGCACACGTTAAGGCCTGGAGCATGTGCACGTGAACGTTTGGAGAAAATAAACATTTCAAAATAAGGTGCAACCCATCACAGCAGCTAACATCCAGCTTATGGCCGGTAAATGATTGATTTGATCTCCTCCAAAGTTGACTCGTGCTGGTGCATGACGGACTGCATTGGTACCATAATTGAGACACTCCACTGGTGACACAGAGGGCCAGCAGAGTGACTGCTCATGCCTGCATGCGCACGTTAGTGTGGTGCATCAAGTGCTACTAGGTGGACTGGGGACCACACTAGTTGGCAGTGGAGAGCAATTGATGACTGTCAGGTGCGCTTGAGTGATCGGCTAGGCGCTGTCCTGGTGGACCAAGCGGAGGACCCGGGGCTGGCACAGCATGGCGTGGAAAAAGTGTTTTTTCTGAGGAAACCGTGCCCATTCAATCTCCTATCGCAACAAGACAAGGGCCACGGCAGACCAAATGGGTTGAGGACTTCGACTTCATCAGAGACGTGGGAAAGGAGAAATCACCAGTCCTGGAAGACATACTCATGAACCTTGCTGGTAAGGAGATAACCTTTATCATCAAGACGATCTCGGCAGGGGGAAAGAACCACCTATGATGAACTTGTAGCAGCATTGAACAAGAAGCTGTTGATACAACCAAATGGGGACTACGAAAGATGTTTATTCAAGGATTCGCCCAAAATGCTCGAAAAAATAATACCGAATACGTGATTTGGCCGAATTTCGGCCTTCAAAAAATCTGAATGGCCGAAATGTTTGACCAAATCATGCATTTGGTGCTGGGGGCTGCAGGGGTGTCCCCCACATGCTTGCTCACTGTATTGTGAGCAGGGGTTGCAGGGGACACCTCTGCCACTGTCCCCAAACATTTTCTAAAAAAATTCTTTAAAACAAAGGAAAGCACCCTGTGGCCGCCGGTTCCTGATCACAGAAGTGAAAGGGAACAGGTGTTGCAGGGCCCAGCGAGTTGGAAGAAAGTTAAGTAGGGTTGTGGTTGGGTGTGTGGCTGGGGGTATGGGTAGGGGAGTAGGCCAAGTCTGAAGTGTTCAGGGGAGAAAAGACCAAAGGTTATTTCGGAAAAAATAATCTTCGGTCTCTTCTCCCTCGAACATTCCTACCTCTGTCAATCAACCCCTGCAAAGCAAACACTGGACCCTTCCTTTCCGACTAATTACAGGCCAATTACCACAGTGCCTTTATTGCTTAAAATACTTGACAAAGTAGCGTATCTTCAAATACAACAGTACCTGGAAACTAACAGCCTATTAGGCATCCATCAATCAGGTTTCAAGCCACAACATGGCACTGAAACGGCGCTAATTGACTTAAAAACACAAATAGAGGAACTTAAGGATAAAGGAAAACCTGCCATGCTACTCCTCCATGACCTGTCAGCTGCCTTTCACTGGATGGACCATGAAGTTCTGTGCAAACACCTTGCAGCAGCAGCTCACTTCTCCAAGGACGCAGTAGCATGGGTCCAATCCTTCTTAAAAAACAGGACTATGAGAGTGTTCTCCCCCTCCGCCGACTTTATACCTATAACCTGCGGCGCACCACAAGGCTCTTGTGTCTCGCCCACCATGTACAACATATTCACAAAGCCGCTCTTCGATAAATTGGATAATCTGGGTGTCACCTCCACTAACTATGCAGATGATACCCAGCTCCTGATACCCCTTTCAGGCAATTACTTCGAGGATACGGCCCTTGTGAATAAAATGTACCTCCTCATTCAGGCATGGATGGCAACCCATGGCCTCTGCCTGAACGACGACAAAACCGAGCTCCTGATTATTGGAACCACTGCCAACCTAAAATAACTCAACACTGACTACTCTACCTTCAACATTGATGGAAACCTTATCAAGGTTGTAAAAGAAGTAAAAACTCTAGGTTTCTATCTTGACTCTACCCTAACCCTGACCAAACAAGTAAACAGTATGGCATCGGCAACAGCCTACACATGCAAATTAATCAGGGCTTGCAAGCCGTACCTATCCAATTCTAGCTGTATTATTTTAACAAATGCCCTTATACTCTCGAAATTGGATCACTGCAACACCCTCTACATGGGAGCTAGCAAGTACATCTTAAACAAAATCCAAACCCTCTAGAATAATGCTCTAAGAACAGCACTAAATATTCCTAACAGAGAGCATATATCTGAAATAAGAAGACAAAATCACTGGCTGACAATTAAAGACAGAATCCTGAACAAAACTGCATCTTTGACTTTCAAATGCCAAATCCTTCTGCCTTAATATACTGAGATTTAATTTAGCAAAATCTGGTGGTAGTAGTTTCCCAGTTAAGGCTGCACAAACTTGGAACTCGCTCCCTTTTGCACGGAGTGGAACACACATACTTCAGTTTCAGAGGTAATATTGTGAACTGGCTGAGAACTAATGATATTCAATCGTAGCAGTCTTCCACTTCTGCATATTGTAAACTTGCTCAGATATTAATTCTACTACTTGTATCTACCTAGTAACATGTATCAGTCTCCCTGTCTATGAGAACACTATTGTTTGTTTATGTATATACTTTCACACTGTATGTATCATTTTCACCACCATCTTCTTGTGTACCAACTACGGTACTCTGTACTTGTAACCTATGCTTAAAGTTTTCTTGTACCTCTTGCGCGCAGTTACCTCCGGGTTTGGTGCGCAATACAAATAAATAAATAAAACAAACAAAACAAACAAAATGATGCCCAACGGGTGGCACCCGCAGACTGAACCAACAGCAACAGTGGGGACCAACACCAGCTGCCAAGGAGAGTAATTAGGGTGATGGACCAGAGTGAAGACTACAGAGAGCCCCTGAGCGAAGACCAGTTACCGCAGGTGGGATACTACCCAGCACAGTATGAAAACCCGGGAGACTTCCACAATGAGTATGACGAATACACACAGGAACCATACCACGAATACACTGACGAGTTTGTCAATTTGATGCATGGTGAGCAAGAATGTACGGAAGCCCCGAAAGCAATGGTCAAGATGGGCGAGGCAACCCACTGCTTCTTTATAGAAAGGGGGGCCACCATCAACATTATATAGGGTTTCCTGTTTTAGGGGTTTATTATTTTTTACTTCTGCGGTGTTTTTTTCAGTGTTTTCAAGATGTTTCAGAATCTGTGTTTATCAGTGTTTTCCTGTTTGCCCACTTCAAAAAAAATCATGGATAACTGTTTTTTCCAGTGTACATACACAAATATTCTTTTATTGTTTCATTGCACGCAGGTTTGCTGAGGCCAACAATTGCACATAACCGTGCACTTTTCACCCATGCAGCCCATTTTTCACCCATCTGCAGGCCGGATGTTATGTACGCGCCCGCATCTGCGCCGACATTCGTTTCATAAAAACAAAATGTGGGGTGCGATGTGGCGCGACAATGAGGCCAGGTGTCCTGAAGGTTGCTAAGCAACAGTTTGTTTTAATTTACCTGCATCCACCGGCAGGCGGAAGAGCTGGCCTATCTAAGGCCATCCAAGGACCTATTTGCTCAGAAGTGGCATTATTCCCAGCCAGGCAGCAGGTGGCGAGGGCAGGAGCCCCCAACAACCTGCATCAGAGGCACTCCACGCCTACATCGATGACCGATGCCCCTTCATCATCATTCTTGGATTGCTGAGGCCAACAAATGCACATAACCGTGCACTTTTCACCCCTTCAGCCCCCTTTTCACCCATCTGCAGCCTCCGTCTTATGTACACGCCCGCATCAGCGCCAACATTCGTTTCATAAAAACAAAATGTTGGGCGCGATGTGGCGCGACAATGAGGCCAGGCGTCCTGAAGGTTGCTAAGCAACCATGTGTTTTAATTTACCTGCATCCACCGGCAGGTGGAAGTGCTGGCCTATCTAAGGCCATCCAAGGACCTGTTTGCGCCTGTTGACGCGCTGGTGTGCCCCCACTCTATATAGCTCCTATCTAAGGCCCACAATGCAGACACTTCTCCATAATCCATGCAGACCTATTTCGACAATGACTTGCTAGTAACGTGTGTTCAACCTCGTATTATACTCAAACTTCTGTCGACAGGAAACCTCCAAGGCCACTATAAGGCCTTAGCCCTGTTTTGGCACTGTTCACACCGGGAGCACCCAACCATGCTGGCCCCCAAAACTTGACTTGCTCTACCTCCTGGAAACTACCATCTTTCCGCAGAACACTACTCAACCGTCCCACGTCTGACCGGTCCTCTAAATTATGTGAGTACCATTAATAGCTGATCCAATGCCACGCCTGCGTAGTCTATGAGATGATGATTACTACATGCCAACAGCCCACTGCACTCCCAAAGTGAACGCTGCTTTCGCGCCTCAGCGCACTGACTCTCTCTGGCCTGTTGCTCTTTATTGCACGTGCCCTATGCTGACTGGGACTAGCCTACTGCTCATTATTTGCACGTGCCCTATGCTGACTGGGACTAGCGTACTGCTCCTCATTATTTGCATGTGCCCTATGCTGGCTGGGACTAGTCTACTGCTCCTCATTATTTGCATGTGCCCTATGCTGACTGGGACTAGCCTACTGCTCCTCATTATTTGCATGTGCCCTATGCTGACTGGGACTAGTCTACTGCTCCTCATTATTTGCACGTGCCCTATGCTGACTGGGACTAGCCTACTGCTCCTCATTATTTGCATGTGCCCTATGCTGACTGGGACTAGCGTACTGCTCCTCATTATTTGCACGTGCCCTATGCTGACTGGGACTAGCCTACTGCTCCTCATTATTTGCACGTGCCCTATGCTGACTGGGACTAGCCTACTGCTCATTATTTGCACGTGCCCTATGCTGACTGGGACTAGCCTACTGCTCCTCATTATTTGAATGTGCCCTATGCTGACTGGGACTAGCCTACTGCTCCTCATTATTTGCATGTGCCCTATGCTGACTGGGACTAGCCTACTGCTCCTCATTATTTGCACGTGCCCTATGTAATGTCTTTGGAGCAGACGGCAGGCCACTTTGTCAGAGGATGCACCCAGAGCCCTCCACTTCCTCTCATCCACCCTGTACTTGTGTTTCAGGGCGGGGAGGTCAGAGTTATACCACACTGCACTTGGAGGTAGGCTTCAGATGGATTCTCATGGCCGGAGCAAGGATGTCCAAAGTATTGGAGGTAGAAAGAAACAGGTTGGAGAGGGCTGTTTCAGAGTGTGAGGCGGCCGCCAGAGTAGGAGGAGCAGAGAAAGTAGAGGCAAAGGCATCCACTGACACACGCTTCATGGCCGAATGACCAAGAAGGAAGGTGGCAGTGCTGGGGTGGGCTTTGCCTGTGGGACAAGAAGTTTCAGTTGGGAGGAAAGCAGAAAGTGGTCAGCCCAAGAGAGCGGAGTGGTGAGAGGGTTACAGAGGGGGATGTCTGAGGAGATAAAAACATCCAATATGTGTCCAGCAGAGTGTGTCGGACGAGAGGGTAGAATGGAAAGGGAGAGGGTCGCAAAAGTTGCGGAAGAGCCCCAAGGAGGGATTAGAAGAGTCTAGGTGGATGTTGAGGTCTCCGAGGAGGTGAAGTGGAAAGGTCGAGGCAAGGAGAGATCAGCCCACTCAGAGAGAAAGAGGGCGACCTGGCCAGGCGGCCTGTAGATAGTGGCCACAGTGAGAGAGAGAGCCTGCAGACCAGGTATTGAAAGGAGGAGTAGGCATGTGTAGGAATGACAGAAGCAGGGACCCACTCTGCAAAGATCAGGGCCACTCCACCTACGGGCTGGTTGGTTCTCGGCTCAGAGATGATCTTGTGGCCCTCGGGGAGGAAAGTGTCAAAACTTGTGACAGAGCTGGCTGTGAACCATGTCTCGGTGAGAGCTAAGACATCGAGGTCAACTTCTTCCAGGAGGCCGCAGTTGTCAGAGGAGTATTTGACAGCAGTGGGAGGTGGCCTAGGAGCTGTTATGAGGGAACCGAACTCCAGACGTGCCCTTTAAGGACATGGAATGTGAGTAGGAAGGGAGAGTCAACAAAAATAAAGTTGGCAACCTGCGAAAACATCTGTGTCCTTATTCCCGAGAGACATACATGTGTGTACTGTTAATAACTGGTAATAAGTGATCGCTGCAACATCTGTAACATCCTGCGGAGCGCCATCCACCTCAGTGTTCTGTTGGTGCCCCTCCTGCACCCCAGTGTCAGTTGACACGTCCTTTGTCCTCCTGCTGTAGCAAGTACCCGGCGTCCTGCTCTTGCTGAGATCCAGCCCAAGTTGCCAGCAGAACGTTCCACCATCTGCCCGTACTCCGAGGCGGCGCTACCGGTATGTGAGACGTGTGCACCGTTGTGCGCACACCGTGAGGCCTGGAAGCCACGTCCTGATTATGGGGAGCACACGTTAAGGCCTGGAGCATGTGCACGTGAACGTTTGGAGAAAATAAACATTTCAAAATAAGGTGCAACCTATCACAGCAGCTAACATCCAGCTTATGGCCGGTAAATGATTGATTTGATCTCCTCCAAAGTTGACTCGTGCTGGTGCATGACGGACTGCATTGGTTCCATAATTGAGACACTCCACTGGTGACACAGAGGGCCAGCAGAGTGACTGCTCATGCCTGCATGCGCACGTTAGTGTGGTGCATCAAGTGCTATTAGGTGGACTGGGGACCACACTAGTTGGCAGTGGAGAGCAATTGATGACTGTCAGGTGCGCTTGAGTGATCGGCTAGGCGCTGTCCTGGTGGACCAAGCGGAGGACCCGGGGCTGGCACAGCATGGCGTGGAAAAAGTGTTTTTTCTGAGGAAACCGTGCCCATTCAATCTCCTATCGCAACAAGACAAGGGCCACGGCAGACCGAATGGGTTGAGGACTTCGACTTCATCAGAGACGTGGGAAAGGAGAAATCACCAGTCCTGGAAGACATACTCATGAACCTTGCTGGTAAGGAGATAACCTTTATCATCAAGACGATCTCGGCAGGGGGAGAGAACCACCTATGATGAACTTGTAGCAGCATTGAACAAGAAGCTGTTGATACAACCAAATGGGGACTACGAAAGATGTTTATTCAAGGATTCGCCCAAAATGCTCGAAAAAATAATACCGAATACGTGATTTGGCCGAATTTCGGCCTTCAAAAAATCTGAATGGCCGAAATGTTTGACCAAATCATGCATTTGGTGCTGGGGGCTGCAGGGGTGTCCCCCACATGCTTGCTCACTGTATTGTGAGCAGGGGTTGCAGGGGACACCTCTGCCACTGTCCCCAAACATTTTCTAAAAAAATTCTTTAAAACAAAGGAAAGCACCCTGTGGCCGCCGGTTCCTGATCACAGAAGTGAAAGGGAACAGGTGTTGCAGGGCCCAGCGAGTTGGAAGAAAGTTAAGTAGGGTTGTGGTTGGGTGTGTGGCTGGGGGTATGGGTAGGGGAGTAGGCCAAGTCTGAAGTGTTCAGGGGAGAAAAGACCAAAGGTTATTTCGGAAAAAATAATCTTCGGTCTCTTCTCCCTCGAACATTCCTACCTCTGTCAATCAACCCCTGCAAAGCAAACACTGGACCCTTCCTTTCCGACTAATTACAGGCCAATTACCACAGTGCCTTTATTGCTTAAAATACTTGACAAAGTAGCGTATCTTCAAATACAGCAGTACCTGGAAACTAACAGCCTATTAGGCATCCATCAATCAGGTTTCAAGCCACAACATGGCACTGAAACGGCGCTAATTGACTTAAAAACACAAATAGAGGAACTTAAGGATAAAGGAAAACCTGCCATGCTACTCCTCCATGACCTGTCAGCTGCCTTTCACTGGATGGACCATGAAGTTCTGTGCAAACACCTTGCAGCAGCAGCTCACTTCTCCAAGGACGCAGTAGCATGGGTCCAATCCTTCTTAAAAAACAGGACTATGAGAGTGTTCTCCCCCTCCGCCGACTTTATACCTATAACCTGCGGCGCACCACAAGGCTCTTGTGTCTCGCCCACCATGTACAACATATTCACAAAGCCGCTCTTCGATAAATTGGATAATCTGGGTGTCACCTCCACTAACTATGCAGATGATACCCAGCTCCTGATACCCCTTTCAGGCAATTACCTCGAGGATACGGCCCTTGTGAATAAAATGTACCTCCTCATTCAGGCATGGATGGCAACCCATGGCCTCTGCCTGAACGACGACAAAACCGAGCTCCTGATTCTTGGAACCACTGCCAACCTAAAATAACTCAACACTGACTACTCTACCTTCAACATTGATGGAAACCTTATCAAGGTTGTAAAAGAAGTAAAAACTCTAGGTTTCTATCTTGACTCTACCCTAACCCTGACCAAACAAGTAAACAGTATGGCATCGGCAACAGCCTACACATGCAAATTAATCAGGGCTTGCAAGCCGTACCTATCCAATTCTAGCTGTATTATTTTAACAAATGCCCTTATACTCTCGAAATTGGATCACTGCAACACCCTCTACATGGGAGCTAGCAAGTACATCTTAAACAAAATCCAAACCCTCTAGAATAATGCTCTAAGAACAGCACTAAATATTCCTAACAGAGAGCATATATCTGAAATAAGAAGACAAAATCACTGGCTGACAATTAAAGACAGAATCCTGAACAAAACTGCATCTTTGACTTTCAAATGCCAAATCCTTCTGCCTTAATATACTGAGATTTAACTTAGCAAAATCTGGTGGTAGTAGTTTCCCAGTTAAGGCTGCACAAACTTGGAACTTGCTCCCTTTTGCACGGAGTGGAACACACATACTTCAGTTTCAGAGGTAATATTGTGAACTGGCTGAGAACTAATGATATTCAATCGTAGCAGTCTTCCACTTCTGCATATTGTAAACTTGCTCAGATATTAATTCTACTACTTGTATCTACCTAGTAACATGTATCAGTCTCCCTGTCTATGAGAACACTATTGTTTGTTTATGTATATACTTTCACACTGTATGTATCATTTTCACCACCATCTTCTTGTGTACCAACTACGGTACTCTGTACTTGTAACCTATGCTTAAAGTTTTCTTGTACCTCTTGCGCGCAGTTACCTCCGGGTTTGGTGCGCAATACAAATAAATAAATAAAACAAACAAAACAAACAAAATGATGCCCAACGGGTGGCACCCGCAGACTGAACCAACAGCAACAGTGGGGACCAACACCAGCTGCCAAGGAGAGTAATTAGGGTGATGGACCAGAGTGAAGACTACAGAGAGCCCCTGAGCGAAGACCAGTTACCGCAGGTGGGATACTACCCAGCACAGTATGAAAACCCGGGAGACTTCCACAATGAGTATGACGAATACACACAGGAACCATACCACGAATACACTGACGAGTTTGTCAATTTGATGCATGGTGAGCAAGAATGTACGGAAGCCCCGAAAGCAATGGTCAAGATGGGCGAGGCAACCCACTGCTTCTTTATAGAAAGGGGGCCCACCATCAACATTATATAGGGTTTCCTGTTTTAGGGGTTTATTATTTTTTACTTCTGGGGTGTTTTTTTCAGTGTTTTCAAGATGTTTCAGAATCTGTGTTTATCAGTGTTTTCCTTTTTGCCCACTTCAAAAAAAATCATGGATAACTGTTTTTTCCAGTGTACATACACAAATATTCTTTTATTGTTTCATTGCACGCAGGTTTGCTGAGGCCAACAATTGCACATAACCGTGCACTTTTCACCCATGCAGCCCATTTTTCACCCATCTGCAGGCCGGATGTTATGTACGCGCCCGCATCTGCGCCGACATTCGTTTCATAAAAACAAAATGTGGGGTGCGATGTGGCGCGACAATGAGGCCAGGTGTCCTGAAGGTTGCTAAGCAACAGTTTGTTTTAATTTACCTGCATCCACCGGCAGGCGGAAGAGCTGGCCTATCTAAGGCCATCCAAGGACCTATTTGCTCAGAAGTGGCATTATTCCCAGCCAGGCAGCAGGTGGCGAGGGCAGGAGCCCCCAACAACCTGCATCAGAGGCACTCCACGCCTACATCGATGACCGATGCCCCTTCATCATCATTCTTGGATTGCTGAGGCCAACAAATGCACATAACCGTGCACTTTTCACCCCTTCAGCCCCCTTTTCACCCATCTGCAGCCTCCGTCTTATGTACACGCCCGCATCAGCGCCAACATTCGTTTCATAAAAACAAAATGTTGGGCGCGATGTGGCGCGACAATGAGGCCAGGCGTCCTGAAGGTTGCTAAGCAACCATGTGTTTTAATTTACCTGCATCCACCGGCAGGTGGAAGTGCTGGCCTATCTAAGGCCATCCAAGGACCTGTTTGCGCCTGTTGACGCGCTGGTGTGCCCCCACTCTATATAGCTCCTATCTAAGGCCCACAATGCAGACACTTCTCCATAATCCATGCAGACCTATTTCGACAATGACTTGCTAGTAACGTGTGTTCAACCTCGTATTATACTCAAACTTCTGTCGACAGGAAACCTCCAAGGCCACTATAAGGCCTTAGCCCTGTTTTGGCACTGTTCACACCGGGAGCACCCAACCATGCTGGCCCCCAAAACTTGACTTGCTCTACCTCCTGGAAACTACCATCTTTCCGCAGAACACTACTCAACCGTCCCACGTCTGACCGGTCCTCTAAATTATGTGAGTACCATTAATAGCTGATCCAATGCCACGCCTGCGTAGTCTATGAGATGATGATTACTACATGCCAACAGCCCACTGCACTCCCAAAGTGAACGCTCCTTTCGCACCTCAGCGCACTGACTCTCTCTGGCCTGTTGCTCTTTATTGCATGTGCCCTATGCTGACTGGGACTAGCCTACTCCCCTATGCTGACTGGGACTAGCGTACTGCTCCTCATTATTTGCATGTGCCCTATGCTGGCTGGGACTAGTCTACTGCTCCTCATTATTTGCATGTGCCCTATGCTGACTGGGACTAGCCTACTGCTCCTCATTATTTGCATGTGCCCTATGCTGACTGGGACTAGTCTACTGCTCCTCATTATTTGCACGTGCCCTATGCTGACTGGGACTAGCCTACTGCTCCTCATTATTTGCATGTGCCCTATGCTGACTGGGACTAGCGTACTGCTCCTCATTATTTGCACGTGCCCTATGCTGACTGGGACTAGCCTACTGCTCCTCATTATTTGCACGTGCCCTATGCTGACTGGGACTAGCCTACTGCTCATTATTTGCACGTGCCCTATGCTGACTGGGACTAGCCTACTGCTCCTCATTATTTGAATGTGCCCTATGCTGACTGGGACTAGCCTACTGCTCCTCATTATTTGCATGTGCCCTATGCTGACTGGGACTAGCCTACTGCTCCTCATTATTTGCACGTGCCCTATGTAATGTCTTTGGAGCAGACGGCAGGCCACTTTGTCAGAGGATGCACCCAGAGCCCTCCACTTCCTCTCATCCACCCTGTACTTGTGTTTCAGGGCGGGGAGGTCAGAGTTATACCACACTGCACTTGGAGGTAGGCTTCAGATGGATTCTCATGGCCGGAGCAAGGATGTCCAAAGTATTGGAGGTAGAAAGAAACAGGTTGGAGAGGGCTGTTTCAGAGTGTGAGGCGGCCGCCAGAGTAGGAGGAGCAGAGAAAGTAGAGGCAAAGGCATCCACTGACACACGCTTCATGGCCGAATGACCAAGAAGGAAGGTGGCAGTGCTGGGGTGGGCTTTGCCTGTGGGACAAGAAGTTTCAGTTGGGAGGAAAGCAGAAAGTGGTCAGCCCAAGAGAGCGGAGTGGTGAGAGGGTTACAGAGGGGGATGTCTGAGGAGATAAAAACATCCAATATGTGTCCAGCAGAGTGTGTCGGACGAGAGGGTAGAATGGAAAGGGAGAGGGTCGCAAAAGTTGCGGAAGAGCCCCAAGGAGGGATTAGAAGAATCTAGGTGGATGTTGAGGTCTCCGAGGAGGTGAAGTGGAAAGGTCGAGGCAAGGAGAGATCAGCCCACTCAGAGAGAAAGAGGGCGACCTGGCCAGGCGGCCTGTAGATAGTGGCCACAGTGAGAGAGAGAGCCTGCAGACCAGGTATTGAAAGGAGGAGTAGGCATGTGTAGGAATGACAGAAGCAGGGACCCACTCTGCAAAGATCAGGGCCACTCCACCTACGGGCTGGTTGGTTCCCGGCTCAGAGATGATCTTGTGGCCCTCGGGGAGGAGAGTGTCAAAACTTGTGACAGAGCTGGCTGTGAACCATGTCTCGGTGAGAGCTAAGACATCGAGGTCAACTTCTTCCAGGAGGCCGCAGTTGTCAGAGGAGTATTTGACAGCAGTGGGAGGTGGCCTAGGAGCTGTTATGAGGGAACCGAACTCCAGACGTGCCCTTTAAGGACATGGAATGTGAGTAGGAAGGGAGAGTCAACAAAAATAAAGTTGGCAACCTGCGAAAACATCTGTGTCCTTATTCCCGAGAGACATACATGTGTGTACTGTTAATAACTGGTAATAAGTGATCGCTGCAACATCTGTAACATCCTGCGGAGCGCCATCCACCTCAGTGTTCTGTTGGTGCCCCTCCTGCACCCCAGTGTCAGTTGACACGTCCTTTGTCCTCCTGCTGTAGCAAGTACCCGGCGTCCTGCTCTTGCTGAGATCCAGCCCAAGTTGCCAGCAGAACGTTCCACCATCTGCCCGTACTCCGAGGCGGCGCTACCGGTATGTGAGACGTGTGCACCGTTGTGCGCACACCGTGAGGCCTGGAAGCCTCGTCCTGATTATGGGGAGCACACGTTAAGGCCTGGAGCATGTGCACGTGAACGTTTGGAGAAAATAAACATTTCAAAATAAGGTGCAACCCATCACAGCAGCTAACATCCAGCTTATGGCCGGTAAATGATTGATTTGATCTCCTCCAAAGTTGACTCGTGCTGGTGCATGACGGACTGCATTGGTACCATAATTGAGACACTCCACTGGTGACACAGAGGGCCAGCAGAGTGACTGCTCATGCCTGCATGCGCACGTTAGTGTGGTGCATCAAGTGCTACTAGGTGGACTGGGGACCACACTAGTTGGCAGTGGAGAGCAATTGATGACTGTCAGGTGCGCTTGAGTGATCGGCTAGGCGCTGTCCTGGTGGACCAAGCGGAGGACTCGGGGCTGGCACAGCATAGCGTGGAAAAAGTGTTTTTTCTGAGGAAACCGTGCCCATTCAATCTCCTATCGCAACAAGACAAGGGCCACGGCAGACCGAATGGGTTGAGGACTTCGACTTCATCAGAGACGTGGGAAAGGAGAAATCACCAGTCCTGGAAGACATACTCATAAACCTTGCTGGTAAGGAGATAACCTTTATCATCAAGACGATCTCGGCAGGGGGAAAGAACCACCTATGATGAACTTGTAGCAGCATTGAACAAGAAGCTGTTGATACAACCAAATGGGGACTACGAAAGATGTTTATTCAAGGATTCGCCCAGAATGCTCGAAAAAATAATACCGAATTCGTGATTTGGCCGAATTTCGGCCGTTCAAAAAATCTGAATGGCCGAAATGTTTGACCAAATCATGCATTTGGTGCTGGGGGCTGCAGGGGTGTCCCCCACATGCTTGCTCACTGTATTGTGAGCAGCGGTTGCAGGGGACACCTCTGCCACTGTCCCCAAACATTTTTTTTTTAAATTCTTTAAAACAAAGGAAAGCACCCTGTGGCCGCCGGTTCCTGATCACAGAAGTGAAAGGGAACAGGTGTTGCAGGGCCCAGCGAGTTGGAAGAAAGGTAAGTAGGGTTGTGGTTGGGTGTGTGGCTGGGGGTATGGGTAGGGGAGTAGGCCAAGTCGGAAGTGTTCAGGGGAGAAAAGACCAAAGGTTATTTCGGAAAAAATAATCTTCGGTCTCTTCTCCCTCGAACATTCCTACCTCTGTCAATCAACCCCTGCAAAGCAAACACTGGACCCTTCCTTTCCGACTAATTACAGGCCAATTACCACAGTGCCTTTTTTGCTTAAAATACTTGACAAAGTAGCGTATCTTCAAATACAGCAGTACCTGGAAACTAACTGCCTATTAGGCATCCGTCAATCAGGTTTCAGGCCACAACATGGCACTGAATCGGCGCTAATTGACTTAAAAACACAAATAGAGGAACTTAAGGATAAAGGAAAACCTGCCATGCTACTCCTCCATGACCTGTCAGCTGCCTTTCACTGGATGGACCATGAAGTTCTGTGCAAACACCTTGCATCAGCAGCTCACTTCTCCAAGGACGCAGTAGCATGGGTCCAATCCTTCTTAAATAACAGGACTATGAGAGTGTTCTCCCCCTCCGCCGACTTTATACCTATAACCTGCGGCGCACCACAAGGCTCTTGTGTCTCGCCCACCATGTACAACATATTCACAAAGCCGCTCTTCGATAAATTGGATAATCTGGGTGTCACCTCCACTAACTATGCAGATGATACCCAGCTCCTGATACCCCTTTCAGGCAATTACCTCGAGGATACGGCCCTTGTGAATAAAATGTACCTCCTCATTCAGGCATGGATGGCAACCCATGGCCTCTGCCTGAACGACGACAAAACCGAGCTCCTGATTCTTGGAACCACTGCCAACCTAAAAAAACTCAACACTGACTACTCTACCTTCAACATTGATGGAAACCTTATCAAGGTTGTAAAAGAAGTAAAAACTCTAGGTTTCTATCTTGACTCTACCCTAACCCTGACCAAAAAAGTAAACAGTATGGCATCGGCAACAGCCTACACATGCAAATTAATCAGGGCTTGCAAGCCGTACCTATCCAATTCTAGCTGTATTATTTTAACAAATGCCCTTATACTCTCGAAATTGGATCACTGCAACACCCTCTACATGGGAGCTAGCAAGTACATTTTAAACAAAATCCAAACCCTCTAGAATAATGCTCTAAGAACAGCACTAAATATTCCTAACAGAGAGCATATATCTGAAATAAGAAGGCAAAATCACTGGCTGACAATTAAAGACAGAATCCTGAACAAAACTGCATCTTTGACTTTCAAATGCCTTAACAATGCCACCCCACTATACCTCACTGAACCTTTAGTCAGAAAAACTTTGAGTCACCCCTCTAGGACTGCCAAATCCTTCTGCCTTAATATACTGAGATTTAACTTAGCAAAATCTGGTGGTAGTAGTTTCCCAGTTAAGGCTGCACAAACTTGGAACTCGCTCCCTTTTGCACGGAGTGGAACACACATACTTCAGTTTCAGAGGTAATATTGTGAACTGGCTGAGAACTAATGATATTCAATCGTAGCAGTCTTCCACTTCTGCATATTGTAAACTTGCTCAGATATTAATTCTACTTGTATCTACCTAGTAACATGTATCAGTCTCCCTGTCTATGAGAACACTATTGTTTGTATATGTATATACTTTCACACTGTATGTATCATTTTCACCACCATCTTCTTGTGTATCAACTACGGTACTCTGTACTTGTAACCCATGCTTAAAGTTTTCTTGTACCTCTTGCGCGCAGTTACCTCCAGGTTTGGTGCGCAATACAAATAAATAAATAAAACAAACAAAACAAACAAAATGATGCCCACCGGGTGGCACCCGCAGACTGAACCAACAGCAACAGTGGGGACCAACACCAGGTCCAAGGAGAGTAATTAGGGTGATGGACCAGAGTGAAGACTACAGAGAGCCCCTGAGCGAAGACCAGTTACCGCAGGTGGGATACTACCCAGCACAGTATGAAAACCCGGGAGACTTCGACAATGAGTATGACGAATACACACAGGAACCATACCACGAATACACTGACGAGTTTGTCAATTTGATGCATGGTGAGCAAGAATGTACGGAAGCCCCGAAAGCAATGGTCAAGATGGGCGAGGCAACCCACTGCTTCTTTATAGACAGGGGGGCCACCATCAACATTATGTAGGGTTTCCTGTTTTAGGGGTTTATTATTTTTTACTTCTGGGGTGTTTTTTTCAGTGTTTTCAAGATGTTTCAGAATCTGTGTTTATCAGTGTTTTCCTGTTTGCCCACTTCAAAAAAAATCATGGATAACTGTTTTTTCCAGTGTACATACACAAATATTCTTTTATTGTTTCATTGCACGCAGGTTTGCTGAGGCCAACAATTGCACATAACCGTGCACTTTTCACCCATGCAGCCCATTTTTCACCCATCTGCAGGCCGGATGTTATGTACGCGCCCGCATCTGCGCCGACATTCGTTTCATAAAAACAAAATGTGGGGCGCGATGTGGCGCGACAATGAGGCCAGGCGTCCTGAAGGTTGCTAAGCAACAGTTTGTTTTAATTTACCTGCATCCACCGGCAGGCGGAAGAGCTGGCCTATCTAAGGCCATCCAAGGACCTATTTGCTCAGAAGTGGCATTATTCCCAGCCAGGCAGCAGGTGGCGAGGGCAGGAGCCCCCACCAACCTGCATCAGAGGCACTCCACGCCTACATCGATGACCGATGCCCCTTCATCATCATTCTTGGATTGCTGAGGCCAACAATTGCACATAACCGTGCACTTTTCATCCCTTCAGCCCCCTTTTCACCCATCTGCAGCCCCCGTCTTATGTACACGCCCGCATCAGCACCAACATTCGTTTCATAAAAACAAAATGTGGGGCGCGATGTGGCGCGACAATGAGGCCAGGCGTCCTGAAGGTTGCTAAGCAACCATGTGCTTTAATTTACCTGCATCAACCGGCAGGTGGAAGTGCTGGCCTATCTAAGGCCATCCAAGGACCTGTTTGCGCCTGTTGACGCGCTGGTGTGCCCCCACTCTATATATCTCCTATCTAAGGCCCACAATGCAGACACTTCTCCATAATCCATGCAGACCTATTTCGACAATGACTTGCTAGTAACGTGTGTTCAACCTCGTATTATACTCAAACTTCTGTCGACAGGCCACTTCCAAGGCCACTATAAGGCCTTAGCCCTGTTTTGGCACTGTTCACACCGGGAGCACCCAACCATGCTGGCCCCCAAAACTTGACTTGCTCTACCTCCTGGAAACTACCATCTTTCCGCAGAACACTACTCAACCGTCCCACGTCTGCCCGCTCCTCTAAATTATGTGAGTACCATTAATAGCTGATCCAATGCTACGCCTGCGTAGTCTATGAGATGATGATTACTACATGCAACAGCCCACTGCACTCCCAAAGTGAACGCTCCTTTCGCGCCTCAGCGCACTGACTCTCTCTGGCCTGTTGCTCTATATTGTATGTGCCCACTGTTGTCTGGAACTAGCCTACTCCTCATCATTTGCATGTGCCCTATGCTGACTGGGACTAGCCTTCTGCTCCTCATTATTTGCATGTGCCCTATGCTGACTGGGACTAGCCTTCTGCTCCTCATTATTTGCATGTGCCCTATGCTGACTGGGACTAGCCTACTGCTCCTCATTATTTGAATATGCCTTATGCTGACTGGGACTAGCCTACTGCTCCTCATTATTTGCATGTGCCCTATGCTGACTGGGACTAGCCTTCTGCTCCTCATTATTTGCATGTGCCCTATGCTGACTGGGACTAGCCTTCTGCTCCTCATTATTTGCATGTGCCCTATGCTGATTGGGACTAGCCTACTGCTCCTCATTATTTGCATGTGACCTATGCTGACTGGGACTAGCCTACTGCTCCTCATTATTTGCATGTGACCTATGCTGACTGGGACTAGCCTACTGCTCCTCTTTATTTGAATGTGCCTTATGCTGACTGGGACTAGCCTACTGCTCCTCATTATTTGCATGTGCCCTATGCTGACTGGGACTAGCGTACTGCTCCTATTTATTTGCATGTGCCCTATGCTGGCTGGGACTAGTCTACTGCTCCTCATTATTTGCATGTGCCCTATGCTGACTGGGACTAGCCTACTGCTCCTCATTATTTGCATGTGCCCTATGCTGACTGGGACTAGCCTACTGCTCCTCATTATTTGCATGTGCCCTATGCTGACTGGGACTAGCGTACTGCTCCTATTTATTTGCATGTGCCCTATGCTGACTGGGACTAGCCTACTGCTCCTCATTATTTGCATGTGACCTGTGCTGACTGGGACTAGCCTACTGCTCCTCATTATTTGCATGTGACCTATGCCGACTGGGACTAGCCTACTGCTCCTCATTATTTGAATGTGCCCTATGCTGACTGGGACTAGCGTACTGCTCCTCATTATTTGAATGTGCCCTATGCTGACTGGGACTAGCCTACTGCTCCTCATTATTTGCATGTGCCCTATGCTGACTGGGACTAGTCTACTGCTCCTCTTTATTTGAATGTGCCCTATGCTGACTGGGACTAGCGTACTGCTCCTCATTATTTGCATGTGCCCTATGCTGACTGGGACTAGCGTACTGCTCCTCTTTATTTGAATGTGCCCTATGCTGACTGGGACTAGCGTACTGCTCCTCATTATTTGCATGTGCCCTTTGCTGACTGGGACTAGCGTACTGCTCCTCATTATTTGAATGTGCCCTATACTGACTGGGACTAGCCTACTGCTCCTCATTATTTGAATGTGCCCTGTGCTGACTGGGACTAGCCTACTGCTCCTCATTATTTGCATGTGCCCTTTGCTGACTGGGACTAGCGTACTGCTCCTCATTATTTGAATGTGCCCTATACTGACTGGGACTAGCCTACTGCTCCTCTTTATTTGAATGTGCCCTATGCTGACTGGGACTAGCGTACTGCTCCTCATTATTTGCATGTGCCCTATGCTGACTGGGACTAGCCTACTGCTTCTCATTATTTGCATGTGCCCTGTGCTGACTGGGACTAGCGTAATGCTCCTCATTATTTGCATGTGCCCTATGCTGACTGGGACTAGCCTACTGCTCCTCATTATTTGCATGTGCCCTATGCTGATTGGGACTAGCGTACTGCTCCTCATTATTTGCATGTGCCCTATGCTGACTGGGACTAGCCTACTGCTCCTCATTATTTGCATGTGCCCTATGCTGATTGGGACTAGCCTACTGCTCCTCATTATTTGCATGTGCCCTATGCTGACTGGGACTAGCGTACTGCTCCTCATTATTTGCATGTGCCCTATTCTGACTGGGACTAGCCTACTGCTCCTCATTATTTGCATGTGCCCTATGCTGATTGGGACTAGCCTACTGCTCCTCATTATTTGCATGTGCCCTATGCTGACTGGGACTAGCGTACTGCTCCTCATTATTTGCATGTGCCCTATGCTGACTGGGACTAGCCTACTGCTCCTCATTATTTGCATGTGCCCTATGCGGATTGGGACTAGCCTACTGCTCCTCATTATTTGCATGTGCCCTATGCTGACTGGGACTAGCGTACTGCTCCTCTTTATTTGAATGTGCCCTATACTGACTGGGACTAGCCTACTGCTCCTCATTATTTGCATGTGCCCTTTGCTGACTGGGACTAGCCTACTGCTCATTATTGAATATGCCTTATGCTGTTTGGGACGAGCCTACTGCTCCTCATTATTTGCATGTGCCCTGTGCTGACTGGAACTAGCGTAATGCTCCTCTTTATTTGCATGTGCCCTATGCTGATTGGGACTAGCCTACTGCTCCTCATTATTTGAATGTGCCCTTTGCTGACTGGGACTAGCCCTCTGTTCATCATTATTTGCATGTGCCCTTTGCTGACTGGGACTAGCCTACTGCTCATTATTGAATATGCCTTATGCTGTTTGGGACGAGCCTACTGCTCCTCATTATTTGCATGTGCCCTATGCTGACTGGGACTAGCCTACTGCTCCTCATTATTTGCATGTGCCCTATGCTGACTGGGACTAGCCTACTGCTCCTCTTTATTTGCATGCGCCCTATGCTGACTGGAACTAGCGTAATGCTCCTCATTATTTGAATGTGCCCTGTGCTGACTGGAACTAGCGTAATGCTCCTCTTCATCTGAATGTGCCCTGTGCTGACTGGGACTAGCGTAATGCTCCTCTTTATTTGCATGTGCCCTATGCTGACTGGAACTAGCGTAATGCTCCTCTTTATTTGCATGCGCCCTATGCTGACTGGGACTAGCGTAATGCTCCTCATTATTTGCATGTGCCCTATGCTGACTGGGACTAGCGTACTGCTCCTCTTTATTTGAATGTGACCTATGCTGACTGGGACTAGCCTACTGCTCCTCATTATTTGCATGTGCCCTATGCTGACTGGGACTAGCGTACTGCTCCTCATTATTTGCATGTGCCCTATGCTGACTGGGACTAGCCTTCTGCTCCTCATTATTTGCATGTGCCCTGTGCTGACTGGGACTAGCGTACTGCTCCTCATTATTTGAATGTGCCCTGTGCTGACTGGGACTAGCCTACTGCTCCTCATTATTTGCATGTGCCCTGTGCTGACTGGGACTAGCGTACTGCTCCTCATTATTTGAATGTGCCCTGTGCTGACTGGGACTAGCCTACTGCTCCTCTTTATTTGAATGTGCCCTATACTGACTGGGACTAGCCTACTGCTCCTCATTATTTGCATGTGCCCTTTGCTGACTGGGACTAGCGTACTGCTCCTCATTATTTGAATGTGCCCTATACTGACTGGGACTAGCCTACTGCTCCTCATTATTTGAATTTGCCCTGTGCTGACTGGGACTAGCCTACTGCTCCTCATTATTTGCATGTGCCCTGTGCTGACTGGGACTAGCGTACTGCTCCTCATTATTTGAATGTGCCCTGTGCTGACTGGGACTAGCCTACTGCTCCTCTTTATTTGAATGTGCCCTATACTGACTGGGACTAGCGTACTGCTCCTCATTATTTGCATGTGCCCTGTGCTGACTGGAACTAGCCTACTGCTCCTCATTATTTGAATGTGCCCTGTGCTGACTGGAACTAGCGTAATGCTCCTCTTTATTTGCATGTGCCCTATGCTGACTGGGACTAGCGTACTGCTCCTCATTATTTGCATGTGCCCTATGCTGATTGGGACTAGCCTACTGCTCCTCATTATTTGAATGTGCCCTTTGCTGACTGGGACTAGCCTACTGCTCATTATTGAATATGCCTTATGCTGTTTGGGACGAGCCTACTGCTCCTCATTATTTGCATGTGCCCTATGCTGACTGGGACTAGCCTACTGCTCCTCATTATTTGCATGTGCCCTATGCTGACTGGGACTAGCCTACTGCTCCTCATTATTTGCATGTGCCCTATGCTGACTGGGACTAGCGTACTGCTCCTCATTATTTGCATGTGCCCTATGCTGATTGGGACTAGCCTACTGCTCCTCATTATTTGCATGTGCCCTATGCTGATTGGGACTAGCCTACTGCTCCTTATTATTTGCATGTGCCCTGTGCTGACTGGAACTAGCGTACTGCTCCTCATTATTTGCATGTGCCCTATGCTGACTGGGACTAGCGTACTGCTCCTCATTATTTGAATGTGCCCTTTGCTGACTGGGACTAGCCCTCTGTTCATCATTATTTGCATGTGCCCTTTGCTGACTGGGACTAGACTACTGCTCATTATTGAATATGCCTTATGCTGTTTGGGACGAGCCTACTGCTCCTCATTATTTGCATGTGCCCTATGCTGACTGGGACTAGCCTACTGCTCCTCATTATTTGCATGTGCCCTATGCTGACTGGGACTAGCCTACTGCTCCTCTTTATTTGCATGCGCCCTATGCTGACTGGAACTAGCGTAATGCTCCTCATTATTTGAATGCGCCCTGTGCTGACTGGAACTAGCGTAATGCTCCTCTTTATCTGAATGTGCCCTGTGCTGACTGGGACTAGCGTAATGCTCCTCTTTATTTGCATGTGCCCTATGCTGACTGGAACTAGCGTAATGCTCCTCTTTATTTGCATGCGCCCTATGCTGACTGGAACTAGCGTAATGCTCCTCATTATTTGCATGCGCCCTATGATGACTGGGACTAGCCTACTGCTCCTCTTTATTTGAATGTGCCTTATGCTGACTGGGACTAGTCTACTGCTCCTCATTATTTGCATGTGACCTATGCTGACTGGGACTAGCGTACTGCTCCTCATTATTTGCATGTGCCCTATGCTGACTGGGACTAGCGTACTGCTCCTCATTATTTGCATGTGCCCTATGCTGACTGGGACTAGCCTACTTCTCCTCATTATTTGCATGTGCCCTATGCTGACTGGGACTAGCTCCTCATTATTTGCATGTGCCCTATGCTGACTGAGACTAGCCTTCTGCTCCTCATTATTTGCATGTGCCCTATGCTGACTGGGACTAGCCTACTGCTCCTCATTATTTGCATGTGCCCTATGCTGACTGGGACTAGCCTACTGCTCCTCATTATTTGCATGTGCCCTATGCTGACTGGGACTAGCCTACTGCTCCTCATTATTTGCATGTGCCCTATGCTGACTGGGACTAGCCTACTGCTCCTCATTATTTGCATGTGCCCTATGATGACAGGGACTAGCCTACTGCTCCTCTTTATTTGAATGTGCCCTATGCTGACTGGGACTAGCCTACTGCTCCTCATTATTTGCATGTGCCCTATGCTGACTGGGACTAGCCTACTGCTCCTCATTATTTGCATGTGCCCTATGCTGACTGGAACTAGCGTAATGCTCCTCATTATTTGCATGTGCCCTGTGCTGACTGGGACTAGCGTACTGCTCCTCATTATTTGCATGTGCCCTATGCTGGCTGGGACTAGCGTACTGCTCCTCATTATTTGCATGTGCCCTATGCTGACTGGGACTAGCCTACTGCTCCTCATTATTTGCATGTGCCCTATGCTGACTGGGACTAGCCTTCTGCTCCTCATTATTTGCATGTGCCCTATGCTGACTGGGACTAGCCTACTGCTCCTCATTATTTGCATGTGCCCTATGCTGACTGGGACTAGCCTACTGCTCCTCATTATTTGCATGTGCCCTATGCTGACTGGGACTAGCCTACTGCTCCTCATTATTTGCATGTGCCCTTTGCTGACTGGAACTAGCGTACTGCTCCTCATTATTTGAATGTGCCCTGTGCTGACTGGAACTAGCGTACTGCTCCTCATTATTTGAATGTGCCCTATGCTGACTGGAACTAGCGTAATGCTCCTCATTATTTGCATGCGCCCTATGCTGACTGGAACTAGCGTAATGCTCCTCATTATTTGCATGCGCCCTATGCTGACTGGGACTAGCGTACTGCTCCTCATTATTTGCATGCGCCCTATGCTGACTGGGACTAGCCTACTGCTCCTCATTATTTGCATGCGCCCTATGCTGACTGGGACTAGCGTACTGCTCCTCATTATTTGCATGCGCCCTATGCTGACTGGGACTAGCCTACTGCTCCTCATTATTTGCATGCACCCTATGCTGACTGGGACTAGCCTACTGGTCCTCATTATTTGCATGTTCCCTATGCTGACTGGGACTAGCCTTCTGCTCCTCATTATTTGCTTGTGCCCTATGCTGACTGGGACTAGCCTACTGCTCCTCATTATTTGCATGTGCCCTATGCTGACTGGGACTAGCCTACTGCTCCTCATTATTTGCATGTGCCCTATGCTGACTGGGACTAGCCTACTGCTCCTCCTTATTTGCATGTGCCCTGTGCTGACTGGAACTAGCGTACTGCTCCTCATTATTTGAATGTGCCCTGTGCTGACTGGAACTAGCGTACTGCTCCTCTTTATTTGAATGTGCCCTGTGCTGACTGGGACTAGCGTAATGCTCCTCATTATTTGCATGTGCCCTATGCTGACTGGAACTAGCGTAATGCTCCTCATTATTTGCATGTGCCCTATGCTGACTGGGACTAGCCTACTGCTCCTCATTATTTGCATGTGCCCTATGCTGACTGGGACTAGCCTTCTGCTCCTCATTATTTGCATGTGCCCTATGCTGACTGGGACTAGCCTACTGCTCCTCATCATTTGCATGTGCCCTATGCTGACTGGGACTAGCCTACTGGCCCTCATCATTTGCATGTGCCCTATGCTGACTGGGACTAGCCTACTGCTCCTGATCATTTGCATGTGCCCTATGCTGACTGGGACTAGCCTTCTGCTCCTCATTATTTGCATGTGCCCTATGCTGACTGGGACTAGCCTACTGCTCCTCATTATTTGCATGTGCCCTATGCTGACTGGGACTAGCCTACTGCTCCTCATTATTTGCATGTGCCCTGTGCTGACTGGAACTAGCGTACTGCTCCTCATTATTTGAATGTGCCCTGTGCTGACTGGAACTAGCGTACTGCTCCTCTTTACTTGAATGTGCCCTGTGCTGACTGGGACTAGCGTAATGCTCCTCTTTATTTGCCTGCGCCCTATGCTGACTGGGACTAGCCTACTGCTCCTCATTATTTGAATGCGCCTTATGCTGACTGGGACTAGCGTACTGCTCCTCATTATTTGCATGCGCCCTATGATGACTGGGACTAGCCTACTGTTCCTCATTATTTGCATGCGCCCTATGCTGACTGGGACTAGCCTACTGCTCCTCATTATTTGCATGTGCCCTATGATGACTGGGACTAGCCTACTGCTCCTCTTTATTTGAATGTGCCTTATGCTGACTGGGACTAGCCTACTGCTCCTCATTATTTGCATGTGACCTATGCTGACTGGGACTAGCATACTGCTCCTCATTATTTGCATGTGCCCTATGCTGACTGGGACTAGCGTACTGCTCCTCATTATTTGCATGTGCCCTATGCTGACTGGGACTAGCGTACTGCTCCTCATTATTTGCATGTGCCCTATGCTGACTGGGACTAGCCTACTGCTCCTCATTATTTGCATGTGCCCTATGCTGACTGGGACTAGCGTACTGCTCCTCATTATTTGAATGTGCCCTATGCTGACTGGGACTAGCGTACTGCTCCTCATTATTTGCATGTGCCCTATGCTGACTGGGACTAGCGTACTGCTCCTCATTATTTGCATGTGCCCTGTGCTGACTGGGACTAGCCTTCTGCTCCTCATTATTTGCATGTGCCCTATGCTGACTGGGACTAGCCTACTGCTCCTCATTATTTGCATGTGCCCTATGCTGACTGGGACTAGCCTACTGCTCCTCATTATTTGCATGTGCCCTATGCTGACTGGGACTAGCCTACTGCTCCTCATTATTTGCATGTGCCCTATGCTGACTGGGACTAGCGTAATGCTCCTCATTATTTGCATGTGCCCTATGCTGACTGGGACTAGCGTACTGCTCCTCATTATTTGCATGTGCCCTATGCTGACTGGGACTAGCGTAATGCTCCTCATTATTTGCATGTGCCCTATGCTGACTGGGACTAGCGTACTGCTCCTCATTATTTGCATGTGCCCTATGCTGACTGGGACTAGCCTACTGCTCCTCATTATTTGCATGTGCCCTATGCTGACTGGGACTAGCGTACTGCTCCTCATTATTTGCATGTGCCCTTTGCTGACTGGGACTAGCCTACTGCTCCTCATTATTTGCATGTGCCCTTTGCTGACTGGGACTAGCCTACTGCTCCTCATTATTTGAATATGCCTTATGCTGACTGGGACTAGCCTACTGCTCCTCATTATTTGCATGTGCCCTGTGCTGACTGGGACTAGCCTACTGCTCCTCATTATTTGAATGTGCCCTATGCTGACTGGGACTAGCCTACTGCTCCTCATTATTTGCATGTGCCCTTTGCTGACTGGGACTAGCCTACTGCTCCTCATTATTTGAATATGCCCTATGCTGACTGGGACTAGCCTACTGCTCATTATTGAATATGCCTTATGCTGTTTGGGACTAGCCTACCGCTCAATATTGAACGAACCACCTGTTTTGAATGCTCTGAACTGGGCGCTACCCATTGCACCCCTTAGCGACTGTGTCCTCCACTTCCACACCCTCAGATCTCTGCATCAAAGGGTTCCTAACACACTCCCACTTCGTACATGGCAGCCTTTTGTAGATCCACACTAATCCTAGCCACGATACTTCCCCTACTCAATACCGACTCATTATGCCACTTCCCACTCAAAAATCTCCCGCCACCCATACCCCATCAACCCCTCACACTCACCATGACCTTTTCACATGAAGTCCTTAATCGGGCATGCATGCCCAGCCAGCCACTCAGCCCATTAGAATGGATTCGATGATTTGCTGCACCTCCCACACTGTGGAACCCTTGCCCAGTGAAGGACAGAAACCTGAGACTTGGTTTCCGGTTCCTATCCCCCAGGACATCCAACACTAAACACCCCCATCACTCTTATCCCAACCAACCTCAAGCCGTCCCGAAGCACATCTTGGACAATACCCTAAAAACCCCCATCAGCATAGTTGAACACCTACTGATCAGAGGTGCTCTCATCAATGCTCGGTCACTGGACGCCCACGCGCTTGACATTGTTGACCTTATCTCCGCTAACAACCTTCACTTCCTGGCTATCACAGAAACCTGGCTGCAGCAGGCCCAGCTCTGCCCCTTGCCATCCCTGATGGCTACTCTATACTAAGGAACGACATGGTTGCAGGTAAAGGAGGTGGAGTAGCCTTTATCGCCAAAACATCCCTTGGCCTTAGAGCGACCCCTTCTTCCAGATTCCGCTCCGTTGAACTTCTGTCAGTAAAGTTCCAACTCTCCCCTGCACAAACCATCCTTATGTACCTCATTTATAGGCCATCAGGCGTCATCTCCTCATTTGAGAAAGAGGTATATGCCCTCCTGACTAATAATACCAAAACAGGATCACAAATCATCCTACTTAGGGATTTAAACGTAGGCCTCGGCGATCCCAACGACGCTAATGCGCTATCCCTGGAAAATACTATCTCTCAACTAGGGTTCAAACACATGATCACAGCCCCAACTCATAACAAAGGCAGAACCTTGGATTGTAGATCACAAATGCTCCACCTCCATCCTTACTAGCGAACCAACTGGCTGGTCAGACCACCACATCATCACCTTCTCCATCCAAGGGAAGGGGCAGCTGAACACCCTACCGGCTACCATCCCACAAACCTTTGCCAGGAATAACCGCAATATCACCTTGCAAAGCCTTCGCCCTCTAATCCACAATATCCTTGCCCCGACAAACTACTCCAACCTAGATGTGGATAAGCTTGCTGACCTCTATAACAAAACACTTGAATCAGCAGTTGACACCATCGCTCCCATCAAACTTACTAAAGCCAAACCGGCAGCCCACCTGAACAAATCGTTCACTCCTGAGCTTAAAATCGTTAGGAACGCCAAACGAGCAGCGGAAGCTACCTGGAGAAAAGTGCCTAACCTGGCCAACAAAGCACTACTCACGGTAGTGGCCACCACTTACAAAACTTCCATCCTCAGGGCCAAAAAAGAGACCTACGACAATAGATTTGACAATGCCAATTCAAGAACAAAAGAGCTCTTCACTATCCTCAGGGAACTCGAGTCCCCGTCAGCACCTACTGAAACCTGCGTGAAAGATGCAGACTGGTGTGAGAGAATACAAAAAGCTTTGGCTGACAAAATCACCATGCTACAATCCAAAATCGAACTGAAAAAGACTAGCCTAGCCAAAAAAGCAAACTCCCCACTAACATCCACCCCGAACTTCCAACCTGCCCTCCTTTCTCTTTCGCTCTCTGTCACAACGAAAGAAGTGGAAAGCATCATCAAAGGCCTCAAGCCTTCCAGATGCCAAGTGTACTCCTGCCCAGCCTCCATGATTCAGGAAGGCGCAAATGACCCGGCCCCCTTCATAACAGCCCTAATCAACTCTTCTTTCAAAACAAGCTCGGTCCCCAGCAGCCTCAAGGAGGTGTGGGGCATGCCCCTCCTAAAAAAAAAAAAAAATTGGCCCCAACAACCCCACTAATTATAGGCCAATCACCACTGCCCCCTACATCTTAAAGATCTTAGACAGAGTGGCCTACCTGCAAATCAAGAAGCACCTGGAAGAGAACAACCTTTTGAGCCTCAGACAATCTGGTTTCATGACAAGGCACGGAACGGAGACAGCACTTCTGGACTTAAAAATCCAGATGACCGAGGCGAAGGACAAGGGCAATCTATCTATTCTCCTGCTGCTTGACCTCTCGGCAGCCTTCGACCTCGTTGACCACCAGATCCTCACGGAACATCTGACGGCTTCAGCTGCATTCTCCAGTCAAGCGCCCACCTGGGTCCAACCCTTCTTCGCCAACCGAACCACCAGGGTCTTTTCGCTGGATGCTTCAGCCCACCCCATCCCCATCCTTTGTGGCGTCCCTCAAGGCTCCTGCGTCTCGCCGACCTTATACAATATCTTCACAAAGCTATTGTTGGACCGCCTAGATAACCTGGGTATATACAAATTATGCTGACGATACCCAGGTTCTCATCACCTTATTAGGTTTCTATGAAGAGGATTCCACACGGATTAACACCCTCTACCTGGAGTTCCAAGCTTGGATGGCAGAAAATGAGTTATGCCTCAACAACGAGAAAACTGAGCTCCTTCTCGTTGGCTCCAAACCACGGCTAAACAAACTGGACCCCCGTTACACTTCTATCAACATAGATGGTAACCTAATCACAGTAGCCAAAGAAATCAAAACCCTAGGGGTTTATTTGGATTCCACACTCTCGCTTAAAAAACAAGTAAACACCACAGCCTCCTCCACGGCTTACACAAATAAGCTCATCAACGCCTGCAAAGTCTTCCTCTCGCCTTCCAGCTGCATTACCCTAGCCAGACTAGTCCTCTCAAAAATCGACTCCTGCAACACGCTCTTCCTTGGCACTTCAGAACGCAACGTGAACAAATTGCAGGTGTTGCAGAATAATGCCCTCAAAGCCACGCCAGTCTCACATCTCCAGCTTCAGACAAGATGCCCACTGGCTCCCAGTACGAGACAGAATCACCCTTAGATCACTAGTCATCGTCCACAAATGCCTCTCTAACGACGCGCCCAAGTACCTGGTAGACAAGTTTAACAAACACCTATCAGCCAGACCAACTAGAACGCTGTATTCTCACTGTCTATCCATCCCTAAATTCTCCCTAAAAAAAGCAGGCGTCTCCAGCTTCCCGGTCCTAGCCGCCAAACAATGGAATGATATACCTGTGAACCTTAGAGCAGAACCATCCTTTTGGACCTTCAGAGCAAAAACTAAGTGCTGGCTCATCAACAAGAACTCTCCCTCTGTCTGACATACTAACCTTTTGTCTCACCACCGTGTTTCTGCTGATGCCCGCCCCTTGACCACCATGCAACCGGGTCATGTCCACTTATTCTTATTATTTTGTGTCTATAATATGTTGTAACCTGCTCCAAGGCTCTGGCGCTCAGTTACCTCAGGGTTCGCCGCGCGGCATAAATAAAGAAACAAACAAACAAGTAGTGTAATGTCCCTTAGAGCAAGAGGCTATGAACACTTTCCGGACAATAAAGATGAGTGTGTTAATCCAGTAATATCTAACATTTCTACAAGTCAAAATTATTGTAGTAAATTGTGCAATCATTTTTCAGGAACTCTTTGCCCATCCTTGCCCTTTCTTTTCTTCCCATGAAGACTTTGATTTGTGAAAACAAATTTTCCACATTGTACAGACTTCTAATTTTAGCAGATAAGGCAGAGCATGATAAAAGGATGTGCCGGGGAGCACTCACTTTGGTGGAGATAAGGATTAATTTGACTGTCAAAATAAATAAACTCCAAGCAGATAATAACTGTGTTTATCAAGTGCTTCTCACTAAGAAATGAGAAGATAGTCTCATTAATGTAACCCCCAAGGCTTTATTGGAGGGGGTGAATAGGCCAAAACGTTTTGCCTGGTGTGGGAATATCAGGGGAATCCTATAGCAGACTTTTTCAAAGGCACCTCAGCAGGTTAGGTGATAGTTGCTGAGATGCTATATGTTTATCCCTTCCTGTAAATCATATGGCTTTTTTGCTATTTCTGCTGCATCATGCGGTGTAAAAGGTGTTGTTTTGACTGGGGATGAGCACGGCTCTCTCGCTTCACTCTGTGTGGGAACATTTTCCCCCACAGCGAAAATCAAAAGCTGGAACCCATGAATATACGCACAGTAAGTGAGCATATCTTAAAGTGAAATATACAAATGTAGTTCAATTGACCTTCACCTTAGAAGAAAGTGCGCAAGACAAAAGAGCATTGGACTTTAAAAAAAAAGTAATGAACACCAGAAAAATAACCTGGGAGAGGAAATGTTCCATTATCCATTATGTAAAATTAGAAAAGGTGCTCACCTTTTAAACCCAGCAATCTGTAGTGAAAGATTCCCTGAAAAACAAAATCCCAATTCAAGACAAGTGCTTGTTTTCTTGTGGGTAAGAGTCTGCACTGGGAACATGACAACTTGGGTAAAATCCTGGTAGCCAAATACGTAAGCAAGCTTGCCAACCTCAAAAAAACCCACGGGGATATGTCTACCTTCAACTTACGCTGTCCACCCACATGTATCCCTTAAATGAGCCATCATTTATAAATCGCTCCTAATTTAAAAACTCTCCTTGAAGAAAGAAAGTGCTAAGCAGCAATTAAGGGGTCTGCAGCTTCTGATTCGCTGCTGGGTACGGGTGCACTAGAAAGCCACATGCCGTTGGGAGGTGACCGTGACACTCTGGCCTCACACAATCCTCATACATGGAAGCCTCCAACGGCTTTCCTTTTAAAGCCGACAGGCAGCAGACGCTTTTCAGCTCTCCTCCAGACAGATACACATACACAGAAGGTCTCTGATCACAAACCAAGATAGCGCATCAACTGTATGGTTAAATGTCGCACAAATCAGTTCGTAAAGGAAAACAACAATAGATAAAAGAGGAAAGCAGTCGGTTAGAACAATTGGCAGAATACTGGCCCTACTGCCGAGACACAGTTCTGTGTGGAGTTCCCCCCACCTGGGCAACCTGTAGAATAAAGAGGTATCACAAGCCCAGTCCATATATTGTTCACAAGAGACTTTCCAATTGTTCTGCAACCCCAAAGTACCTGGTGTTGTAGCGTTCCTCGTCAGGTAATCAACAGCCCTTCTTGCATGCCCTCCCTTTAAGGCAGGAGTCACGGGTCGTCGACCGTCCGATGGAGAACAGGGTGAACTACGATGGTGAAGTGGCGGCTTCTTTCCTAGCGGTGCTCATCGACAGGGAAGCGTAAACGTCCTGCAAGGAAGAGGCGTGTGGGGCACCTCAGTGTCCATGGTTCAGGACCGCCAAGAGTTTGAAGAACTGTGGCTCAGCAACGGCGTCGAGTCGTCGGCGTCTGTGGTCTTTGGGTGGCGGGAAACCCACCGGCGGATGCTCTTCGGGGCGTCGATGGCCTGGCCTTCTCCAGCGGGATCAGACGGGCGTTGATGCAGACGAGAGCGTCCTTGGATCAAGAGTTCTTAGGCAACGGGAGCACGCGGCTCCGGTCAGCGACGGCGGTCGTCGACAGTGGCGGACAACAGTCCGGGTGCTTCTCTTTGGAATTCTGCAGCCGTCCCCGTCTCTGGTCAGCAGCCTGTTGTAGGTCTGTCTACCAGGGAGCTTTGGCAAAGATAAGCTGGTGCAAATTGGTCCCTCGTAGCCCTGGAAGAGGGCGCCTTACCAGGTCCTCTCTGGGTCAGTCCTTGGAGACACAGCAGCTTTCAGATTGATGAAGAAGGGCAACAGCAATTCTTCTCTTCCAGCAGGGCTTCAAGGTCAAGCGTCAGTTTCACTCCAGTTACTCTTCGTAGTTTGGACTTCAGCTCTGAACACTTCTTAACACGTTTCCTAGCAGTGAGATGTCCCCAGATATACTGTTGATCTCCCATTCATTCCGTTGGGTCACACTCGAGCATCCAATCACTACAAAGGGCATTCAGCAGTCCCTCAGCCAATCAGGTGCATGGTGCATTCAGGACATTCTTCTCCATCCAGACACTCACAACACAGAATGTGGATTCGGACAAACACCACACCATTCAACACTACACACTGCATTCATACCAGTTTTGGGCAGGGCTGTCTTAGTCATTGTGTCAAACACAAGAAACCAGACATCCACAAGTTCCCCAAGGTCCCACCCACAGGTGTACCCACAACATACGGTCATTGGGAAGGCTCCAGCCAGTCTCGTCGGCACTACCCCACACTACCATATATGGAACTTCCACCCAACAGCCTGTCAGGGGAAAGGGACAGAGTCAGGGCTATCGGGACTTTGGGAAGATTAAGGTAACAGGCGATGGAAGGCAAGAGGCCACGGGGACAATCTTGTCTCCATCAGGAATCTACCGATTCCAATGACAGGGCCTGGGCATCCCAAAATGGAGGACGCCCAGGGCACCAGTCAATTCAGCACGGAGCTGCCACCAGCATGTACCCTGCTCTGTGGGCCACAGACAGGTGCCCAAAAACATACACTAGGGGCACAGGGTTGTACTCCCACCCATGGGTGCCAAAAGGGTATCCCATGGGTCTGTTCACCAAAACCAAAAGAGAAAGCTGCACCACCAGGAGTCCCACATGAACTCCTGCTCAGAAAACACGACAGAACACACGATAAAAAGCGGTAAAGGACAAGGATACAGAGGCCCTGTCCCTCAGATGCATTTCCAGCATCACAGTGGTCAAGGGCTATTTTGAGGAATTTCAGCCAATTATAAGACGTGAATTGGCAACCATAAAAATGGCTGCAATTTGTCTACAATTCCTCAAAGCTCCGATCACATATGAATACATTTTTTTATACAAAGAAAACAATGTAACATTGAATGTACAATGTTTTTTAATAAGGTCATGGGACATGAGGGAAAGCAATGGGAGAAAGCAAACAAGCATACATGGGTGGAGTAGGGCCCTTTACCTATTGTCTGCTAAGCCTCCTCTCCGGCCACCCCTTCAACTCCAAACTTCATCCCATCCTTGCTCTTACTAAGGCACCACTTGGAAAGTGAAAACAGTGTTTTTCAGTTTAAACCTAGCAGACACTTTCTTCCGGGTGTGTTTTTCCAGTGTTTATTGGATTTCACTGAAAACAGGAAAGCCTAATTATGGGGGAGCAGGAGTTCCTACAAACAGGGAACAGGAGAGATCTAACACATTCCAAGGTACGCATGTTCCAGTGGGGGGGCCAACACGTTGCTGCCGTCACTTGGTTAGTTTCAGAGGATGCTTTTGCACAATGGGAGGATGACCGATGCCACCATCTATGTGTTGAGGAGCCCAGTAAGCGGGAAATGTTTGCTCAGCTACCGGACAGCCCAGGCACTTGGCTTGATAGACATTCATTTTCAAGACAACGATGTAGTCCAATGCAGTACAAAACCGGTGGGGAGTCGGAGCATTGCTCACATGTCTGGTGTGTCGATGGGAAAGGAAATGGTCAAACAAACTTTCCCGGAGTTGTTTCTAGGACTGGGTAAACTGAAAGTCACTGTAGTTTGGCTGCACATCAACAAAAACATCAGGCCCCTTCCACAGCACTCCAGGAGAGTAGGGTTTCACTTACAGGAGGGAGTGTCCCGGGAACTGCAACAGCTGTTGGACAATGGCATTATCGAGGGGGCAACCAGCCCCTTACTGTGGATTTCACCCCTGGTCATAGAACAAAAGGAAGGAAACTAAATATATGTGTCAACATGAGAGTTGCCAACACTGCGATTTAGAGGGAGAGAAATTCAGGGCCAAAAACAGAGGACATAATCGTTCAGCTAAACCGTGCCACAAAATTCTCCAAACTAGAACTCAACCAGGGGTCTCACCAGTTGGAACTGCATCCAGAGTCAAGGTTGATCACAACATTCGCCACCCACAAAGGGCTGTTTCAGTACAAACGCCTACATTTTGGAATATCATTGACCGCAGAAATCTTTCAGGGGGTTATCGGGCAACTGCTGATCCCTGTGAAGTCAGCATTCAACTATTCTGACAACATTTTAGTATATGGGACATCCCAAGAAGAACATGATCAGGCCCCTCTTGGCAGTCTGCGGCATCCTGAGCAAGGCTGGACTTACACTGAACTATGAGAAGTGCAACATCTGCATGAACAAGTTGCGCGTCTACGGATACATTCTCCTGCCAGGGAATACAACCAGACCTGCAGAAGGTGTGCGCCATCAGTGAGCTCCTGGCGCCCGCTCAAGTGGCTGAAGTAAGATCGTTCATCGGGATGGCAGGGTACTGCGCCCGTACCTTCCGAGATATGCGATCACCACTGAACCTCTGCAGAGACTGTTATGGAAAGATGAGCCGCTCCACTGGTCGCAGGAATGTCGGACAGCGTTTGACACCATTAAGTTGGAACTGGTGAGTGCAACACATCTGGCACACTTCAACCCGGCATGCCACACTGAGACTGTGGTTGATGCCAGCCCCGTAGGTCTGGAGGCCACCCTCACCCAACGTAAGCAGCGAGAGGCGCCAGCAAGTTTTGCAGTGGCATATGCCAGCTGTGCACTATCCCAGACAGAAAGTGTGTATTCGCAGGCAGAGAAAGAAAGCCTGGTTGCAGTCTGCGCTTGTGAGTACTTTCAGCACTTTGTGATAGGAAAGAGGTTCACGCTTGTGTTAGGGAGAATTCGTTCTTCAGGCTGAATTTCCTAACCTAGTGAGTCCCCCAGCAGCTTTGCTGGATTTCTGGAGTTTGTTTTTTCTCCTGCCAAGAGTGAGACTCTTTTTCACCCACTCTTGGACATGATTTATGGTGTTCCTTTGACTGCTAATGTGTTTTATGGGCTATGGGGTCCTTTACCCCATAGGGTCTCATGTGTTTTTACTATGTGTGTTACACAGCACCCTCCGTGCAGTGACACAGGGGTGTCATAGTGACACCCCACCATAGACTCCATACCCTGGGACTGACTACCGTCTCCCAGGGCATGTAAAGTCACCATTGGCTTTACTAGTCCCAAATTATTAACAGAAACCGGTACAAACCATCATATTGTGGACGTACTGGTCGGGGCAATTTGATTGCCCCGGGGTCTGTTAGTCGAGGGGGCACGTCTCCGTCCCCCCTGATCGAGTTTTGGCTGGTGGCAGTGGATACTACTTTTTATATTCGACCGCGAATATTTCCCTATGGGATTTTCCCATTGTTCGAGGCTACCAACTTTAATTATTTAATACTCATAGCCTCGAACATACCGCCGGTTTATTTAATTAATATTAATTTGCCGGTTGGTATTTTTTGCCAGGACTCGATTCTAAAATGGCGTTTGTGTTCTCTTCTGTGGCTCCAACCCAAGCCGAGCCCTTTGTTCCACTTTCTTTGGCAGGCTTCTCCACAGAAGCCTCCAAAAGTGGTGCCACTCTGTCTGGATACCACAGGGGTTGTGGGAGGGGGTTTAGGCACCCTGGACCGAGTTACCTTGGTAACTCAGGTCACACTCTTGTGTGATTGGCCCGAGTGGTGAGCCGTGCTGCATAAAAGCAGGGCTTTTGGGACTGGAACTTCAGAAGTCACCACAGGACCTGAGAATCCGACGAGGGAGAAGCTGAGCCGACCTACCGCGACGACACCACCGGTGGAGCCCTGCGGAACCGACTCACCACTTCCCGACGACAGAGAAGATCTCCCGGCTGGAGAGGCTTCTTCCCCTGACTGGTGAGCACAACCAGTTTACCTTCTTCTCTTCGCACCCCAGACCGTCTTGTGGTCGAATCGCCCGTGCCAAGCACCCCGGCAACCGGATAGCCACCACTGGACCGCAAATCAAAGGACCGCTCCTTTTACCTGAGAAACTGTGGCTGGTTTCTTCCCTGGCAGTGCAACGGACTCCTGTCTTCCTCCCCGACTAGATCCTCTCTTCCCCCGGATGAAGCACCGACATGCATCCGCTGCCAGGAACAACTGCCCCCGCTGGAGTATTCTCACCACTTTAAGGTACCGTGTCCGCCAGGCCTCCCTTTCTAAAGATTGCTACAAGGTAATAATAACCCCTTAACCTTCTGGACTGGGCTGGCCGCGTTGACCTTCCAACTGGTCCCTTTCTTTGGTCCAACCCCTTTTTGAACCGTTACAAGACTTTTGTGCACTGCAACCGTGTGACCTTGGACACATTTCGTTTTGATCCTCTTAAAGCGGATCCGGTCTACTGACTCTAAATTCACGGTGTTACTTTGCCTTCCTCTCTTGTTGTGTTCATGAAAAAGTGTTGGGATCTGTTTCAATTTATTCTCTGTTTTTCTCTCCCTTTTAAAACAAATTATTAGAGTGCCATCTACGTTAAGCGCTCACCGCTGTCTGAAAATAAGTGGGGCTTTACTTAAGACTTGTCTAATATTCTTTTAAGGGAGTGTATATCTTTTAGTGACCGTGTTTTCGGATTGCTTACTATTAGTGCCTGTGTGTTTTTCTAGATGTGGTTTTAAATAAATAATTATATCTCTTTTACACCAAGCCCTGGTCAGTGTTTACTTGTTCTATTGTGTTCTTTGACCTATTGTGAATACTCTGTATACTGCCTAACTCTTCTTGAGGGAAGTCTGACTGCTCAGCCACAGCTACCAAGTGAATCTGTGTGGTACAGACTGCTACCAAGTGGGTTTACTGCCAAACACCTGTAGTCCTAAATCTTTTGCAGTGGTCCCAGAGGGAACTGCACAGGTTTCTGCCTAACAGCGTGTGACTGACCAGTAAGCCCTCCTATCGCTGTTTGGAAACCTGAGGACAAAGATTCCACTGAGGATAGAGAGGTGGGGCATCCGCCTCCAGGAATAGGATTGACATCATTCACAGACCAGGAAGGGACAATAACCCAGCATATTAAATCTTGCGGCACCCAAAGCCCCAGCCCCAGAAAGCAAGGGATGCAGAGTATCTTTACTACGTCACTGAGCAGGCCATGCCACTAGCACTGACTACGGAAGAACTGGCACAGGCATCACGGTGAGACCCGTCCATCTGCATGGCCAGAGAGCTTATAAACTCCATCAAGTGGAGGGACTATAATCGACAGTTTCCACAACACAGAGGGCCCGACAGGCAGGAAATAGAATGCATGGCGAAAGTATGAACGTAGCTAGCCGTGTCCAAACAGGGGTTACTGCTGAGTGGGTGCTGCCTGGTTATACCACCCTCCCTGTGAAAGGGCCTGGTGCTACTGGCACACGAAGGACACCAGGGGTTTGAGGCGACCAAGAAGATGTTTAGATCGACTGTATGGTTCCTGTTCATGGATGCCATGGTCGAGGAGACGGTCAAGTAGTGCTTCCCATGCCAAAGCGCGGCCAACAGTGATTCGCTGCTCCTGCTACAAGTGATTTTGATCCCTGACAAGGTGTGGCACCGGGTTACAATGGGCTTTTATGGACTATTGGAAACAGGACCTGTTGGGGTATCCCTACAAAATATCCCCACCAAAAATATCGCTGTCCATATGGCCGTTTGTCTTGCCATAGGCGATATTTTTGGGGGGGATAATTTGTGGGAGCGGGGGTTGAGGGGGTGTCCCCTGCACATTTTAAAATAATGCAGGGGTTGCAGGGGTGTCCCCCGCAGGGTCCATGGGTCAATATCGCTGCAAAAATATGGTGATGTTTTTGTATCGCAATATTTTTACGGGGATATTAACACATGGAACCCCTGTTGGGGATCATGGATGAGTTTGAGGTTTCCTTTTGTAAAAAGGACGGCCTCTAACAGCATTCAACCAGTTGGTGGGGGTAATTGACGAGGTCTTCAGGGAATAGGGCATTCCCCACACCGTGAAAACTGACAATGGACCATCGTTCAATGGCCAGGAAATCCACAAGTTCGGGAAGCACCTAGGGTTTGTACACCAGAAAATAACTCTGCTGTGGGCTCAGCCCAACGGCATTGGTGGAACGTTTCATGTGCTCCATAAAGAGGACCATACAGAAGGCTGTAATTGAAGGGATGCCGGTACAGAAAGCTCTGTGCCGAATTTTGTGACACTACAGGAACACGCCTCACACCATGGCGGCAGTGCCACCCAGAGATTAAATGAGCGCCTACCATGCAAAGACACGACTAGCCTGAGCAGAAGGTGTAAACCGGGCCCAGTCAGGAGAGGTAGAGATTATGGAAGCGGATATACGAGAGAAAGATGCCAGAGAGAAGGAGGTGGGCAAAGAGCGAACTGACTGGGCGAGAAAGGCAAAAATGAAGGACTGTTGCGAAGGGGATGAAGTCCCAGTGAAACAAAGGATACAAAGTAAGACAGATTCAAGATACGAGGTCATACCATTTCGTGCGACCGAGGTGAAGGGGACGATGGTCACTGCCACCGATGGGAAGAGGGTAGTGACTAGGAATGCGTCGTTCTCCGAGCACCTCTTATATGGAGATGAGAGAGGGTTGAACCAGGGACAGGCTGGGACACAGACTACACAAGTGACCACCAATGATGATAAAGGAACCGTACAGAAGGAAGATAAAGAGTCCCAGGAAGTCGATGTCGAGAACGACTACCGGCCGAGATGTACCATCAGAAGACCCATCAGACTCATTCAGGAGATATGAGATGTACCATCAGAAGACCCAGCAGACTCATTCAGGAGATATGAGATGAACATAAGGAGATGAGTGCGGGGGCGATGTTATGAGGGAACCGAAATCCAGACGTGCCCTTTAAAGACACGTCATGCGAGGAGGAATGAGAGGAGCCGGCAAGAGGAGAGGGAGAGTCAGTTAAAATAAACTTTGTAACCTGCGAACACATCTCTGTGCCCTTATTCTTGAGAGCCATACATGTGTGCTCTGTTTACAGGGGCCATAGAGGAGAAGAAGGGGCAGGAGGCAGTAGATGAGGTGGCATAGGGGCCCGAGAGGAGGAGGAGGAGGGTGCCATAGAGGTGGCAGAGGAGGAAGGTGGTGGCAGAGGAGCCAGAGAGGTGGTAGGAGTACCAGGAGAAGGGAGGAAGTTGATACGATATGAGAGACGCCTATTCAGGAGGAGGAAGTTGGGCTGAGAGCCCTGGACCATGATGGTACCATTTTGATAAACATTAATAATGGCTATGGAGGAGATGAGGGTGGCCAAGTGGACCTCACATCGGGTGC
Organism: Ambystoma mexicanum; assembly: GCF_040938575.1. Classification (NCBI taxonomy): domain Eukaryota; kingdom Metazoa; phylum Chordata; class Amphibia; order Caudata; family Ambystomatidae; genus Ambystoma; species Ambystoma mexicanum. Next base: position 32,531,127 of record NC_090930.1, on the reverse strand, counting down.
CGCCATTAATGGGAGAGGAGGAGAAAGGAGAGAGAACAGACCATATGAGGGGTCCATAGGTCTGGAGAGGGAACAACAAAGAGGAGGCTGGTGAGAGTCTGTCTGGAGGAAGCGCTGATGTAAGTATCAGCGAACGGGAGGCCTGGGCTGGAGACCAGGTTGTCCCTATTGGACTTTTTCCTTCCACACCTAGTGAGAGGGATAGAAAAGGAGATAGAGTAGCAGTTAAAGAGGATGGGGGGAAAGACTTGAGAGCACCATAGTGGGTGCCAGGAGGAAAAGTGGAGAAGGTGAAAGAGGGGGAAAGGAGCACAGCCCAAACCAACGCAAGATGTGCAGAAAAAGGAGGGGTTGGGGGAGACACACAGTGGGGAACACAAGAAGAAGCAAGGCAAGTGAGCAACACAGTACCAACAGTAACCACAGTGGAGTGGGAACCTAGAGAGTGGGAGAGAGGCTAGTGGAACAACAGAGACACAGTAACCAACAGTAACCACCGTGGAGTGGGAACCTAGAGAGTTGGAGAGAGGCTAGTGAAACAGCAGAGACACAGCAACCAACAGTAACCACCGTGGAGTGGGAACCTAGAGAGTGGGAGAGCGGCTAGTGGAACAACAGAGAGACAGTAACCAACAGTAACCACTGTGGAGTGGGAACCTAGAGTGTGGGAGAGAGACTAGTGGAACAACAGACACACAGTAACCACCATGGAGTGGGAACCTAGAGAGTGGGAGAGAGGCTAGTGGAACAACAGAGACACAGTAACCAACAGTAACCACTGTGGAGTGGGAACCTAGAGAGTGGGAGAGAGGCTAGTGGAACAGCAGAGACACAGTAACCAACAGTAACCACTGTGGAGTGGGAACCTAGAGAGTGGGAGAGAGGCTCGTGGAACAACAGACACACAGTAACCACCGTGGAGTGGGAACCTAGAGAGTGGGAGAGAGGCTAGTGGAACAACAGAGACACAGTAACCAACAGCAACCACCGGTGGGTGGGAACCTAGAGAGTGGGAGAGAGGCTAGTGGAACAGCAGAAACACAGTAACCACTGTGGAGTGGAAACCTAGAGAGTGGGAGAGAGGCTAGTGGAACAACAGACACACAGTAACCACTGTGGAGTGGGAGTGAGGCTAGTGCAACAACAGAGACACAGTAACCAACAGTAACCACCGTGGAGTGGGAACCTAGAGAGTGGGAGAGAGGCTAGTGGAACAGCAGAGACACAGTTACCAACAGTAACCATTGTGGATTTGAGAGAGGCTAGTGGAACAACAGAGACACAGTAACCAACAGTAACCACCGTGGAGTGGGAAACTAGAGAGTGGGAGAGAGGCTAGTGGAACAGCAGAGACACAGTAACCAACAGTAGCCACCATGGAGTGGGAACCTAGAGAGTGGGAGAGAGGCTAGTGGACACAGCAAACACAGTTACCAGCGGATACCAACAGTGGAATAGGAACTTAGAAGGGGAGAAAAAGACCTAGAGAGCACAATAGTTAACCAACAGTGACCAGGAGGTGGGACCCTAGATGGGGAAAACTGACCTATAACAAGCACAGCAGCCTCAGGACACAGCAGGGCTTCACAAAACACAAAATACCGTTGCTGTTAAAGCCTATGGTTGCGCAGAGACAGAGTACGTTAAGACTGGCGGTTAATAGAAGGACACGCAAGGCTGGGCATTTTAGTAGAGGACAGTCATGGCGCTCCCACTGCCCGTACCTTTCTTACCTTTCGGTCGCTGTTGGTCAACGACTGTGCAGCGTACTCACACTCTGCACCACTACCCCTTTGTTGCCAAACACCTGGGGGTCACAACACTGGAGCTTTGTCCTGCGTAGACTTTGCCGCAGAGGGTCTGATCCTCGGTTCTTAAAGAATACGCTGCATGGATGTAGCGTGATGTGTCAAAAGGCCAGTATCTTCAGTGGCGCACAACACTGTGGCCTTGGCCTACACAGGCTTTTCAATGTGAAGTTGTTACTTTTCTGGGAGTCTGTCTGAGATCTGGGCATTACCAAACAGCTGTGTAAGGCAAGTGTGCTAGAACACTGGTACGGTGCTGCTGGTCACAACCTGCAGCATCCCATTGTCTGAAAGTGGCAGGTGCAATTTGGTGGCTATGTGGGCACCGCGACTGGCTGGCATGGAGACAGTCTTGCACAAAAAAAAATGTGCCCCACATGGCCAGACACCCACTTGTTAAAGGTGGTCTATTAAAGCACTAGTCATTATGACTGACAACTCTCTTGGCAGTGCAGCGTCTCTGTTCTTTAATGTGATTGTGATGGCTGCAGCACACTGTGGTGCCACTGTGACCAGGCATGTGTGCATTTGCCTGGTGTGGTCTCGTTACAGACCTAGTCTCCTAAAATGTGTGCTGTTCTTTTTAGGACAGAAGTCTCAGCAGGAAGTTTCTGACTCTGCAAATGCTTTTCAGGGAAGTGATTTGAAAAGGGTAAATGCCCCAAACCTTTGATTTTCCTAAACTGATCCTCCAACCTTTTTCCTAATGGGTGACCTCGTCAACACCTTGCCAGAGGGTTGTACCTCCACCCCTAACTCTGTCCTTCCAGGCTGGTAAAATCCCTATTACTTCCACTTCTCCAACCACTTCTCTGCCATTTCACCTCTTCTCGTTTTCCTTCTCTTCACCTGATGTACCTTCTGCCCAGCCCTTGGTGTCCTTCACCTCTTCCTCCAGATATCTGCAGTAAACCCTGGTTCAATGGACTCTTCCGATCACCTTCTGATATTCCCTGCAACTGCCTCCTCAAGACAGATCCTCCTCGCTCTCTTGGTGTCTTCTCAAACCACCTCTCCAGTGTACTCCCACCTTTTAACCCTTAACTCTTCCTCCAGCCATCTGCCTCCTTCTACTGTTCTTTACCAATTCCGCCTTGTTGAACTATTCCGTGTAACTATGCTTCTGTGACGTGGTATGTCGGGGGAAGCAGCTTTTGTGCTTGTTGCATAACCGTGTCCATCGTCTTCGGTTGCTTTCCCCTCTGTTCCTCCTGCCTCTGACCAGCAGGACTCTTGGGTGCTGGTGTGCGACTGGGGAATCAGTTTGCTTTTTCCTCCCTTTGGTGGCTCTGGGTTTCTTGGGCTGTCCGCCTTCCTGGATCCAGCAGCTTTCTGCAGGCTCTGCATTTCACTCGACCTTTTACTTTTGACCGGATTTGTTTGATAGTTTGTTTGGTCGAAATTCGGTCAAAGTTAATTATATCTATATACAGGGTTGGCTAAGGGAATAGGGGACGAGGGGCTGCAGGGGTCTCATTTTCGACCAAAAAAAGAGCAAAACAAATTCGGTCAAATGTGAAAAGGTAAAATATTTTTGACCAAGTAAACCCAAATCTTTTGTAGAGCTCATTCTCTACATATCAAATGACTACTTGGGAGTTCAAGGGAAGTGTACATAATCCTTTATTTGGGGATTCCTTGTCCTATAAGGGGGAGCGCGGCACCCCAAGTGAGATCCTGCATGCTTCGTCCCCTTGGGGGTGTTAATTGTGGTGGGCTCACCTCCCTAGTTCCAAAGGGGGTGACTCCCCATTGAAGAGAAGGGACGACTTCGCTGGATTTGTCAAAATGGGCATCTGGCACTTTATACTGAGATACGAAAGGTTAATCTCCCCTCAGTTTTGCGCTCTGTACTCTTTTTATTTTGTTTGAACAATCGAGATACACTTTGGAATGGGTGTCGTCAGTGTCTGGTTTATTAATCAAACAACCAGGGAAATTCCCTAATATCCCATAATTGCAAACATACAATTGGGTGACTTGTGAGACAATGAACAGGCTGTATAAATAACAATAACCTGTTTTGTTTCACCAGTCCTATGGCTTTCTCTAGGCTTGTGTTTCCAAATTGTCTATTTACAGTAATTTGCAATTCAGTTTACTCTGTTGTATTAGACCGAGTTAGTCAGTCTATATCTGGCCCAGTCATTGGTAGGTGCACACATTCTTGGCGTCCTCTGCACAACCATAGGACTGAAGATAGTCAAAACTAACCCTGATAAGTATCAAGAATTACCTTAGGTAAACAAATGTAATAGCAGAATAATATTTTACGCCCTGAAACACTTGTGTATGGGCGCAATGTAAATAAACTATCATATCATATCATAATTCATAGGCCCTTTACAAAGCGATTCAAAGAAAGAGCATTCAGCAAATAAACATTTAATCATGTATTTGATCAAACAGGAAAGAGCTCAATGCGTTTCAGAATATGCCCTTCATCAGGAGCTTGAAATAGTTCATCAGTTCAACATATTTAATCTTTCATTGCTGCAAAATAAATGTAGCATATTAGCCTTGGTTATATCTTAATATACGACTTAGATAATATCAAGAGAAATCAGACTCCCAAACTGGGGATACCCGATTCACCTGGATTCCGATTGCAGACAAATGTAACTGAAGATCACCTCCAAAGGGGAAAAGCCCCCATATTTACTTATCTTTGAAAACTAATGCAGACTGTGAAGATGGTTCGTTCAAGGCTTTTGCTACGCAGGCCATGATAAACATCTACTGGAACACCACTACAGCTGAGCATCTCAAGTTTGAAGAAGAACTATTGGATACCATAGATAGTATAATGACAGGAAATGCGAACCCGCAAATTGTTGTGCGCAGCGATTTCAACATGAGGTTGTTGGGAACATCTTGTGCCAAAAAAGGCCAAAAGCATCAACAGAATTGAAAAAGAGGCACCTGGTTAGAAGAAATGGCTAGCCGAAACTTACATATGATGAACAGAGCTGTAACAGGCGATATCCCCCCCATGGCGACCTGGGAAAGAGGCCCCCAAAAATCAATTTTAGACTATTTAGACTATTTCTTTACATCAGAAACAATGTCACACGAAATCAAAGCCTTATACGTAAAAAAGTCCTTGCAAAGTGACCACAACGTGGTAATAATGGAATGGAAACAAAGACATTGCCAAACCCAGGAGCAATGGAAGCAGAAAACTGCGCTAGAACCAGGTCATAATCGGCTATGTATGAGATCTTGTGACATACCCTTATTGGCTGACCAGATAAGACCAAATACGAGAGGAAAGAAGAACGATCCAATTGAGTAACAAGTTCTGTTGGAGGTTTATAAGACAAAAAAAAGCTCTCGCAATAAACTAATTTACCAGAGTCACAAATTTGATCCACGAGTCACCCAAAAAAAACGAGAACTAAGAATTGACTTAAGAAGAATTGCGAGTGCTGCCGGTTCTGTCCAAAGATGTGAAACAAGGAAAGCGAAGAATAAATATAACAACTGGGTCAAAGCACACAGTGGGCTGCTGGAACAAAAAGACGCTGAAGCAATCTTGGAGGCGCTGAACAAAAATAACGCAAGAAGCTTCTGGTCGCTAATCAATGAACTAGAAAATCCATCTTAAGCAGCTTTAACAAATATGGTGAACGAAGAGCAATGGTCAAACCATTACAGTCAATTATTCCAAAAAAAGAAAGAATCATCTGGGCCTGATATGAACGCAAACCTACCGTGGGACCTGGTCTTTGATCGAGAGGACATCTTGAATTGCATACAAAAGTGCAGCTCATCTAGGGCTTCCGGGCCTGACGGGCTCTCGAATGACATGCTTAAAACCAATATCGAGGAATGGACAGACTTCTGTAATACGCACTTTCAAAACATAATAAGAGAATGCCGCATTCCAACAACATAGAAATTAGGCAGTATTGTGCCAATTTTCAAAAAGGGTAGCCGCACAAACCCATCAAACTATCGGCCAATAGCCCTTTTAGATATTGTAGGAAAAGTTTTTGCAAGTCTACTCCTAAAGCAATTATCGAGTTGGATAATGACAAACAAGATCTTCGATGTTCACCAGACTGGCTTTGAAAAAGGTGTCGGTTGCAGCTTAAATCAGCTAATCTTGAATCTGCTAAAAATAGACGCCATTAAATCAAACAACAAAGTTTACCTGGCATTCATAGATCTGGCCAACGCCTTTGACAGAGTAGACCGTGAGACACTTTGGTCAATGTTAAAATCGAGAGGCTGTCCACTTAGTCTCCTCCTGGCCATAAAATAATTGTATTCAGAAACACAAATTCAGATTTGCTTAGACAGCGATGGTCACTTAACCAAACCCATCAGAACTGGAAGAGGGGTGAAGCAACGGTGCCCCTAGGGGGCGACACTCTTCAATTTTTATATCTCTGAGTTCGGAAAAGCACTAGATGGCGTAGTGTCATATCCTCCAAAGTTGATTGGAAAACACATCAGTTGGATCCTCTACGCTGACGACATGGTCCTTCTGGACCTTACACCCATTGGCCTTCAAAGAAAGCTCAATGCTTTGAAGATCTATATAGAAGACCAAGGGTTAGAGATCAACGTAGCTAAATCTAAAGTATTAGTCCTCGAGAATAAAAGAGGTGGTCGCCAAAAGACAAACAAGCTGAGTTGGACATTGGGAACCCAAGCATTGAATAAAGTAACACAGACGCGATATTTGGGGACACTAATAAACTCATGTATAAATGATGATCCATCGATGAAAAAGATTGTAAGTAACTGTAAACAGTTAACAGCACAAGGTTTGAACTTGCATCAAAAATTTGGGAAATATTACTATATCCCTATAATAAAGTTCTATAAGAACACAAATACAAATACAAATACCATATCATAAGAGCAAGGTCGTTCCAATATTGACCTTTGGAGCTGAATGCATGTTCGGATGTTCGTCACAGATCTGGGCCAGGTGTGAAAGTAAGTTTTGGAAACGAATTCTGCAGTTGCCACAAGGTTTTCCGACTGCATGTGCTCTATATGAGGTGCTAAAATAATGTGGAACAAGCTAACCTTATACAGGAAGACCTTAAATGAAGCAAACTTGCCACCATTAAAAATTCTATCTGATCTCAAAGAAAATAAAACAAATCAAGAGACCAACGCCGCAATAACTGTTTGGAGACAACAATGTAAAGACATCTTAATTCAACTGGCGATAGATGAAAAAACGCTATTGTTCAACCCAAATGCAGTTAAGAAAAAGTTACTGCAGCTAGATTGGATTTAAACTGCAGAAAAAAGAGAAAATCATAAATGTATGTTAAACTCGCCTGCTGAAGCCAAAAGTTTCAATACTATTCCCAAATGCATGGTCATGTGGCCGTGTAAACGACTGAGAAAGTTATATCTAAAATTCAGACTAAATATTTTTGAAACTAAGGAAATCCTGAAACAGAGAAGAATGATTCTGCTGAAAAGATGAACTGGAGATTTTGTAATTACAAAGACGAAAATTTAAAACACCTGGTTCTTTTTTGTCCAGGCTTAAGCAATTTGAGAACATTCTATCTGGGGAAAGAGATAGACGAATGCTCGACTTATAGCACAGAAGAATGGTGGTCCCAAATGAATAATAGCGATTGTAAAAACTTGACATTAGCACTCATGAGGTTCTTAGAAAAGTTACAAACGAAGATGGAGATGGAGAAACTTCAATGAACTGATGCGTAAACATTCATTTCGAATAGCAGAGATCAACAGTGTATTAAGTTAATTGCTTTTCCGTCGACAGCCTTGTTTTTTCTTCTGCCTTTGTTTCTCCTCTTCTAATATTTCTTTAGGTTTTATGTATTTATTATTTCAGGTACTTATATTTTAAAAGTTTGTTGAAACTGTATGAAATTAAATTTACAAAAAATAAAAAATAAATAAGGGACCAAATAATTAAAGGGGAGCTTAAGTGTAAGTTTCTTACCTCTAAACAAAAGTCAAAACATACGCACGCTTCTAGACCACTGCCTGTGTGATCACAAGTGAATGATCTTTACCTACAAATAAAATCTGGTATCCGTAATGTGCCTTAGTGAAACATTTGTTTGTACTGGACCAAACGTCCACAGCCTACTAGTTAAGAAACAGTAATTCCATACCTTATGTAGATGTGAATGAAGTCACAATAGAGGGACACATTTTCATAGTGCAAGTCAATAGTGGATAGCGGATTCCTCAAATCATGCTAGAAAGACAAGCACACACAAAGCCCAATAAGTCATTCTTCTGGCCTGCTCCTACTGTTTGTAAAATGTCAACATAGTCAAAATAGGTGGACTCACCATAACTGCATAATCAAGTACCTCACACTGATGCTCCTAAGTAGGACGAGCGCGGGCCGCCGAGATGGCCGCTATTTCCTTTGAAATATCACATGTGGGGTGCATTTAAAGGCCCCAACCAGAAGTCCCTTTAACATGAATAGCAAGATTTTTAGTGGTTAATAATTTTTATTAATTTTAAATAAGAACATAATGATGTACAACAAATCGGTCACCTGAGAAAAGTACATCAAATATTCAAAGAACATGTCAAAACAGAGTAAAACAGAGAGTCAATAAGCGTTATTTAAATCTAAGGCAATAATCATATTGGTATTGTGTGAAGGGGTGACGAATACAGGGGAAAATCAAAGACAAAAAGGACATGAGAGGACACACGAGGGAAGGAGAGAAAATAACGATATAATATCAATATGCAATTAAATACTAATTTTGAGAATTAAGATATTGATGAAATTAATTTCATTTTTTGTTAAATGTGTGCATAACATCAATAGAAGAGGTTTGGTGGAACTCCATTTGCTTCATCCAACGGATCAAATAGCAAGATTTTTAACACTGAAACAAAAACGGCCTGGCTTTTGTTTCTGTTTTTCAAGTAAAGTTAAAGAGCCGTGTGAAAAGGGGCCTACCTGTCATTACCAATGGACAAGCAGCATTTTAATTTACAAAGGAAGGAGGATCAAAGATCCCTGTCACATGGAAAACAGGATTTTTAAAAATTGAAAATAAAAACGGCCTGCACATTTTTGTGCAAATAAAAACGGCTGTAAAAGGCAAAAGTTTAAAAATATCACTGCTCACAGAAAAACATTAGGAAAACAAAAGATGATGTGTGGGTTGACAAAAGCAATGTATATTATGTTTCACCTAAAGAACTCCAGTGACATTTGAAGAACCACTTTGTCTTCATGGAACATGTCCGCCAAAGGCAGTCCCTGTTTCTGACTGTGGGCAGAACCTCACGAAGGAAAACTCCCACTTCCATCCTGGATGTCACATCTTCCATCTAATGACCACCCACAATAAAAATTTGCTGCTAAAGGCATTGAAATTCAGTGTTCTCCCAACCTGCTGGCTCTGAAAGCAGGGACTTCAAGGAAAGTCACACTTGGCTGGAGCACGATTAATAGTTTGTGTGAAAATAGGGGCACCCACTTCAAAGAGCAAGCTTCCAACACAAAGGAGACTGATTAAGGTACAGGCTGACCCAGTGAAAACAAATGGCTGGAAGCAAACATTACCATTTGTTCCAGAGGAAGATTCATAATTAAGTTAAAAGGACTATTATCATTTAGGCCTTTTTCTCAGCAACCATAATGTGAATGAATTTCATTTTTGTATCATTTTTTATGTCATTTATAGGCAATTTTGGAGATATAAACTGCATCTACCTGTGACTCTGGGAACTCTAATGGCAGTTAGACTAGGTTTCTGGCTGATCTGAACATGTTTCAAATGTGAGAGTTGTTGAACGGGAGGAAAATGAAATTAGGGATATGCTCAATAACTTAAATATTCATAACTGTTGTGCTTTTTATAGAAACATCAGAAATTTGCCACTTGGCCATGCTACAGTGTACAGATTTGGGCGGTCATCTTATCTTATTCTCCATGATTAGCTAAATCAGAAAATATGTATAGTATGGCAGTTACTAGTAAAATTATGAAGTTGCAATACATAACTAGCTTTTGCAAAAAAGTTAAAAGGAGAAGAAAGGGGCGATTACAAATGGGAATTGCCATATGGTGCTCCAGACCACTAAACTAATCTCGACTTGGAAGGTGGGTTGGGAGGAGAGAGAGGGGTAACTATCCAATTCTAGACTGTGGTCTAGAAGCGTGCATATGTTTTGACTTTTGTTTACAGGTAAGAAATGTACACTTAAGCTCCCCTTAAATTATTTGCTCCTTACTAAATTGTTTCAAGTGAGACACATGTATTTTCATGTCTCCACAGTCTGCATTAGTTTTTGAAGAGAAGTAAATACGGGGGGGTTTTGCCCTTTGGAGGTGATCTTCAGTGCCATTTGCCCACCATTGGAATCCAGGTGAATGGGGTATCCCCAGTTTGGGAGTCTGATTCCTCTTGATATTATCTAAGTTGTATATTAAGATATAACCAAGGCTAATATACTATGTGATCTGCTCTCTGTCGGAAGAAGATTCAGACTCGCTGTTGTGCAGCTTGACAGATGCTGCAGACGCTGTTAGACGTCGTTAGGTCTGTTCTTTCAGCTTTTTCTCAGCAGTCCAGCAGGCAGGCAGGCTGAGACCGACGTGCGTTCTGATACAACCTCTGCACTATACAGAGCTGCCTCGACCCGGAGACAGGTCCGCAGTTTATGTTGGAGCGCAGCTTGAAGCTAGTCCAGGTGCCGACTCAGGTTGGAGCTGGACCGATTCCCTGCTCACCGCCCATAACTGCCAAGGTTTGCTTTTAACTTGGGCTGCCTGTCAACCAAGCGGGATTTTCTGTTTACCATTGTTAACTCCTGTTTACCCCCTCCCCCATACCCGCGGCCGGCATCAGTAGTGAGTGTTACTGCACCCTGCAGGGCGCGGACTTTGAGTTGGGGGATCACGCAGGGTTGAGCTGAGGTTGAGAGACCGAGCAGTGGGCTTTTTAGAAGGTCTCTTCTGTTCTGTTTCGCCTCCTGCTTTGTGTTTTACTGTAGGGGGCCAAGTTGGAATGTGTTTGGCTTTGCCAGTCTGATAAAACAGGGGTCTCTATAAATGTCAAGTGAAAAACAACAGACAAAACAGATTAGTTGATCAAAAGTCTGAAAGAAAGTTTTGGTGTGGTGTACGCCAACAGTTCTTGATTCAGCCTTGTGGCAGAGACTGTGGGCTTCAGCCTTTGATCTGCCCTGTGGCAGAGACTGTGGGCTTTAGCCTTTGATCTTCCCTGTGGCAAAGACTGTGGGCTTTAGCCTTTGATCTGCCTCAGGGGCACGTGTGTAATTAGGTTTTTGCACCGTGAGTGCAGTAGGAGTGTTCAGTGGCTACCGAGTCACGGGGTGAGGCTGAACTTTCTTCTATTGAACTAAAGACAATTCTCGCCTTGTATTTACAAACTTGAATACATTGCACTTAAAATGCCAACTCCTACTACACAGAAGCCTACTTTATGCAGTGCAAGCACTGCACCGCTTCTCATGCAGAAACTCTAAAGTAAAAAGGAACAGATGCTTACAAAAACTGTTTTGAAACCAAAGTTAGAGGACTTACCTAAAACAGACATCGCTAAATGTTTTGATCGCATCCAAGCGCCACTAAAGTTGATAAAACATTCTAGCACACTTACTGAAAACTCAGTGCTCTCTATATCCCCTACGATTGACATCAATAATTATCTTTTAAATATGGTTGTTTTCCTCCAGCGTGCATCCTTGGGTGGTGAAACTGTACTTCCTTCCTATGAGGATGATGGAAACAAAAATGAAATGAATCTTTCACAGTCTCCAGACCTCACAGCTTGTTATCTTCATCTGCTCATTCTTATTCCACGGTCACGTCCATCGAAAACATAGAAGGAAGCAGCATCCACAACAACCTCACCACCGAGATATTTACTAAGGCCCTTGATCTTTTGGTCTCAAAAATGTAAGCCATCGCCTAGCTGGTCTCTATTCTTTCAAATGAACAGACAAACATGAACAAATTATTGGACGATATGGTGACCATGACTCGAGGGGGCCAAAAAGTACACATATCGGCTGAAAAATTAATAAGCATGGAAAGTCAAGAAAGGTTATCTCAAATAAAGCCAACACCATCTCTATCAATGACTAATAGACCTCTTTTGGCTACTTGTCCTTTCATACATGGCCAAAAGCAAAAAGACTTAAATACAAGTTGGGGCTATGAAGAAGTGTTTTTTTCTCCAACAACACACAGGGCTATGATAACTGCCAAAGAAGACCTTTTGAAAGCATAAAAAACGGTACAATTTGATTTAATGGAAGGAAAGCAAATGTATGAGGTGAATGGGAATAGAAAACCAAAAGTATCAAATCCAGATTGGAAGTTGGTAGAATCCAAAAAAGGGGAAAGAGAGAAGAAGAAAGTTACTTATATTTTTTCGGATGGTTCCATGCGCCAAGTCTTGCTCAATGACCCTAAAATCCAGCAAACATCATCAAAACAAGATATCCAAATTAAATTGGAACAACAAAAGTCTAGTGCCTTAAAAACAAATCACTTTTCCTCATGTTGTTGCCTAAATCTGGCTGACTGCTTTTGGCAAAGAGACGATAGGCAAGCTGATAATGAATCACCGCAGAAGAAACAAATGATGCCTCCAAAAGAACACAGATTGTACCAATGTGCTACATGTTGCTTTGGGAGAAAATCAAGCTGCGTAAAAATTGAGGCAAACGCTTTAGGAAAATGGGTTATTCTGGAGAAATTAAAGCCCACCAACTATAGCCCATTCTTGAACCGCACATGTCTGCTAGAAATATTAGGCCAACTACCCCAAATGGAGTTGATCAGTTCTACCGATATTACCTGTATTGAATTACCTTGGATGGGAAACAAAACTAATTGGGCTCTGGTTGAATTTTCATCGGTCCTGATAGTTTCGCTGCTGACAGCGAGTGTAACGGAATTGGCTGGTCTGGGACTATCTTTAACGATATGTCGGAAAAGCAAGAGCTCCATACTCAGTGAAAATCCTGCATGACCCATTAAGCAGAATAATCAAACAACTACCCTGGAACAAAGGGGTAAAGCGTCATTACAAGCATTTCACATTAAGAAAAACCTGAGGAACAACAGTGAAATGGAGAAATGGGAATTAAAAGAGTACAAATTGACTTCACAATAGCGAACAAAAATTAAAATGGCTCACTTGGAATACACGAGGCTATCGATCATTCCTTTCCTATCCAGCAGGACTAGAGATAATAATGGGAGCTGATATATTCCTATTACAGGAGACTTGGTGTGCCAGACCCTTTTCAATAGAGGGATATCAACTAATTTTAAATCCTGTCATCCCTTCTAACAGAGGTCGAAGCAGTGAGGGGATTGCCATGGGTGCTAAATTATTACATGATCTAACCCCTTTCTCTTCAAGGATTAGCATTGTGTATGTTCTTGCTGCCATTCTTTCTCCCAAGGGTAATAAGCAAGATGCTATACCTACTATAAACATATATGACCCTCCTGGAGGATTGCATACAGAGCTCATACATAGAGGTATCAAATCAATAATTTTGAAATGGCACAACCTATCTCGTAAGGGATTAATGATCATTGCCAGCGATTTTAACACAGAGTCTGACTACACAATACCCTTGTATAAATAAAGTCCCCTTGGACGCATTTTCTGGCAGCATTTGACCTAGAGCAACTTGGGTTTGACAATGTAGACCCAGATGTAAAAAATTACACATGGACACACGGATTAGCTAGATCACATCTAGATTATGTTATGATGGATCCATTATTAGCTAGCAAATGCAATCTGATTAAAATTCACTTTAATAAGCTGAATGATCATGCTGCACTAATCTGGTCCATGACTCTGGAAAATATCTATACTATTAACTTAATCTGCTCCAGAACCGCCATAAACACTCAGGGGAATCAATTACGCTGGAGCGCAAAAGATTTAACCTTTGTTAATGACTTTCTGAACTCCAATCTGCAAGACCTTATGGAAATGGTTTGCTGGTTAACTGGGAACTAAATCACTTGATCTGCAGTAGGCAAAACAGCCGGAGCACCAACAAAATGACATTTAAAAATGGCCCTAAAGGAAATCTTGCTTTTTATCCAGATATTGCAGTGCCAAAACAGTCTTTTCAAGGTGCATAAATTGCAATAAACAGAAATAATTTGATCCCTGCGGCGGAGAAATCACTTCAACTAACCAGATTGGCTACAAGCTACAGAAACTGGGTAAAGCAACACAAATCATCAATGAATACAACAAATTGGACTTGTTTATTTGGTTGGCTCAAAGCGCATGACACCAAGAGATTCTGGCCCCATTCCAACATATTTTAGAAGAAGCGAACGCCCACCAAACACAAATCTAGTTTCGGAACCTATATAGCTAAAATACATTAGAGACCTGTATTATGATCCCATTTAAAATGATTGTAAAGATCTCGTGAAATTCAATGGCTTGGTGGCACCTAAACTTGACATCAAAGAAGACACAATAGAGGACATCATTGTCAAACTAAAAAGCTAACAAGCACCTGGGCCAGACGGGATTCCAAACAAAGTAATGAAAGCAAATCCGACTTTGTGGGCTAAGATATTAACAAAATTATATTATCAGATTGCACAAACTGGAAATATACCGCATAGCTGGCACAAATCACACCTAGTCCACTTTTTTAAAAGAGGGGAAAGGGGTAACCTTGCAAACTACCAACTCTTGGCCATGAACAGTGCTAGCCACAAGATATTCACAACAGCTATATTGAAAGAACTTACTACATTGGTAGAAAAAAAGGAATTGTTAAGTCCTTTTCAAACAGGATTTAGTAAAGCCCACAATTCGATTACAAACATATGTGTACTGCAATACCTCATCGCTGAGATGGTCAAAATCAGCAGACCAAACTTATACTGCTGCTATATAGACTTTACCAATGACCTATTCTTACAACCAGAATTGTGGAGGAAACTAACGGCTTGGGGAATAAGCCCGACAATACTATATTTCATACAGCAACTCTATACAGACACCTCCATAACTGTCCTCTTAAATCAGACAGGATTACATACCAACTATGTCAGTACCAACTGAGGACTGAAACAGGGATGTGTCTTTTCCCCTATACTTTACAATCTTTACATGGCAGATCTCCTGCATATATTCCAATTAATAAAAATCTATCCACCCAAGATAAATGGAATACATGTGCCATGGCTGTCCTATGCTGATGATATATTTTTAGATCAAACTCTGATCCTTGGATGCGCTGGCTACATATGCAGATAGAAATGCCATGACCATTAACATACTGAAAACAAAAACCATGATCTTGGTGAAAAGCTGCAAAAGACCTAAGGAAAAGAGGTGGAAATTAAAGTATCGCAAGTTAGAAAATGTTGACGAATAAGTCTACTTGAGTTTTCCCATTAAGGTAAATCCTTATGAGAAATGTTATAAAACCTACATACTTGCGAAGACATGGAAAAAATGGTTGGCGGTTCATCATTACATAATTCACCATGGTGGTTATAATATACAGGGCCTCATAGAAATCTACTGCACTGCAATAACACCAGGGATTATGTATGCTCTGAAAGTGTTACCCAATAAGCTGACGAAATGGCTAGATGGTCTCGAAACGAAGATACTGTGAACAGTTCTGAACCTCCCAAATACTACCCGGTTGAGGCCCTAAGACTCAAATTTGGAGTGAAGTCGCTGAGATCATCTTGGCAAATACAGAGGATACTGTTCTATATTAAATGTTGTCAAACAAGCCCTCATCCCAACCAATTGTTCAAATTATTGGGTGAAGCTAATGGCACGGAGAAAAAGAATGATTTCCTGCAAATCTGAAAAGCTCTACAGAAAAATATTTGGAATAAGTGGGCCTTGCTATAGCTACGATTACAACTGATCCCAATTTTGAGAAGAAACTCAAAATGAAGGCAAATTTATGGGTCAGGGTAAAAAACATTGATGCTCTACATGCTAAACACAGATATAAGAAGTTTTCTCATTGGAGCTTTCCAATATACAGACCGAGCAGCTACTTGAGTAAATTGTGTACTTTAGAACTGAAACGCTTCATAATTTACTTGCGATTTAATCTTTTACCCACTAGAGAACAGTGCGCTATTTGGAATAAAACTGAACACACTGATAATACCAAGCTGAAGTGGAGAACAGCAGACACATATTGATGGCATACATTGCCCTAATTGATTGCTATCACAAAGGCTACTGGAATATAATAACTCACCTAGAAGATATCACTGGTGATCGATTTTGGGCTAGGCTTGGAGGAGTAAAATGCATAGACCTTTCTGCTGCAGCTTGGGCAATCTGGCAGGAGGTGAAAAAGAGATTTGTTGAGTTTTCTTGAACCAGAAGGATTAATTATAGAGATATTTGATTTTTAGAAATTCAGAATAGTATGAAGCTAATTGTGTTTTCTTTTATAGGAATGTTGTATGAAGTCTTGTGTTAAGTATGTTGTTTTGTTTTATTAAAAAAGTGTTAAGTTTAAATGAACTAAGGCATAATCAAAAGAAATATATTTATACTGTGTTTATATTGCAGTAATGAAAGATTGAATATGTTGAACTGATTACCTATTTCAAGCTCCTGATGAAGGAGATTTCCTGAAACGCGTTGAGCTCTTTTTCTGTTTGATCAACTACATGATTAAATGTTTATTTGCTGAATGTTCTTTCTTTTAATTGCTTTGTAAAGTGCCTATGAATTATTATTCTGCTATTAAATTAGTTTAGCTTAAATAATTCCTGACACTTACCAGGATTCATTTTGACTGTCTTCAGTCTTGTGGTTGTGCAGGGGACGTGAGGGTCCTTATTCAGGGCTCTTTCCTTTTATTGATAGCATATCCTCCACCTGGTGCCCGGGTGGTTTCTCTCTCCTCTGGACCCCAAGTTTCATTATTGTCCTTACCAGTTACATTTAGCTTCAGGAGTGCCCCAACAGTGTCTCTCTTTGATGAGGTACACAAATTCTTATCATAAACCATTCAGCCATATGTAATAAATATAAACCTACGCAATCAATATGCATTAAATCTCAATAGCGTTGTGAGGAATTCCAACTGCAGAAACTCTGTTGAGGTTTCACAGCTGGAAGTGGCCAATTAGGGTGGGATTAGTCCTCCTGTCACTCGGCGATAGGGAGAATCCTTTCTTGGTTGCTTGCGCTACTTCGCTATCTAGTGGGATTCCATTCGGTATGCAGCTATGTAATGGCGCTGCTGACATGCGTTGATCTGGGTGGGTATCCTCGGCATGGATGCACTAATGGACGACTGGAATAGCTCATTTTTGGTCCTACTTGTTTCAGCTGGCGGTTCGGCTGTTAACTCAATTCTCACTCTCTCTGGTTGGAGTGGGACAGCTTGTTCAGAGCTACAGTTCGCAGTACCCCACAGTAATTAAAACTGAATGGGATGAACATTTTCAGGTGCAAGATTACCCACGTATGCTGCATCATTGCGGGGAGCCTGCGTACCATGTGTTTTTTATTTTCAGAACTAACCAGGATTCCCTGTGTAATAGTGAGGGGCGAACCCAGCACAGAATCACCATCTGGGGGTGGGCACAAGAAATGTGGTGTAAGGAAGACCGACTCCCCGATGTAGCTCAGGGTCCCCAAGCTGTTCTGATCGAGGCTCACCCTGCGGACGCTGTTAGGCTTGCAGTGCCCCCCGGTGTGCTGCGATCCGGTCTTCTAAGAGTGGGGTTGCTTGGGAATGCAGCTCAAAGCAGGTGGTGAACTCCATCAAAGGCTAAATACGGGCATGGCATGCGTCCGATGGCCAACAAGTACCAAAAGGGAAAGTTGAAAATATCTTTGAAAGAGCTCAAGAGGGTGTGAAACCGTTGAGAGGCAACAGCCTCCAATCAGACACAGCGACCCACTGAATGTAAGCATATTACTGAGAGGAGAAAAATAAAATAAACGTTAATGTTCCAATCGCAGAATCTCCTGCGTTTTCTGTGCACAGTGCACCACACTCCCCCTCGGTCATCCCTGCATCACTGAGCTGCAAAGTTTCCTGGCAATCTCCCACAGGAGGTAGCAAGGGAGCCACATGGGTCCCTGTGAATTGGGGCCCTTGACTATATTTGAGGGTGTTCATGAAGATGCTAGGGCCACATTGTGTAGGGGGTCCTTTTCACTCTACCCACGTGTTGAACATAGAGGAGAGGGCGGCGATTCGCCCCTGGCGATACCATCCTCTACCCCGAAGGCCAGGCAGGGGAATTCAGTACGGACCTCAACTAAAGCTGGCTCAGAGTGACGGGTGTAGAATGGTACCCCCACACCCTCCCGCCCTCAAGCTCCACAGGAAGTGTGATGGTCTCCGTTGCAGTTTTTATTGCACAAGACTTTGCACCTGCTTTGTCGTTTGACTCAGTTTTCCTTTACCTGTGTCTTTGCCCTTGGAGGAGGAATTCTGAGCCACCCTCTGGGTTGTGAAAGTTCCATCTAGGTGCTGATCACAAGGTTAACGTGTTCCAGGAGACATCAAAGGTCACCCAAGGTGCTACCCTGAGTACTAGGACTTGATGTACTCACCCGGCATTGCAGGAACAGCTGCGGCTCTTCGAGGTAGTGTGGGCTGAGGACTCTAGTAAATTAAGACTTGGCATTTAAAGTATGATGTGTATTCGATGTGTGAGCATTTGTGAAGTTGGAGTAAGTACTAGAATTAACTAGATTTCTTCACTTCAATCAATGTATTGGTGGATTCAATGCAAGCATTTCTTCCCCAGCAACCTCTTCTTAAGTGTTGCTGGTTGCAATGTATCGATGCTATCAGCTTCTTTGCAAGGTGAATGATGTACTTCTCTTTCTGCCTTCAGTATTTTTAGAATTATGGAAAGCACAATTTGCAAATAGGTGTTACTCATGGACTGGGAACAACAGGGAGCAGAGTGGAAGGGAAGCTGAATGCGGATCTGGTCTGGTCCGCTTGATTGAAGAGCCTGGGTTTTTCCTTAGCTCAGGCCTCCTCACCTGAGGGAGCTCTTTCTCTGGATGCACCTCTCTGCTGATAGCAGTAATAACCAGACAGAGGAGTGGATCGAATGAAAGAGCTGGGAGAACCCCCTGCTATTATTACTCAAGCTGTAAAGGGAAATAGACAGTGGTTAATGAGAGTCAGAATCTCTGTAGACCTAACCCAGCAAGCTCACCAATTACCCTGAATGAAGGACTTGAGGTTCAAAATAGAAGACTGCTTGGTCTGGGACCAGGAGCCTAGAAAGGATAAGGTACCATGAGTATATGGAGTCTAGCTACCCAGAGAATGAAGAGAAGTAGAAGGGCTCTTACCATGTGGAATTGACAAGGAACTGCATATGGGTATCGGGTGGGTAGAGAAAAGCAAAAACGAATGGTATAAAATAAAACATTGGGAATGTTAGTGAGGAAGACTCACCCGGGCGGCACGAGGGTCGCTTTAGTGACGGGATGGTGCGCTACAGAAGAAACAGCAGAGCATCAGGAAAGCGCACGTTGTTTCCGGTTGCAACGAGGAGTTTGATGCGTGGGAGCAATGAGACAAGAGGCAGTCCGTAAGCAGGCCCAAGTTGGTACACAGCGAGGCAGGCAATTACACAGCGGCAGACGAGAGGCAGACCGTAAGCAGGCACAGGTTGGTGCACAGCGAGGCAGGAAATTGCACAGCGGCAGACGAGAGGCAGTCTGTAAGCAGGCACATGTCATAACGGAGAATCAAAACCGCTTCAACAATGGGCAGAGGGAGGTCTGGGAAAAACAGGCTGAATTTGTTGGGAGGAATAAGGTAGAGATCAGAACACAAGCTGTCGAAATGAGCAAAGTCAATCAGAAGCAGCGATAACCAGGCAAGAGCACCTCTTATGAGTGTGTCTTCACAAACACAACAGTCGATGCCACCCCATGACCACTTCGGCTAACGCGGAGTGAATACCTAGAGTAACGCCTTGCAAGGCACAGGACTGCCAAAGTCTTTCTCCAGGGCAACTGCCAATGCCACAAGAACGGGGCAGCCGGATTACAGCGGCGTACTGCAAGAGGAGTCTTTGGGGTAGTGTGACGGGCCAGAGAAAGGGGACGGGGAGTGGGAATCGTAACAAACGTGCAAATACGGTGATTTGTTCAAAGCCACATGTGAATTTGAGCTTTACAGCTGCATGCCCTAAATCCAGCAATAAAAAGAAATACACAAAACATCAGGTCAAATAGGGCTATTGCAACTGATGTCCAGATAATGTAACTTCTTCAAAGACTATAATATCCAAGAGAATGCCCGGATGGTACCCCAATGGAGCTTGGCGTTGAAACAATTGGAAAGTCAGTCTGATCTTAGCAGGGAGCACCAGACTGTTTTGAGGGGCACCTCTAGGTCTGCTCCCTACTGAAAATTCTCTTGAACACGGGCAGTGAATGCAAGTGAATATGAACCCTGTCGGTTTACAGAAATGAATCGAAGGTTATGGTTTTGGGGTGGACTCTGTTGTACAGTGTTACATAGTTGCAGCTGGGACCAGATTTCATATATGTGTGTGCAGAGATGTCTAAATGAACCCTGCACATCCATACACAACATAGTCTTACAACTCCGGCGAGTGGGGCAGTTTTTAAGTTTGCCCATTATTTCGATGCAACACATTTTGAAACCATCGAGTTAAAGTGGGCAAGGTTGTTCAGTGGCTCAGAATTTGGACCAGAAATTCTCTGGATCCAGACCATTATCCGGGATCTGTTACTGGTTGTTCTATCACATGTTCTCCTACAGTAAACTATGTAAATACAATCTTTCCAACATCCAGTATCAGTGTAGGTTACTGTTGAGATGGATTTCTAGAATGTGTCCTGGTGGACAGAATTTAGGAGGCCACCCTGGTTATAGTGAACAGGAGAACTCTGAGAAGTTAACCAAACCCAATCAAGGTAAGTGTGGAGAGTGGTCAAGGCTTAGTCTCAGTAGCGTGTGAGTGGGGTCATAGGTCCACAAAGAGCCCTCTCATTATGACGCACAATAATTGAATTTAGACTATCAGTTTTAAAAATAGTTATTTTGGGCCTTTAGAACCCACTGAAAAATGAATCTTGCAGGTGATACTATCACACAATACTCTACAATACAAATATACAATCACCACTGGATTTAATTAATAGAAATCCGCAAATAACTTATCAGGCAAAGCAGCTAAGTATTATAGATGCAATACAATGATAGGAATCTGTACGATGGGAATCAGTCACAATGGTGGCATGTTTTTGGGTATAAAGTTTATTTATTTTTAAAAGGGTGGAAAAATGCCTCTGTCCCCAAACCTGAGAGGGGTTTCACTACCTCAAAGAAAATGCGTGAAATTGTCAGGAAGTCCAAAACTAAAAAGTCTGTCATTGTTGTGTCTCAAGCGAATCTCTGTCCCTAACACTAACAATCCAAAGCTATTGTGCAAGGATGAGCTCGTCCCAAAGTAAAAAGCGTTCCTTGTGTTTACAACCAACAGAAAAAGTCCCAGTCTCGCTGGTAGTGAAGTGATGAAAAATAATGTTCCAAAATATACGATTCCAATGCTAAGGTTATGCCCCTTTCCCCTAGGCTCCTCCCTGTCTTATGCTCATTCCTTTTGCAGCTCCTGAGCCCTTTCCTTTCTTGCATGAGATGTGTCTGTGCAATTCACATGGTAATCCGCCTTGTTTTCAATTTCTTTATCCTAGCCACTTGTTACAGTTCTCTATTAAGCGTAGGATTCCTTCACTCAATGCATTTCCACTTGCTTTGGGAATGTTGTCTCATTCCCCCTCATACGTGGCACAATCGTGATTCTGCATGTCTTCTACGGTACATGGTTCTGTGAGAAAAGTGGCTGGCTTTACTGTTTTGCAACGTACGACATGAATGTTTGGGCTTAATATTATGATTTCGTATGCTGTTGCTCTATGGGTTGTCAGGGTGGATTTGGATCGTTCACGTATTGCAAACAGGGACTGTTCCACAAACAGGGTGACAGAACATCCCATCACGATGGTGGAACTTTTTTCAATGGCAAAAGCAGCTGTGGCAAGAGCCTGTTCACAAGCGAAGTGGCCCTGCATCACGGAATCAAGAGTACCACTGTAGTATGCGAGGGCTTGTGCACGAATGAAGTTTTGTGTGTCAGTACTGCAGTCATTAGTGTCCCATCAGAGTGTAAAAATGAGAAGAATTCCCACTCATAATCTGGTGTAGCAAGGACAGGTGGTGTACAAGTCAGGTCCTTTAGTGTAGTGAAAGCAGTGTGCATCTCTGGTATCCATGTTATTGTTTTGTTTTCTCTCTGTGCTTCTTTTAGCCCTTGTAGTAATGGTCTTGTGTAGGTGGTGTAATCTAATATCCATGCTCGGCAATAATTACATATGACAAGTCATTTCTGCATGTCTTTCACTGTGTGGGGCCTTGCTGTTGCTCTTACTGTTGTAGCCCTGTCAGCAATTATTCTCTTCCCATCTTTTGAGATCAATTGTCCCAGATACAATACTTCTGCAAGACAATACTGCAGTTTGCTTTTGTTTACCTTGTACCCTTTGTGGGCCAATAAGGTGAATAACTGGATGGAATCCTTCCTGCACATGTCTTCTCCCTCACGACATATTAATAGATCATCCACATACTGAATTATTGTGCTTTGAACAGCAATGTTGCTGAGGTCTTCATGCAATATTCTGTTGTAAATGCTAGGGCTCTCACAGTACCCCTGGGGAAATCTTCTATGTTCGTACCTTCTCCCCCCCTAGTGTGAATGCTGTCGGGTATTGTGAGTCTGGGTCAAGGATCACAGAGAAAAAGGCCTTTTTCAAATTCACTACAGTAAAATGGGTTGACTTCTTTGGGATACTGCAGAAGACGGATGCTGGGTTTGGAACAAGAGGGAATTCTTTTTGGACAATATCATTAAGAGGGCGAAGGTCCTGCACCATGTTCCACGCCCCCCCCCTTCACTTTTTTAATCAGATAAATTGCAGTATTTCATGGGGAGTTGGAGGGGACAATAATGACTTGTTGGAGTAATGCATGTATTGCTTCTCATATTCCTCCCTCTGCTTCTCTGGATAAAGGGTATTGTCTTACCCTGGGCAAGACTGCCCCCGGCTTCATTTTTATCCTTATGGGGGTCCCTTCTTTTAGTAATCCTGCATCATGGGGATTAGTGGCCCATAAATTTGATGGTACCTGCTGTAAATCTGTATTGCAAAATGACGGTGGTGCACTGACAACAGCCATGAGGGGGTTTGTAACCCGTCTGTTTTATACCATTATGTGACAAGGCATGCATATTTCCATGATTATTTCTCCATCATGGCCATTGTCAGTGAACAACTCCTCATCTGTCAATTCGTGCAAAGCCTTATTTGGGTCTATTCATTATACTGTTCACCACTCACACCCATGTGTGTCCAGTCCAATCACCACAATACATTCTGTCACACCTGCACTCCTTGCAAGTCTAGTGAGAGCACTGTACCAGGTAATATGTCGGGTGCGGCCAAAATCAGAAGGTACTCTCCACTCTTTCTGTGTTATTTCTGGCACTACTCTTGCTAATACCTGTATGCCATATACAAACATATCTGCATTGGTGGGAATTCCTCGCACTGCTGTTTCATTTGCTATTGTTTGTATTATTAACATTGCCCGTAGAGGGCGCATGCCAGGTGTTGCACACCATGCCCCTCTCTGTGAATGCAATAGTCCTATTGAGTTTACTGAGGAGATCCCTTCCCAGTAAATTTACTGGCGAGTCTTCATGGTACAGTAGGGGTGCTCTCAATGTCCTACCCCCTATCTTTACATCCAAATCTTTAGCGTAAGGAACCGTGACCAGAGCCCCAGAGAATCCCTGCATCTCGAGAATTTTCCAGATAGCAGAAACTTGCCTTCATATAGACATGATTTCTCTGCCCCCGAGTCCACCATAAAGATGAAATGCTTGTTCCCTTTCTCTGCCCCCACCAGTGGTTCCTCGTCTGGGCGTAAGGTAGTGGATAGGACTGGACACGCAAGGGCTCTCTGTGGGCTGTCCTAGTCTGGGTGAATGTCTGTTCCGGGGCATGAGAAAGCATGTTGCCGAGCACACATGCACCCCGGAACGGGGCCGGTGCACCATTTGCAGTCGTAAGAAATGGGTTGGCATAAGTGTGTGTTATTTGGTTTTGATGCGTCAGACGTGTCTGCATATTTTGCGGTGGTTGTCTAGGTACGTTGGGTCCTGCTGTGTATCTGCTATTGTTTTGTTCGACCTCTGCATATCCTCCCATAGGCAACCCATAAGGGCTCCCTGGGTGCGGGTGTCCATATTGATATCTCTGATTATTCTGATAGTTAGCCACAGAACGGGTACGACATTCCCTTGCAAAGTGGCCACACCTCCCACATGACCCACATGCACACTGTCCTCCTCCCCCCAGTCTTTGCACTCCATAACCTCCTCCGCGTTACCCTCTGTACCCACCTCTTCCTCTTGCAGGCCATCCTTGCCACTGGGGTCCTGTGTACTGCTCTTCTCCACCCCATTGCTCCTGACCATTGTCTGCCCATGTGGATGCTGTTCTAGCCTGTATTGCTACTATTCCCCCCCCTCATCTCCCTGCCGTTCTTAGGGCAGTCCTGTGGTTAACGCTGCAACCTTCACTAACTTGCTCTGTAACTAACTAAATTTTTCCTAGTCTGCTAATCTTCTTTGGGCTATTTTTGTTTCCCTTTCTTTGATCCTCCTACAGTGATGTACTATAATGCTCTGTATTTCTGGCCAACCCTTGGCTTCTAATCCAGCAATTTTATCGAGGGCCTTCTGTACATCCTTCGTGGGTCCTTTTCTGATGATAAAATAGAACAGGGAGGTGGATCGGTCCCAGCCTGTACCCGTCTCTGCCCACCACATATCCTGCATCCGGAGAATGAACTACATAGCCTCTTCCTCATTACCCATATTGCATTGCATAACCGAGTGTAAATCTGGGGTATCAGCGAAGGTCCTCTGAAGTGCATCCCACACTTGTGCTCTTCAACATTCACATCACCTCCGCCTCTCCTGGGCCTTCCTCCAAAAGATTATAGTTAACTAAAAAGAAAAGAACTACTGCTGTTTTCCCGAGCCCTCTAAATATATGAGGCTTCTACTTTATCCTTATCTCCACTTATATTCCTGCACTGGTCGGGACAGTGCTATGCGGCGCCGCCTTCCACCACCTTTCAGAGCTAGGTTCCTGTATCCCCTCTTATTTCATCATCTTACTCATATAAAAACCTAATGGCCATAGAAGAAAGAACAATCTCTTTAAATTCAACCATCACTCCATTCACTCGTATGCAACCCAACCCATAACGCTGTTGCCTTAATTAAATCTGCACATTACCCTTCATACTTCCCACCTTTAATTCTTCTTGCAATCAATACTCATGTGTCCGTGGTATTCCGAGAGCCTCCATTTGCGGTTTATACTAAAGGGGGGCCTCCCCATGGCGGGCCCTGCCCGGCTCCAGTGAGCAGTTGGGTATTCGCAAAGCCGGGACCCAGAGAACCTGCTCAGGAGCGTACGCTTTTTGTAGAGGTCTGCCAGCCATAAGTGGCGTTTGGCCCTCCTGGGGAAGCCCCAGATCTCGCCGCAGTATGGGGGCGTAAAGAAATATCACATCAGAGACCACTTTGAAGGCGCCGGGTCCCAACATGATACAAAATAAAACCAATAAAAGGAGGCACTCCAGTAGGGAATGAGACCAGGAGATGGATTGTAAGTTGAACAAAGTTTATATCAATAAAGATGTGCACGCAGAGACCTCTGCTCCCTGAGAGTGCTCTGCCAGACAATACATGGGCAGCACATTATGAACCAAATAATTGTCATGAGTGACGCAATGACATACAGTACAATATTATAGTTTCAGTTTGTCGCCCCGCACGGTCCCGCATGGAGTGTAGGCAATGTCGATGTCCAATTGGTTGCTGTGGCTGGGGCGGTTAAGTTGGCATGTGGGTCAGTTGGGCTCATCTTCACAGAGTGAAGGTCAGACTTGGTTCACAAGATGTCACACTCTTAACTAATCTAAACAACACAATGACCATTGGCATGGAAAGAATAATGTTAGACATGAAATCATTATTTAGATGGAGGAAGCTATAAAAGGTAGACCAATATATGCGCATTCTAACCCATGCTTTTATGGGGGCAAGGGTACCTTTGGCCCTTTTGCCAGGTGCCTTATCTTACAGAGTCTCTTCTGTGATCTATTTTCCCTGGTGCCTCACGATTCAAACGAAATGGATAGATGGATGTTAGTCTAAAGGAGGATATACGATCACACGGGATTAGGTATATGGCAGGCAATTTAGGGTGGTCCAGGCGTTGGGGTCTTCCAACAGTTACCTCAAAGAGAGAGTGGGGAATGCAGGCAATGGGTCTGTAAGCTGTAACCTCCAAAGGTGGGGGTTGAGGTGGCACAGGGAGGTTTGTGGAGACGGATGAGTATGCAGGCCAGGGTTTGCTCCGGTCACACGCAGGGCAATGAGCTCAGAGGAAGAGAGAAGGATACTTGATCTTTGCAACAATACATGGCCAGGCGCTTCCATGAGAAATGGGTCTGTGCGGAGTTGCCAGGAGGTTGACGGGGAGGCTTTGCTTTCTGTGCGTGGCACTGGACAGAGGGAGAGATGGCTTTTTAGAAATCATGATGGGGCCTAGAGAAAGATGGCGTTTTAGGGTGGCACAAAATGGAGTCCGTACGTCTCCCCACAGGGCTTTATTTACCATCTTTTTTGTGATTATGTTAAAGGCCAAATTGCTGGATCAGACAAACAAACGAGGGGACGTCTCCCGCCATTTGGGTAAACACAAAATCCATTTCATGTGGGTATGTCGGGGGGGTCCCTGAATACCTTGCCTCTGTTACACTTCCCACAGATCAGGGTATGGACTGGTGGCAGCTACATGGTGATGTGACAGAGGCTCTGAGTATCCTCCATTTCTGGGGTACCCAGGCCGTGCCATAGGAATCAATAATTCCTACACAAAGGCAAGATGGCCACTGGCGGCCTCTTGGTTTCCTTTGCCTTCCCTCCTTGCTTCTCAAAGTCCGGAGAAGACCTGGCCCTGTTCCCTTCCCCTGAATTGTTGTTGGGTGCAGAATCCATATATGGCTCTGGGGCTGCTCACTGCCAGACTGCCTGGAGTCTTCACAGGGGCAGTTTGTTGTGGTTACAACTTTGGGATCGGACCTTTATGAATGGTGTATGAAGTCAACTCACATTCTGTATTGTGGGTGTCTGGGTGTGTTAAACAATGCCTGGGCCAGCCCTGACGGAAACTGGGGTGAATACAGTGTAGTGATCTGAAAGGCTGGATGCTTGCCCCAATCCACATTCTGTGTTATGGGTGTCTGGGTTTGGGTGTGTAAAACAATGCCTGGGCCAGCCCTGACTGAAACTGGAGTGAATACAGTGTAGTGTACTGAAAGGCTGGGTGCTTGCCCCAATCCACATTCTGTGTTATGGGTGTCTGGGTTTGGGTGTGTAAAACAATGCCTGGGCCAGCCCTGACTGTAACTGGAGTGAATGCAGTGTAGTGATCTGAAAGGCTGGGTGCTTGCCCCAATCCACATTCCTTGTTATGGGTGTCTGGGTTTGGGTGTGTAAAACAATGCCTTGGCCAGCCCTGACTGAAACTGGAGTTAATGCAGTGTAGTGCTCTGAAAGGCCGGGTGCTTGCCCCAATCCACATTCCTTGTTATGGGTGTCTGGGTTTGGGTGTGTAAAATAATGCCTTGGCCAGCCCTGACTGAAACTGGAGTGAATGCAGTGTAGTGATCTGAAAGGCCGGGTGCTTACTGCAATCCACATTCTGTGTTATGGGTGCCTGGTTGGGATGAATGGCCTGAATGCCTGTGAGCCTGATTGGTTGCCTGCCCTCATGAATGCACTTGTGAATGATTGGCTGACTGATCCTGGCTCAGCTTGAGTGAATGGGGAACTGATGTGTATAACTAGGGACACCTCACCAATGTGTGCTGAGGCTTGAATCCTGGGTCCAGTCGAAGGAAGGAGTCTGCAGCTGCATTTCCTCAATCCATGTTGAGCTGACCCAGGGACTGAATCAAGAGAGGACCTGGATAGGCAACCTCTTCCTGAGCTATGAGGTACCATTGTGCACCTGCTGCTCTTCTTTAGAAGTACCCTGGAAGCCAGACCTGTGTGCCTACCATTCGGAGAAGGGGTCCTCGAGAGTCCTGAAGAGGAGTGCTTGGACGTCTTGATCTGAAAAAGTCCAGTTGTATCCCTCATGGTCCGGATGAGTGTTTGTGGGCATTGGAAGCCAGATTGCTACTTATCGCCCAGAATAGGGGGTACTCAGTGTGAAGGCCTCATCAAGTAAGACACAGAAAACAGACTCAATGTTAAATAACACACTTTTATGTTTTTAAACGTCAGGGTGGAGTAAGGCCTAACTTTCCCTACGCACAGGTGGGATTTCCCTACCTAAAGAAACTGAGGAAAGTCTGAGTCAGTAATTTCAACGTAAAAGTCTATCTGTGTCCAAAACGTATACTTGCCCTCATAACTAAAGCTAAACAATGTATAGGGATGTCAGTACCCAAAGAAACAGTGTTCAAAAATAAAGCTCTGAGCTTCCAGCTCTGGCGGGGTTCAACTTCCCCTTCCCCAAGTTCAAAATAGTTCCAAACAGGTCTCGGTGTTCCCTTCCCCAAGGTGAACGCAGTTCCAGGATATCTCTGAGTTGCCTTCCCCAAGTTCCAACACAGTTCAAGTCTCTTGACTTTCAATAATACTTTCAGCTTAATTTTATAATCCTTTAAACTCTTTAACAGCTCAAACAGATGATTCCTTCTCTTGAGCACCTACACCATGCAGCCTTTGTATCATTGCTCCTTCCCAAGAAGGGGCTACTCGGTCTAGGCGCAGTTGTAAGACCACACGGTCCACCCATTACAGATCACGCAACCGATAAAACTTGGCACTTTGTCATGCTCTTGGTTTTTCTTGGCCAACACAGGTTTTCCACCCTGTACCTGTGCTGGTAATCAATATTTGCTGAGGTTTTTTCCTTGGCAGTCGTTTGGCTTTGTCTTCACTTTATACTGTAGTGTATATCCTCTTCCACCACCTTGCTTTTACATTGTCCAATCAAGTTCAGTAACTTGCCTTTCACACTTGCTTTGCACTTAATTCATAAGTATTCATTACAGGCTTTCACTTTGTTCATTAGTGCCTCTGAGAGGTTTTCACTCCTTTCACAACAGCACATCATTCGCTTTCTACTCTTGCTGTATTTTCACATAATTTCCATATCTTCTCTTTAGTTCGGTATTAAATATATGTTGTTTTTTTTCACCAAAAACATCACAATTTGTTTGTGGTTCAATATTCTTTCATTTAGGTTCCAAACCCCCTTCTTAGCAGTTTGCCCATGGCGATTCAGAGTCTTCTGTGTTCCCCAGCTGGGAACCCGCAGCATAGGGGAATGCAGGGGCTCTGACATCTTCATGGCCCACTCGGATGGTAGTGCTTCTCCCATCCCTCTGCAATGCACAGCATCCTCTCTACTGGCCCCTCTCCAGCCTGCTGGTCGCCTCACAGATGTGTCCTTCTCACCAGGCAGGTTCTCCACTCCTCTTTGCTGTTCTCTCCATTTATGCACTTGTGACCTCTCAGTAGGTTTCAGGTGCAGGTCCTTTGCCTGACTACAATTACTCCTATTAATGTGACATGCCTGACCCTTGCAATGGCTTTCCTCCGTAGTCCTCTTCCTCGTCTCAGTACCAAAGTGGTGAAACTGACTAGAAGTGTGCATTACTCCTAGTTGCTGATTCCTCATCCCAGTCTTAAAGACAGATGGTTGTGGGGCAATTGATGTGCGTGAAAGGGATAATGACTGACAATACCCTACAAAGGCAGTGGGAGGTAGGATTAATTCTCATATGGGAAAGGGGAGTATCATGTCTCACCTGAAGATATCCTTTTCCCACTCCCAGAGGTTGTTCCAAGCAGGTGATCCTCCCTCGCATGTCCACCCCTGGGGTCAGGATCCAAAAGTGATGGCCTTTCCCTGGCCACCCGAGAGGCGGATCCAGGGGGAGTAGATGAGAGGATGCCCTCAGGTTCCTCACATCTGGCATAGTGCTGCTTGACACCCAGAGCTGTGAAAGTTCCACCTGATCAAAGAATCTTTCAAGGGGCATCCCTGACATGACATCTGACACTTTTACCCAACGAAGAAGATCCAAGTCTGCTGTGTGCAGAGGAATGTCCATCGGTTGGTTTCCTGCCACCACAATATGAAAAAGACATCCTGGGGGCCCAGACATGGTGAGGGTTAGTAGTCCAGTTGAGTGGTCAAGTCCAAGTCACCAGAAGCCACCCAGAGGCCTGTGGTGCGGGTGCAGCACCGAAAAACCAAAGGTCGGTAAACTGCAAAAAACGGAAACCCGACACCTACTTCTGCCACTGCACCCTCGTCACTGAAAAGTAACCAAGGTCCCTTTTCACCTTTGTTGGACACCCGCAGCCAGAGTAACGACCCACCAATAGAGACCACTGCGAAAACCGAAAGTGCCGCCTTTCCAACACTGCTTGGTTATTTATTTTATTTTGACCTCAACATCCCAGTGACTCCTTCTTCCAAAGGGTCTCCATCCTCAAGGGGTCCTGTCGAATAAAGCCAAGAAACTCCACTGCATTGTCTGCCAAGGCACCAAAGGTACTGTGATGAGGAAGAGCATCTTCCAGCCTCAGGAGTCATCCAGGGATCCCAGATTCGTCTTGGATCCCGTTCCCCTGTGGCACCTCAGGTACTTTGGGTGGGAAGGGGAACCTGTAGAAGAAAAGCAGAGCATTAATGAACTTGTTTAGACTGGACGTAGTATACAAGATCAAGTACAATCTAACATTTCCCTTTCAGGTTCCCCAGGTGGGGGCATCCTCACACAGTATCACTATTTAAGCCTAAAGAAAGTGTGCTGCCAATCTTCTTAATCTAACCTGCCTTCCTACAGTAATCTATGAAGTTAGACCTTGTTAGCAATTCTCAGCAGTTGGTGCATATTTAATGAATCCGAGTAATGATTGACGGAAGTGGCGTGTGGTACCATCTAGAGTAGATATATAGTGGCCATTATTAGGATAGTGTTGCCTGAGTATCTGTGTTATTGATTGATGTGTTTATGTACTTGAACCTTATTTATCTAAATCGTGATGGTAATAAAAGACTGTGTTATCACATAATATAGTGTGTGGACATTCCTTTGTGGGGGCTTGGGGATTCACTGTACTTAAGAACCAGCCTGCATGGCTTCCTGAGAGGCCGAGCCTGGCTGTTCAGCCAACGTGCCCCATTGAGAGCCATGGCTAGGGTGCTCTAGAGGGAAGAAATACAGATCCCCCCCCATCCAGTCTTTACAGGGAGTATGCCAGGCAAACCGCAAAGCTATGAAGAATACTAACAGAAGAAGCAAAGGAAATACTTGTGTTAATGAAGGACTGTTGCAGAGCGTATTGTCTAAACAGGATCGTTGTGTATTAAGGAGAAACACAAAGGAACTGTTAGTAAAAGAGACATTTCTAATCCATTTCAAGAATACAGGGGAAGGGAACCACCCTCTGTGTCCAAGGTCTTTCACCTGGGAGAACATTTCTGTTGGAGCATTTCTTATTTTTTGTTGTAAAGACTTTTTGCCAAAATCAGGTGAAAGACATTTCCTTTCATGCGTTACTGTGTTGTTTATAGTGCAAGGGTCAGGCTGGGAGGTTTTGGGCACGAGAATGGCTTTTCAGTTACTGACATCCTGGCACAGACAGATCCTTAGTTTTGGTTTCTAGGTAGGGAAAGTCCTCTTTGGAATAAGGCCACAGAGGCATTTTCCCAACCATTTTGTTTGTTCATTTATTCATTTGTATGTGGCGCCAAACCCAAGGGTATCTGGGTGCAACAGAGAGCAGAAAAACATGAATACTTAAGAACTTGGTTACAGAGTGAGGCACAAGATACATATGAAACATTGCAGGTAGTTCTTGCGACAAAACTGTTAAAGAATATACATATACACAGTCAGATTGGGTAAGATCTAAAGGTGATGCTTGAGTGGAGGTTAATCTTGGGAGTCATTGGAGTGAGAATATTCCGTCTAAAGCTTTAGTAGGATTGGCCTGTTCTAATGTCAAGTGGGAGAGCGTTCCAGTACTGGGCTGCCTTAACTGAGAAGCTGCTTTGTTTGTTTGTTTGTTTATTTATAGGGCGCCCGAAAACCCTTGGGTAGCTGAATAACAAGAATGCTTAGAACTGGTTACAGGTTGCATATTACAGGTTGTTGGTAACAAATTGTACACAGTAATTACATTATGTACATTCTATACATGTAAGGGTGGAAAGGTAACAAATTATATATAGTAAATGCATTATGTACATTTTACATGCAAGAGTGGAGGGGTATGTGTGTCATCAGGTCACAATGCTCAGGGTCACCGGTTTCAGAGGTCGTTGCGTCGAAGCCAGGTGCGGGTATGGTGCCTGAAGCTGTTGTAGGGCTGGTCCCTTAGTTCAACTGGTAGGGCGTTGCAGTACTGGGCTGCTTGCACAGGGAAGCTATTACCTCCTGGTTTTTTTAGTCGGAATCTAGGGGTTTGGAGGCAGAAAGAGTTGACTGTTTTGGTTCGTCGTGCAGTGGTTTTTCTTATTATTCTATCCCTAAGGTATGGGGGGGCTGCATTGTTCAGACATTTGAATGTTAGTGTGACAATTTTGAAGGTGATCCTATCGCTAATTTTTAGCCAGTTGTATTTTCTCCGCACATTCGAGATATGCTCTCTAGCTGGGAGCTTCAGGGCCGTTCTGAGCGCGTTGTTTTGTAGGGTTTGAAGTTTATTGATGATGTATTTATTTGTGCCTGCATAAAGTGCATTGCAGTAATCCAGTTTTGAGAGGATTAGTGCATTGGCTAGGATAATGCAGCTAGCTGGAGAGAGGAAGGGTCTGCATGCTTTAATAAGTTTACCGGTATAGGCTGTGGATGAGGGCAGGGAGTTCACTTGTTTCCTTAGGGACAAAGTGGAGTCCACCTGTTTTTTTTCAGTCTGAATTTAGGTATCTGTAGGCAGTAGGAATTAGTAGTTCTAGTAGGGCGGGTCGATGTTTTTCTCACTATTCTTGCTGCCAAGTGAGGGGGGGGGCTACATTGTTGACACATTTAAAGGTGAGTGAAGCTGTTTTAATTGAGATTTTGTCGCTGATTTTTAACCACTTGTGTTCTCTTCTTTTGCTAGAGATGTGTTAAGGGCAGTTCTTTTCATTTAAATAAAGGTCTTCAGCCAAAACATGACAAGCTTGGGTCCGGTTTGCATGTCTGACCCCTCACACCATGCAGGTCTCGGCTCTTGGCGGTGCTTTGTGCTGCTGGGCTGTATATAGTAGCAGGAACCTTCAATGCCAGGTGCTGGAACCTGTAATGCTACTGTCTGCCACCAGAGGGAAGCTGAGCACTAGAAATTGAGTCTTTGATGGGGATTCTTTCTCTCCCTTAGTTAGAATCCTCCTAATGACCTTTCCTTGAATGCAAACTCCTAGAAAGCGGCCGTTTCTGAGAGAGGTATAGATTGGGTTGCGGGGCACTGCCTGCCCCCCACATCCGTTCTTCTGAGGATTATGGCCCTCACAGAGCCAGTGTCTAAAGTGGTAACTCCTGCTCGTCCTCAGGTTTTGAAAGCCCCGCCTTGCCTTCTTTCTGACATTAATGAAAGCAAGTACTTGTGATGGGTGAAGCTCGTTACACCAGCCTAATGCTTCAAAATGCTGATTGCTACAAACGCGTCTCCACTGTGCTGTGTTGGCACAGTGTGCCATGCCAGATCCCAGAATGTTCACTTAGCACAGTAGGGCCAGATCCCAGAATGTTTGGTTAGCACAGTAGTGCCAAGTTCCGTAATACTGAGGTAGCACAGTGTGCCATGCCAGATCCCAGAATGTTCAATTAGCACAGTAGGGCCAGATCCCAGAATGTTCACTTAGCACAGTAGGGCCAGATGCCAGAATGTTTGGTTAGCACAGTAGTGCCAAGTTCAGTTATGCCGTGTTAGCACAATGTACCCAATCGAATAATGTGCATTTAGCACAACAATAGAAGGTTCCATTAGGTCTAGTTACCACATCAGTGCCCTGTTCCTGTATATAGCCAGTTTGCACAGTAGTGCCAAGTTCCGTAATACTGAGGTAGCACAGTGTGCCATGCCAGATTCCATTATTTCCAGTTAGCACAGTAGTGTCAGATCCCAGAATGTACACTTAGCACAGTAGTGCCAGATTCCAGAATGTTCAGTTAGCACAGTAGTGCCATGTTCCTGTATATAGCCAGTTAGCACAGTAGTGCCAGGTTCCATAATACTGAGGTAGCACAGTGTGCCATGCCACATTCCATTATTTCCAGTTGGCACAGTAGTGCCAGATTCCAGAATGTTCGGTTAGCAGAGTAGTGCCAGATTCCAGAATGTTCAGTTATCAGAGTAGTGCCAGATTCCAGAATGTTCCATTAGCACAGTAGTGCCAGGTTCAGTTATGCCGAGTTAGCACAATGTGCCCAATTTAATAATGTTGATTTAGCACAATAGCGCCAGATTTAATTAAGTTCAATTAGCACAGTAATAAAAGGTTCCATTATGTCAAGCTACCACATTAGTGCCATGTTCCTGTATATAGCCAGTTAGCACAGTAGTACCAGTTTCAACTATGACCATTTACCACATTAGAGACATGTTCCTTTTTGCTGGGTTAGCACAGTGTGCCATGCCAGATTCCATTATGTGCCAGTAGCACAAAGTGCTAGGTTTCTTTATGTCCAGTTTGCACAGTAGTACCAGGCTCCATAATACTGACTTAGCACAGTGTGCCATGTCAGATTCCATTCTTTCTAGCTTGCACAGTAGTGCCAGGTTTCACTGTGTTCAGTTAGCACAGTAGTGTCAGGTTTCACTGTGTTCAGTTAGCACAGTGTACCAGGTCTCTAGGTGAAGTGAGCACATTGTGCCAGGTTCCATTGCGTCCGGGAGCACAGAGTGACATGTCCATTAGGTGCACTTAGCACAGTGTGCTAGGTTCCATTATGTCCAGTAGTACACTCTACCAGGTCCCTTTATGTCCAGCCAGCAGGTCTCATTATGAGCAGCTAGCACCATGTGCCATTATGTCCAGTTAGCACAGTGTGCTAGGTCCCATTATGTGCACTTAGCACAATGTGCCAGGTTCCTTTATGTCCAGCTAGCAGGTCCCAGCTAGCAGGTCCCATTATGTCCAGTTAGCACAGTGTGCCATTATGTCCAGTTAGCACAGTGTGCCAGGTCCCATTATGTCCAGTGAGCACAGGAAGGTGTAATATCCTGGTCAGCGGCTGCGGTTCTCACAGGACACGGAGAGAGGAGTCACCCTAACTCTTTCTAGGGAGGAGGAGCAAGGCACCACCCCACGCATTGGTCACGTACAGCACAGTAGTGCATGGAGTAGCAATGTGCAAAGCTGAATAATAAAGCAGCAGTCCAATTTCTTGCAACCATTGGATCATACAGATGTGGATGAGTTGGGACAGAAGATCACCCACGGTCACATTGATCATGTACCCATGTCTCCCAGAGGCAGACAACCAATCGTGCTCACCAACCCAGAAGCCACATCACGAACGACCATTTCATAGTCACGGGACCGCCTTGAGGCTCTTCAAATAGGCTTTTGAAATAATTCACAAACCAGGACAGAAATCCAGCGCAGCAGACCTCATCCCCAGGGATACGCAAAGACCACATAGAAGCAAATCTTCACTAGCCGGTGTTTACTACAACTTCCTCACATATGGGGTTCCATCATTCCGATCCAAATGTCAGAGGAGACCGACAACACCTGATCCTTCATGCAGTTCACAAACTAATTATTGTAAAATGAACGTTGCTGACACGTATATATAGTTTGCTTGTATATTTATTCAGTTTATACAAGTATGAGGTCCCCAGGTGGTTACAACCTCTCTCGGTTCTTTCTCATCATACTACATCATGAGCGCGCTATGGAGCAACATAGTTATGGACACCATCACATCTCCCCCGCCGCAATTTAACAGATAAACAATTAGTTGAAACAACAAATAAAACTGAACGGAAGAACAAATAACAAACATTTAAAAAAAGACTTTGAAAAGGATATGTATTGACGTCTACTTCTTGCATATCACTATGGAATGCAGAATTGATGTGCAGATTAGTAATACACAAAATCTTTTTTAAAGTTTTGTATAATCCTTCTGTTTTTTGATGACATGTTACTCCTTCCATCATTTTCTCTGAATTCTTTTATCACATGCTCTTCTTCCAAAAGGAATTCCTGCTCTCGATAATACTATGTCATCACACAACCACTTCTTACCATCATCAAGGATCACAGACTTGTTTGAAAATTTCTCCTCTCTTTGTGGAACTCTGTACTTGGATTCTCCTTTCAATATTTTCCTTGGATCTTTGACACAAACCCAATCTCCTTCTTTGATAATGCTCTTTCACATGTTCATTCTCATCGTAATATCTCTTGTATTCAGCCTGTCTCTTCTTCACTCTTCTTATAATCTCTTCCATATTAATCTCTTTACTTTTTTTAAATATAAGCCAGGCAGGTCTTAATCTATTTGAAGCTGTTCTGCCCCTCAGTAGCGTAAAAGGTTCTTCTTCCGTGACTGAGTGTGGGGTAACTCTATAAGTATTCTGTGCCTCTTTTAAAGTTTCTTTCCATGACAAGTTATTCGCAATTGCTAGTTGAATTATGATCTTTATAAATCCATTCATTTTTTGACCCGTCCATTTGCCATTGGATAATATAAAGCAGTTGTCCTATGTTCAATGGCTCTTTCTCTCATGAATTTCTGTACTTCTAAGGACATGAATTGGGCTCCAGTATCTGATATTATTTCTTGAGGATCTTCTTCTCTATTAAAAATTTCTTCTAAATATTTCACCACTTTAGCAGCAGTAACAGTGTCCTCCGCTACACCCCACTCTACCCATTTAGATGTATAATCCATCAAAACTATGATATACACTTTATGTGGCCCCAATATTTCAAATGGTCCTGTTATGTCAATAGCTAATTTGGTCCATATAGTTTTGGGAACTTCGACAGGTTGTAATGGTGTTGGCCGTATTTTCTTTCCTTTGTCACTGATGGTGCACGCTGTGCACTCTTTTACCAGCTGTTCCATTTGGCGCCACATGTCAGGCCACCAATATACTTCTCTTACTCTCCTTTTTGTAAGGCTCCTCCCCACATGTCCTTCATGAGCAATGACCATTATTTTCTCTCTCAAAGAAATCCATGGAATGATATGATCTCCTCTGTATACACATATGATCACACGAGATTTCATTCTTTGTTTTGTCCCACATTTTGATACTCTGGTCAACATCTTTCCAATCACTTTTGATAGCTCTTTTCAAATGTCCTTGTTCAATATCTTCATAAATGTTTTGGCCCATTCTCCTTTCGAAAAACTTGGATTGATGTGTGCTATTACACACTCTGTGGCCTGTTCCCCGAAGATTCATCAGTTTGTGTATAATCTTCATCACAATCGCAAAATAATCTCTAAAAACAGTCTGCTACGACATTGGACCTTCCTGGTGTGTACTTCACTATAGCATTATATTGAATAATGTCCAAAATCCACCTCTTGATACGTGGTTATGTTAGTTGTGTGTTCTTAGAACTCAACAGGTGAATAAATGGTTCATGGTCAGTTCTTAATTCAATTGGTGCTCCCCAAACCAGTCCTTTAAAATGCTCCAAAATCCACCTCACTCCCAACACCTCTCTCTCAATGGTGGAATAATTTCTTTTGCATCTCTCGACATTCTGGAGGCAAAAACAATAGGTACAACAATGCCCTCTTGCATCTGCTCAAGGACACCGTCTAATCCTATGCTGCTGGCATCTACAGAAATGATGCTTTTGGCACCATAGTCGAACATCTTCCGTGTTGGAGCTGTGTTAATACATTCTTTCAATTGTTCAAATTCTCTTTAACATTCTTCTGACCATATGCATTTCATGCCTTTGCTAATCAACTCTCTCATATGTCTTGATTTGTCAGGAAAAGGATGTACACATTTTGAATAATACTCTGTCAACCCTAGAAAACTGCGAAGTTGATCTTTGTTTGTAGGTTCTGGAATACCTAGAATTGTATTAACCAGAGCTTTGTTGGGGTTTTATTCCTTCTGCATTTATGGAATGACCCAAATAAGTCACTTCATTCTTCTTTATTTTACACTTTTCTATTTTTAGTTTGAGACCTCTTTCTTGGATGACCTGTAAAAGTCCTAACAATTTTGCGTTGTGATCTTCTTCAGTCATTGCTGATATTAATATATCACCCTGAAAATAATGAACTCCTTGGAGGCCCTCAAACAACTAGTGCATTAATCTCTGAAGTACGGCTGCTGCTGATGCCAATCTAAAAGGCATCCTCTTGTATCTGAAAGCTCCTAATGGGGTAATGAAAGATGTGAGGTGCTTCGACTCCTCATCTAGTACCACCTGATGATAGGCTGATGATGGGTCCAATGTTGTAAAAACCTTTGCTAGCCTCATCGTTGTTAACATTTCACCTATATTCGGTAACGGATGTCTATCCACCCAAATATTTGCATTCAAGTCTCTTAGATCCACACACATCCTAATTGATCCATCTGGTTTGCGTACCATGACAATTGGTGGAAGCCATTCTGAACTTTCTATTGGTTCTATAATGTCCTGTTCACACAGCCTTAGTAATTCCTTCTCTAAAGCTTCCCTTGTGCCAACTGGAATGTTTCTCACTTTATGAACTACCGGCTTGGCGTTCCTTTTCAACACAATCTTGTGTTTAAATCCTTTTAATGTACCAATGGTCTCATTGAACACTTTTGGAAAACATTTTGCCAAATTTTCACCAGTTTCACAACTTCCTTCAGTGATACCTAAAATTGGTACATTCTCTCCCGGATGCATTTTAACATATAGTTTGCAATATGTCTTCCTTTCCTTAAAACTTAAATGTACCCATGTATATCCAATTATGTTTATGGGTGTCTTTCCATACCCAGTGGCTCTCACTCTTATATCTCCTTCTCAAATGTGTCTATGTCCACCATGGTGTATGGCGAACCGGTATCAACCATTACTCTCATTGACACACCATTCACCAACATAGACACCCATCACCCTACACCTCCTTCAGATGGTGCTAATGTTAGGATTGTACTTGTTCTTCCATCTCATTGATGATAGACATTAAACTGCTTGGCTCAGAAATTCCTTCTACTGCTTTTATGTTTGACACACTATTTTTTGTAAATTGATTCCTGTCTCTTTGCCTGCTATTCATGTGATGTGTTCCTGCACTCCCTCTTACTGTAGTGTTTTGACATACTTTTCCAAAATGGCTTACATAGCCACACTTATAACATTCTGCAGAATATGCCGGGCATTCTTTTTCAATGTTGTTGTGTCTATATCTGCCACATTTGTAGCACTTGCCTTGCACTCTATTAGTTGATTCCTTCTCTCTTCACATTTTATTGTTATAGTTGTATTTTGATATCCTTTGAATCAATGCATTTAGATTCTCTTCTTCTCTATCCAAAGTTCCTTCGTGAATATCTTGGATGTATCTTACTTCACCACATTGTATTTTGTCTTGCATTTCCTTCATACATTTATCACCTAATTCCATTGATCTGGCTATTTCCATAGCTTGTTCCAGGGTTGGGTCTTTTGCTTGCCACAGGCGTTGTTGTATCCGAGAGTCTGCAACTTGTAATACTAATTGATCTCTTAAATACTCATCTGCCACTCCCGTAAATGTATATGTTGATATTACACCCCTTAGGGCAGCCATATATGTGTCAACAGTTTCTCCTTTGTTTTGTCATCTTGAGAAAAAATTGTATCTTTCCAGTACTATATTAGTTTTATTTCCAAAATGTTTGGTTAATTTAATCATGGCCAATTCATATTTTATGTTGTTTCCAGAGCCAGTAGCCACCTCTTCAGAGCCTTCTTCAATACCACTTGATCTGGTAAAGCTCTGAATATTCTTAAAGCTTCAGCACCCACGCAGTTCAGTAATGTGGCTTCTTTAAGATCATCATTGAATTTGGCTCCACCTATTGCTCTCAGATATACTTGAGAGCTGTCTAGCCACTGCTCCCAAGTGCATACTGGATTTCCTGGTTGTGCAAGGAATTGTATTGGTGCAGCAATGTTTTGCATTTTGATTTTTATATTGAGTAAGTACTGTTCTTAATTGTGGTGATGTCTGTCTTATGTTTGTTTTATTTGATTTATTTCATTAATAATCCTATTTTGTATCAGCATCAGATTATCTTCCATATAATTTTCTTTTGAGGCTTGTTTATAACATTAGTTTCATATTTGTGTTATATTATTTTCTGTTCTCTGCGAGTAGACATTTGCACCTTCGTTCCTACACCGTTACGTTCGTACAATGGTGAGGACATGTATTACCTTGGTAACTCCCTTTGTTTATAAGATGGCCGCCACACGTTTTTTTACGGTTTTTTGGGTCCCTTTGTCTAATATATTATCATATGTAGGCTTGCGCACCACTCGAAAGATGCATCTGCGGTCGCCGTTATTTGCAAGTAATTCCTTTACTTGATTTATCCTTCGTAATATATGACTCACTGTGTTTCTTCTGTCTGGGTTTGCCTGCACTTCAACTCGCTGCAAGTCCGCCTGCTCTATAACTTGTTATTCAGTTCCGTTTCCTTGCTGCGTAGTGTAATGATTTGCTGGACCGCACATCCAAATTCACTCTTCTTCTGCCGGGGATCTCTATTCAGCAACAGACGTTCCTCGCCGCCAATTTGTTGTAAAATGAACGTTGCTGACACATATATATAGTTTGCTTGTAAATTTATTCAGTTTATACAAGTATGAGGTCCCCGGGTGGTTACAACCTCTCTCGGTGCTTTCTCATCATTGTATGATTCTGTAATCCGGGGTATCCAGAATCATACTACATCATGAGCGCACCATGGAACAACATAGTTATGTATACCATCACACTAATCATCACAAGAAGGGGAAACATGTCCCAGACAGTGGTAACAGTGTGGGCAGCATGGACACTGATGAGAAACATCAAAAAGGAGCTATTGCTGTCTGCCAGTGGTGGTCTACTTCTCAGCCGGCCGGCGGTGTAACCTCATTCGCAAGAGGCTTCGCCAAGAGATTATGGAGATTATCCACAAGAGTCATAGTAGGGATAGGAGAACACAACCAATCGAAAGATCACGCAACTACAATCCAATAGAATGGGCGAACGATTCATGGGAACACTCGACAATGGAAGCATCTAGAAGGCCATTATCCCAAGCATTGTGTGTTCAATTGAGACAATTGCAAATCATTGGACTAATGCACATGACAGTGCGCAGTTGATGTAATGCTGGGACACAGACTGTGCAATAGACTACCACAGTTTACAGCGTCTCCCACCCCTGTAGCCCCCCACCCTGCGGTGTCATGGAGATATTCAAGCACCAACCAAAAAAGTGAAGAAATAGATGAAAATGTATGCATTTGCTGCTATGGACTATCCTGTTACTACCAACGTGGAGATTGCCTTCAAGTGCCGGAGACGGCTGTGTTAGGCGGTGCAGCCTGATGCTGGGAAGTGCGTAGGGAGTGTAGGGTTCCTTTCTCTAAGCAGTGACGCGTAGAGAATCAGGAAGTGTGGCAGAGGTTTGTGGAGCTTGTTGGCGTGTCAACGCGGGGCGCCGGTCCAAGGATGGGGTCCGCCTGGAAGTTCACGGTATGTGGCCTCACCTGAGGTCCGTCTGGGCTGCATCGACTCCTGGCTCCTTCTGGCTTTCTCCACGCTACTGACGGCTCCGGTCATCTGCAGGCTATCGGCTGACTGCTGCACTACAAGGGAGACTTTGATAGCCGGCACCTCGTTCAGGGTTGAAGTCACGTCGGCCCGGCACCTATTAGGCGGGTAATTGTGCCTCTCTCCTTTCATTTCGTATTGCCATTGATTGTTTCGGCCATCTGGCCATGCCTAATACAAGGTCATATCCTAAGTTATGTATGGACAGGAATATAGTCCGCTCTCTAGAAGCAGACTTAGTATCTACTTCTCCTTTCCATGACCAGTTGACTACGGGGAGAACCGAGAACCCCTCACTAACCCCTGTATTATGTCTACCCTGTACACCACAGGAATATCAGGGGAAAAGCAGTCGCTTTTCAGAGGTCCTAGCGCTGAGCGCCAAAAGGAGGCAGATGCTTCAGACGGAACAGCATCTTCTTTCTGAACTCCTCTGTAACAGTGTAAAGCTCAACACTGACAACAAGAATGGAGCAGATGGGTTATGCTCCACCGTCACCATCTTGACGCATAACCAGTCCCCTATAGTAGAGTTTCTGCAAAAACATGGTGAGAGAAAAGGGATTTCCGCTGAGAAGCCTGATGAGGGATTTTCTACCCCGAAAAACAATCTAGGCTGGGCGTCCTTTAAGGATCAGTTAATGCAAGACTGGGGTCTTGCTCAAGCTTCAAGGAGTTACGATGCTGGGTGTTATCAGTGGGTCCCGAGGTCTTCAAGTTCCCCCCGCCTTTACTACAAGACTCAGTCATACCTAAAGTGAAAGGAAATGATAAATCCTCTCAAACACCACATGGCCAGTATGAGATTCATAAAGCCTGCCAAACTACCCCGACGCCATCTAACAACCCTCTCCCAGCAGTACAAGATAAAATAGTGGTGCCTGTTGTTTGGCCTGAGGTTGAGGCTCCACAAGGGGGTCCTCATCTTCTGCCAAATGTCTTAATCCATCTGCCACTTATCAGAAGGACTTACGACTAAACAAATCAACAATGCCTAAAATTAAAGACCCTAATCTCAGAAGTTTCGTCCTGGACAAAAGAAACTTTATCATTACCAATGTGGAGAAACCAGATCACTTTGAATCTAAGGAGACTCTAAAAAACAAAATTCTTGCTTGGTTAAATTTAAAAGTAGCCCCCAATTGTATTAGATCACAGGATTTTAGAGTGCTCCAAAGAACTCAAATTGTGAACTGGTGCACTTTAGAAAACACTGATTGCATTGTGTTGGGATGTGGCTCTAGCAGTCTCCCCCAGTTCCTGCATCGATTAACCAACCTGAATCTAACATCAATGCATTCAAAGTTGAACATTGTCCTGAACCAACAGGACTTTCTTGTTTCTGATCTCCTTTTCTCTTCTGTTCCCAGTTCTAGAATTCTTATGATTCTCCTTCCTCTTCCGATGCCCATTTCATGTCTTTGAACAGTTTTCTACATGAAAATGTCTCTGCCACTAAGCTCAGCATTGCCCCGAACTAATTTACGTCTCCCCTTCGGAAGAGGGCTGTATAATGTATCTCATTACTGTACTCCCTTCTTTTTAGATGTCTCAATGTTTTTTCTTTCTTTTTTTTTTGTTGTTGTATTATTGATGGTGTGCTCAGTTTTGAGCTATTGACTGCTGTGCAATTGTTTGTATGTCGGCGCCCTTAAGCCTTCGGGTCAGTGGAGCGCGATATAAATACATTTCATTTCATTCATTTCATTTCATCACAGGATACATGCCAGATCTGCTCACCTCGAAATTTCTGCCCCGGGTAATATGTGTTATCCTGACTACGGACGCACCAATGACATTAATGATCACCAATGGACTAATAGGCATAGCAACAGAAGCAAGGAGAAGTTATCATCAAACACAGTTCACACTTCAGGAAATATTCAGGGCCCTGGAACTGGTGGAAAGTGATAGGACGGAACATGGAGTTTGAAACCATTCTGCTTCAGATCTCTTGGAGGACACTGTAGCTCTGAGGACACTGTAGCTCTGGGGGCACTAGCTCGGAGGTCATAGCTTGGATGAGACTAGCTCGGATGGCACTGTAGATCAGAGGAAACTAGCTCTGAGGACACTGTAGCTCGGAGGACACTGTAGCACGGAGAGCACTAGCTCAGAGGGCACTTCAGCTCGGATGACACTGTAGCTCGGATGGCACTAGCTTGGAGGATACTGTAGCTTGGAGGATACTGTAGCTCTGAGGGCACTAGCTTGGATGTCATAGCTCAGATGACACTAGATCGGATGGCACTGTAGCTCGGAGGAAACTAGGTTGAAGGGTACTGTAGCTTAGAGGGCACTGTATCTCTGATGACACTGTAGCTCGGAGGGCACTAGCTTGGAGGGCACTGTAGCTTGGTTGGCACTGGAGCTCGGATGGCACTGTAGCTCGGCAGATACTAGCTCAGAGGACACTCTAGCTTGGAGGGCACTGTAGCTCAGAGGACACTGTAGCTAGGAAGACACTGTAGCACGGAGAGCACTAGCTCAGAGGGCACTTCAGCTCGGATGACACTGTAGCTCGGATGGCACTAGCTTGGAGGATACTGTAGCTTGGAGGATACTGTAGCTCTGAGGGCACTAGCTTGGATGTCATAGCTCAGATGACACTAGATCGGATGGCACTGTAGCTCGGAGGAAACTAGGTTGAAGGGTACTGTAGCTTAGAGGGCACTGTATCTCTGATGACACTGTAGCTCGGAGGGCACTAGCTTGGAGGGCACTGTAGCTTGGTTGGCACTGGAGCTCGGATGGCACTGTAGCTCGGCAGATACTAGCTCAGAGGACACTCTAGCTTGGAGGGTACTTTAGCTTGGAGGACACTGTAGCACAGAGGGCACTAGCTTGGAGGGCACTGTAGCTCGGATGGCACTGTAGCTTGGAGGACACTGTAGCACAGAGGGCACTAGCTTGGAGGGCACTGTAGCTCGGATGGCACTTTAGCTCGGATGACACTGTAGCTCAGATGGCACTAACTCAGAGGATACTAGCTCGGAGGGCACTATAGCTCGGAGGACACTGAAGATCGGAGGACACTGAAGCTCGGGGGTCACTGTAGCTCGGATGGCACTGTAGCTCAAATGACACTGTGGCTCAGATGGCACTATAGATTAGAGGATACTAGCTTGGAGGGCACTGTAGCTTGGAGGATACTGTAGCTCGGAGTGCACTAGCTCAGAGGGCACTGTAGCATGGATGGCACTGTAGCATGGATG
The DNA here is from genome assembly GCF_040938575.1 of Ambystoma mexicanum. Taxonomy (NCBI): domain Eukaryota; kingdom Metazoa; phylum Chordata; class Amphibia; order Caudata; family Ambystomatidae; genus Ambystoma; species Ambystoma mexicanum. The sequence continues at coordinate 32,486,146 of NC_090930.1, read as the reverse complement.
GCACTGTAGCTCGGATGGCACTGTAGCTCAGATGGCACTAGCTCGGAGGGCACTGTAGATTGGAGGGCACTGTAGCTTGCAGGACACTGTAGCTCGGAGGTCACTGCAGCTCGGATGGCACTGTAGTTGGGATGCCACTGTAGCTCAGATGCCACTGTATCTCAATTGGCACTATAGCTCAGAGGATACTAGCTTGGAGGGCACTGTAGCTTGGAGGATACTGTAGCTCGGAGTGCACTAGCTCTGAGGGTACTGTAGCTCAGATGGCACTGTAGCTTGGAGGATACTAGCTCGGAAGGCACTGTTGCTCGGAGGGCACTGTAGCTCGGACGGCATTAGCTCAGGGGGGCACTGTAGCTCAGGTGGTGCTTTAGCTCAAATGACACTGCAGCTCGGCTGACACTGTAGCTCGGATGGTACTAGCTTGGAGGATACTAGTACAGAGGGCACTATAGCTTGGAGGTCACTGTAGCCCGGATGGCACTGTAGCTCGAATGACACTTCAGCTCGGATGGCACTATAGCTCAGAGCATACTAGCTTGGAGGGCACTGTAGCTTGGAGGATACTGTAGCTCGGAGTGCCCTAGCTTGGAGGGCACTGTAGCTTGGATGGCACTGTGGTTTGGATGGCACTTTAGCTCAGATGACACTGTAGCTCAGATGGCACTAGCTCTAAGGATACTAACTCGGAGGGCAGGGCACTGTAGCTTGGAGGACACTGTAGCTCAGAGGACACTGTAGCTCGGAGGGTACTCGCTCTGAGTATACTAGCTCGGAGGGCAGGGCACTGTAGCTTGGAGGACACTGTAGCTCAGAGAACACTGTAGCTCGGAGGGCCATGTAGCTCAGGTGGTGCTGTAGCTCAGATGTCACTGCAGCTTGGATGGCACTGTAGCTCGGAGGATACTAGCTCAGAGGGCACAAGCTCGGAGGGCACTGTAGCTCAGGTGGTGCTGTAGCTCAGATGAGATTGCAGCTTGGATGGCACTGTAGCTCGGAGGATACTAGCTCGGAAGGCACTGTAGCTTGAAGGACACTGTAGCTCAGATGGCACTGTAACTCAGATGACTCTGCAGCTTGGATAGCACTGTTGCTCAAGGATACTAGCTCAGAGGGCACTGTAGCTTGAAGGACACTGTAGCTCAGATGACACTGTAACTCAGATGACTCTGCAGCTTGGATAGTACTGTAGCTTGAAGGACACTGTAGCTCAGATGGCACTGTAACTCAGATGACTCTGCAGCTTGGATAGCACTGTTGCTCAAGGATACTAGCTCAGAGGGCAGTGTAGCGCGAAGGACACTGTAGCTAGAGGATACTGTAGGAAGGAAGATGTTCCCAAATTATTTCTCAGCTATCCAAGACACTTGCTGAAAATGTATATCCCAAAAATGTAAACATTTGCATTCATCCACTTTCTCTCTCTTCACCGCCTTTGACCTGGTAGATGTAGACGCCTGATCAGTGGTCCTAAATCCCGCAGGGCAGGTTCAGAGGGGACACCCCGTCCTTTCCTAGAAAAAAGGAGGAGATAAGTGAGGTGGAAGGTGCCACATCGCTGAGGTAACATAAAGTAGAGAAGTGAGTGAGCAGCTGCGCACTTTCAAGTGAATCCTTCCAGCCTAAAGCTGCATCCACATTAATGTCATGGTTGAAGATCCTGGGCCTGTCCTAGGATCAGGCGGGGAGACAGGGGAGGCAGGCGCATGGTTGGTTGATTTTCTGGTGAATTCTGGCTGGGTTTTATTGTTCCTGTATGGGGCGAGAAGGGGGTGGAGATAGTGTTGCCTGCTGTGTTAGGTGCCTCCCTTGTTTTTCAAGCTAAGTGAAAAGATGCACGTTTATATTTAAAAGCTGAGCTTAAATATGTCACTTTTCCCTCAGACTAGTGACAGTGCCACTAGCCTCTGACTTCACTGGAAAATGTATCATGGTGGCGGGGATGTGCACTGAGCAGGAGCACGTGGCACCATGCAGAGGGCGTAGACCTTCATTTATATTGAGGGGCCTGCAGGGGGTCGGAGGGCTGGCACTGCCAATGTGCGCATGCAGCGTGGGTGGTCTTGACTGACAAGACCTCTTGCCTACGGATAGAGGCATGGGATGGACCACCCGGGTCAGCGTGTGGCAGCAGTAAAGCTGTGGTGCTGCTGCACGTCTATTTATGCATTTGTGTATGCATCTATGGATCTGTGGACATATATAAAGGGTTGTTTGTGTCTGCGAGTGCACACATGTGAATCCTGATCTGTGTGAATGTGTCTGCGTGCCTTAGTGCAGCAGTATGTATGTGCATGCAGGTGTCAGTAAAGTGTGCATGCATAAGGTTGTGTGCAGGTCAGAGGAGGCAATGATTGTGCCTAGGATGGGGAGAGGGAAAAAGAAAGTGCTGGCAGTAAAATGTTTGAAAAAAACAAGGGGGGTCCTGGGAGTCCCTCTGGCAGAAATAAGTCCTGGTTACAAGAGACTTAACCAGAGTCTTTAGCTCACTATCTTTCACAGAGGCGAATATCAAAACCATATCAGTCTTTGTCCTGCCCTGGGGCAGTCCAGCACCGAAATGCGAGGCAATTCTCCTGTAGAGGAGGTCCCGAGCGAGGCCTGCACTCCAGTCGCCCATTTTGAAGTACAAGGAACGTTCACACCGAGATATGTGACGTATGATGAGCAAATAAACCAGCAGAGAGCTGCAGTAGGGCTCTGCCCAGTACCTATCAGAAGAACGATACCTGTTGAAGTACTGATAACCAGACAACCATGGACAGTAAGGTATCCATTGAGAAAACCCTACCAGCAAATGAAATAAAATGAAGATTGCTTAAACACTGTCCCGGAAGAAACTCAAAAGGCCTTAACTGAAGACCAATGGTGACGACACGAGGGCCCGGACAGACTCACAGATGAAAGAAACGACAGCCAAAAGATGGCACACAGAGACAAAACGCCATGAATAAGGATATTGTGAACTCAGAAGGAGAGACGATGTTGACATATAAAGAAACTTAAACCGTAAGCAAGATGAAGATATTCAACCCGCTAACGCCTGTACATATGCTTGTAACCGCAAGAAAGCTAAGAAAACAGTGCGGCTTGCTATGCTAAGTAGAAGAATAGAGCAGCAAGCACAATCTACCTCAAAATTAAGCAAGTTATATAAGGGCAAGTCCACTTTACACAAAAGCAGAATTCACTCAGGTTACTAGAGGTAAAAAAGGACAGGATTCGTATTCCAGCTAAGACGAGAAGAGATGGCTGAATCGAAACTCAGCAAGAGCAACTCGTGCCTGGGAAGCCAAGGTCAGACCAAGAGAAGGAGCGAACAGTAGCTTCGCGGAATCGAAACCTAAGAAAAGAACAGCCTATCTCAGAAAGGCTGAGATAAGGAGGCCCAGGCAGATGGCAAGCCAAATGAGAATTAAATGCACAAATAGAAGGAAAACTAGGCAGATTCACGGTGTGAGCAGCACGTGACTATCCGAGCAAGAAGTGGCACAGATTCACACCTACGCCTGGCTGTGACCCAGACAGAGATATAATAACTTTTCATGACAAGAAGATAGAGCTTTGAGGCCAACCGCAGCCAAACAATTGACACATAGCCACTAAAGTAATGATTGATTGAAGGGTGGCCGGGTGAGCCGTAGGGCATCCTGCACCTGGTTGACCATTCTGCGTGCTGCTAATTAAAGTGGAGATTTATGCATGGGGTGGATGCCAACCCAATCACAATGGACCAAATAATCTAGGGTCCTATAGTTAGTAGAACCAATGGGACATTGTACTTTTAGTGACGTCTACCGTAGTCATTTTTGAAGGAAGGGCTTAGACGCCCACCTGATAGTGTTTATACAATCCCCGCTCTCCGTTACCATATCAGATATAGCACCTATATTAAAGTTACCTTTTCCTAACCAATAGAATTGCATGTTAACTTTTTGAGTGTTACACGTCATTGATGACGAGTTTTGGGTATACATGTTACTTTTTGTATGAGGTTTTTGGGAGTTGAAGCGAGACGGGCTATCGCATCACTGTTGACTTACATGTTTCCCCATTTTTTGTACTTGTCATTAAACAGACTCCCCTTTGCCAAACCATTGATTTGTCCTTATTGATTGGTGTTGGAGTAAGACAACCTGCACCCCCATCCATCTCAAGGTGCAGCTATCTTATCTTAAAGTACTGCAGAGCAAACCCCGACTCTATGGGCCGGCCGGGGGTCTCTCCAGTACACTTGGTAGCAGAGGATGGTTTATCGACTATCAAGTATTTGACTATACTAAGAAACCTATTGGCCGTCGACATAAAGTAACTTTAGGTCTTCAGCAATATTACGTGTCCTTCGCCATTCGGCTGAGTAGACCGTGAAGCTCCCCGTAGACAATGGTAGTGTAAAAGAAGTCTGCAGTAAGGGCCTGAAGGGACCCGTTTTCCCACATGTCCCTTCCCAATCCTACGGGCAGCTGAGCAAGCAAAAAGCTGAAGAAGGCAGTAACAAAGGCAGTGATCCCAAGGGTCCAGAGAGGAACCATGAGAACGGTGAGTGAAGAATAAATTGAGTGCTTTGGCAAACAGTGTATGTCTTAGAACAAGTAAAGGGAAAAGGTAACGGAGAGAGGAGGAAAAACAAAATAGTCAGAAGTAGAGAAGACTGTATATATATATAAGGGGATAATGACTCGAGAATAATAAAATAAATAAAGGTTACCAGGGTGGACACCCAAGAAGAGAGAGGTTATCAGGGTGGACACCTGAGAAGTGAGAGATTCGCCTTATTCCTGCACTTTAATATAGCTGTCACAAGTCTCTCCCCTTCTCACCTGTTTTTGTTGTTTGCTTGAGACCTTCTTTGGTGACTTCTTTCGCACGGTCCGGGATTTGTATAAACCTGTATGCTGGTCTTCGGATTCCAGCGTGAGGATGACAACCCAACTCCAGGATACGTTCAGATGTCCAGGACGGAGACCAGGAAAGAACAATGTCCGAGCTTGGGGACACGGAACGCCGTGACCCGAGCGCGGGCGAAAATCCAGGAAGTACGAAGGTAAGTTTTGAGGAAAGGAAGGAAGGGGGATTCAAGGAGCCGGGAAACAGGATACAGAAGAAAGCCCCGAGCAAGCTCTGGCAACACATGTCCGACTACAGCAAGCGGTAGCGTTGAGACACGCAGAGCCGCAGGGGCGTGTCTGTTTAGTAGATCGCAGAGCGTGGAGCGCAAGGACTGGCAAGCAGCGTTCGATATCAGGCGGTCATGTTGGAAGGATTACTGCATTCAATCTCCTATGGGTCAGGGACCACGAAGTCCAGAAATAAGTAGGCGATGGTTTATGACAGTATGTCTCCTCTGAAGCCCGGGTCCTCTGGGTTTGCCTGGATGGATAAGATGGTATCTTCGAATCAGCCTGGGGGCATTCATGTTTGACACAGGTTCCCAAGTGCGCTCACTGGGAGGATAACCTTTCCACTCGACCAAATATTGTAATTGACCACGTCGGTACCTAGAGTCACAGATTCTGGAGACCTCATATTCGAGTTGGTCATTGGCAATCACTGGGGTAGATCTTGGAGCAGTCAGAGAGGGCTGAGCATATGGTTTTAACAGAGAGGTGTGGAAGACTGGATGGATCCTTTTCCATGATTCTGGTAGTAGGAGTCGAAAGGCCACTGGATTGACAATTTCTTTTATAGAAAAGGGCCTGTAATACCTGGGAGCCAATTTATTTGGTCATAGGTGACGGGGAAGGAGCTTCGAGGATAACCAGACTTTATCGCCTACTGAATAGGATGGCCCAGGTCTTCTTTTGGAGACAGCATAATGTTTGACGTCTCTTCGGGCCTTTTCTAGGTTTTCCTTTGCTTCTTTGTGCACAATAATTAGTGTTTCAATCCAGGAATCAACTGCAGGAACTGGGGTAGGGTGTGGAAGAATGGACGGTAGGACTGAAGGATGAAATCCTTGACTACAGAAGTAAGGACTGGTTTTGATAGCTGAATGATCCGAATTGTTGTATGCGAATTCGGCCACAGATATTAAGAGTGACCAATCATCCTGGACCTTGGTGGCAAAGCAACGAAGATACTGTTCCAGGTTTTGGTTTACTCGTTCAGTGGCTCCATTGGTCTGTGGGTGATAACCCGAAGACAAGGCACGTTGGTTTCCCAGTATACAACATAACTGTTTCCAGAACTGGGATATGTACTGGGGTCCTCGGTCAGAAATGATCTTGGAAGGAAGCCCATGAAGCCGGAATATGTGTTCCAGGAAAATTCCAGCAAGTTCAGATGAGGATGCCAATTTGTATAAAGGTGTAAAATGAGCCACATGAGTGAACAAATCAATGGTAACCATTATAGTTGTGTAGCCCCTGGAAGAGGGTAGTTCCACGATCAAATCCGTGGCAATGATTTCACAGGGTCTTGTTGGTATTGCTGGTTGGAGCAGGAGACCTGCTGGTCTTTTGTTATCATGTTTGTTCTGATTGCAGACTGCACATGTCTGGATATGGTTCTTGATGTCATCCTTCATCTGTGGCCACCAAAACTGTCTTTGTATTAGATGGAGAGTGTTGGTGATGCCACGATGTCCTGAATGGAAAGTATCATGGCATAGGCTTGTGATCTTTTGTCTCAGTCCAGGAGTGGGAATGACCAGGCGGTTGTCCTTGAACAGGTATCCGTCCTTTGTTTTGAGATTCCATTGACTGTTTCTCTTAAACTCCTACCAAGGTTCAGAGGACTGGGTTTGAATTTGAATATCCTCCAGGAGAGTAATTGCTTGAGCAACAAATATTGTGTGGGGAAACATCTTAGGAAAGGTTCGATCTTCAAGGGGTTCATAATCAGGACGTCTGGATAAGGCATCGGCTATAATGTTATGTGTTCCAGGGACATGATGGATTTGAAATTGGTATTGGGCAAAAAAAAAGGCCCAACGGGCTTGACGACTGTTTCTACATTCTAGGGATTGCAGGACTTGAATATTCTGATGGTCCGCGCGGACTTGTACCGGATGTTTGGCTCCCAAAAGAAGATGACGCCAATCAGTGAAGACTTGATGGATGGCTAGCAATTCCTTTTCCAGGACGGAATAATGAGTTTCACTGAGGGTCAAGGTGTGAGAGAGATAGGCGATGGGTTGTTCTAACTTGTCGCCAAGTTCCTGTTTCAGGACTGCCCCAATGGCGTAGTTGGAGGCATCAGTTTCGACAAGAAAAGGTCAATCAATGTCGGGTTGAGCTAGGATGGGAGCTTGTGTGAACTCTGACTTCAACCGCAGAAACGCTGAATCTTGGCTGAGGTCCACCGAAAGGGGGTATCTTTCTTTAACAATGTAACAATAGGATGCACAATCTCAGAAAATGCTGGTATAAATTTCCGGTAGAAGTTAGCAAGCCCTAGGAAGGATTGAATTTGTTTTACAGTGGTTGGAATAGGCCAGAATAGAATGGAATCAACCTTTGAGGGGTCCATTCCAATTTCTTTTGGGCTAAGAACGAATCCGAGATAGTGAACAGTTGATACATGGAAAAGACACTTCTCGGGTTTAGCCAGGAGCTTATGTTCACGTAGACGTTGTAAGACTGTCTTTACGTGCTCTTCATGTTTCAGGTGGTCCTTGGAGTATATCAGTATGTCGTCCAGATATACAATGACGAAGAGGAACAGCATATCAGAAAACACCCGATCCATAAAACGTTGGAAGATCGCTGGGGCATTAGCAAGTCCGATGGGCATAACCAAGTATTCAAAGTGGCCAAAGGGTGTTCTAAAGGCTGTTTTCCATTTGTCGCCTTCCTTTATATGAATAAGATGGCAGGCACACCTGAGATCTAATTTTGTGAAGATGACTGCACCTATGACTGCTTCCAGGATGTCCGAGATGAGAGGCAATCGGTAACGATCCTTGAGAGTACACTGGTTAAGGCCACAGTAGTCTAGGCATGGTCTAAGCTCCTTGGAATCCTTCTTGGGGACGAAAAAGAGAGAAGCGCCTGCCAGGGACTTTGATGGTCGTATAGTTCCATTTTCCAGGTTGGTATCTAGGTATTCCTGGAGGGCTCTTTCATCGGGTTCTGACAAAATAAACATTCTCTTGAAAAGGAATTACTGCTGACGGTTCAGTATCGATGGCACAATCTTCAGGTCTGTGTGGTGGAAGAGCTTGAACAATGGCTGTCGAGAATACATCTGTGTAAGCCTGATAGGCCCTGGGAATCCGGATGACGTTAGAAACAGTGACTGGAATTTGCTGAGTTTCTTGAGAGTCTTCAGAGGACCTTGGTAAGGTATCTAGGGATAAGCAGTGGGACATACAATATTCAGAACCAAGAAACAAGGAGCCTGCCATCCAATTGATGTAGGGGTTATGCTTCTGTAACCAGGGCATGCCTAGAACCATTGGATAGTGGGCCGATCTTATAATGTCAAATTTAATCCTCTCTTGATGGTGGTTTATGGAAAGTAGGATCTCTTTAGTTTGAAGGGTTATTGGTCCCGAAGACAGGGGTCTCCCATCAATAGCTTCTACAGGTTGCATTGTCTCTCGAGTTTCATGTGGAATGTTGTGAGAAGTGACCCAATCATGATCTGTGAATATGCCCATGGCTCCGCAATCCACTAATGCCAGGATGGGGTAAGATTCTTTCTTGGAAGGCGATAGGAAAGCCTGTAGAATCACAAGATTATTTTGTCCAGGAGAGTTCAAGGATGGAATTGATGTGGAGCAGACATCATTCTCCCAAAACTGTGCCCCATCTAGGATCGGGAGCTGGTGTTTCCCGAACGCCGTGGAGGAGCAATAGGGCACTCTCTCACGAGATGTTTATTGGAGGCGCAATACATGCATAGACCAGTGTGAATCTGATGCATTCTTTCTTGTAGGGTAATGGGTCCACGGAAGGCCCCCAGTTGCATGGGTTCTGGATCCGAGGTTGGAGAAGCTGTGGGCTCTGGTCTGTTTGTGTGGTCTGTGGCAGCCTTTTGGAAGGTTGACTTAGACTTCTTTTTTTCTGCTTTTCTTTCCTGGATGCGAAAGTCAATTTGCAAGGAAAGGTCCATAAGAGCCTGGAAGGAGTTTGGGCGAGCTACCCTGGCTAACTCATGCTTTATTTCTTCATTCAGGCCTCTTCGGAACAGGGTGAAGCTGGCTTCTTGAGACCAATCAGCTTCCTTCACAGGTTGTTTAAAGCGGGTCACATAGGTAAGCATATACTGGGATCCTGGTTGAAATTCAAGTAAACGTTCTTGAGCGCTGTAAACCTGCTCTGGGCATTCAAACATGGCTTTTAGGGCTTCCGCGAACCCATCATAATTATCCAGGAGGGCGTCGTCCGAATTGACTAGGGGGGTTGCTCAGGTCAAGGCGTTACCAGTGAGGTGTAAGATCATAAACCTCACCTTTGCTCGAGGAGTGGAAAGGTAGTAGGGTTTGAAGGTGGAGTGTACCAAACATGAATCGAGGAAGGCACAGAGGGTCTTTGAAGAACCATCAAATTTGTCGTCTACTCCTCCCAATAACACGCTTTCCTTAGTAGCAGAGTCACGTGACAAGACTAGCTGCTTTAATGCAGCATTCTCAGCCTTAAGGTTCTGGACTTCTGTGGTTAGTTCCTGCATGCCTCGCATGAGGTCTTGAACCGCAGCTTCCATCTCTGTGTCTGTATCATTTTTTAGGCGTCTCAATCTGTCACAAGTCTCTCCCCTTCTCACCTGTTTTTGTTGTTTGCTTGAGACCTTCTTTGGTGACTTCTTTCGTACGGTCTGGGATTTGTATAAACCTGTGTGCTGGTCTTCGGATTCCAGCGTGAGGATGACAACCCAACTCCAGGATACGTTCAGATGTCCAGGACGGAGACCAGGAAAGAACAATGTCCGAGCTCGGGGACACATAACACCGTGACCCGAGCGCGGGCAAAAATCCAGGAAGTACGAAGGTAAGTTTTGAGGAAAGGAAGGAAGGGGGATTCAAGGAGCCGGGAAACAGGATACAGAAGAAAGCCCTGAGCGAACTCCGGCAACACACATCCGACTACAGCAAGCGGTAGCGTTGAGACGCGCAGAGCCGCAGGGGTGTGTCTGTTTAGTAGAACGCAGAGTGTGGAGCGCAAGGACTGGCAGCAGTGTTCCGTATCAGGCGGCCATGTTGGAAGAATTACTGCATTCAATCTCCTATGGGTCAGGGACCACGAAGTCCAGAAAGGACGTAGGTGACGGTTCATGACAATAGCGGCCAGAAGAAACGTGTACCCAAAGTCCCAAATAATGATCAGAGGGGGGGTGTCTTCACCGCCCTATGTAGACAGACTAAGGACATTGGCAGGTAGATGGAGATGCAGGAATATTAACCCTGCAATGGACAGGAGAACTATGAGAGAAGAGAAAGAGGGCTACACATTCCAATTTCCGCTACTAGAGAAGGGGGGAGTAAGACCACAATATATTCCATGGTCACACATGGATCGAGAAAACTTGAAAAACAAGCTTCCAATGCTGACATTGGGAGCCGGAAAGTGGATACATGAGTTAGAAAAAATGACAGGAGGAAACACGCTAGCTATAGGGGACATTAAAGGTCTCCTGATTGCCATACTTGGTGAAAGAGCAGACGATGTGTAGGCACGAGCAGGCTACCCTGGCGTAACCACAATTAATACCGTGCACGATTGTAACGCTCACCTGATTCTCGCAGAGGCGCCGGTCTTGACTGGGCGACTACCGTATCTTCAAAGGTGATGTGCAGCACCCGATTGGCTCTTTGGGCTGGACCTCTGTGCCCTGTATGCCTGACGTGCAGAGTAAGATGTCTGCAGATAGAAAATACGGGGTTAATGAACTGGGGTTATTGGGGTGTCCCTATCTCTTTCCTCTTCTCCTCTCCTGTAGACCCCCACAGGTTAACGCTCTCACCTTAGGTAAGTGAATGCCGAGCTCTCCATCTGCCTCGGGGCAGGGTGCTGTAGCCAGTTTCTTCACTGGATAGGTAGCGCAGGCCTCTTGACTTCAGAGGACTGCTGTCCGTCGTTTACTGCACGAACGGTAAGTTTCGAGTAACTCAAATGTCTTTAAAGTCTTTAATAATGATGTCTCTTGTTTTGCAGGGTTCCGGCGATGGCGGATGACGGGCTGAAGTGAGTTGAAGATGGAGCCCGTGTGATGAATAGAAGCGCCTGGAAGCACGTAAGTAAGCGCTTGTTGCCAGCTTCACAAAGCGCTCTAACTGTCTTTTTATTTTGCAGGTACAAGTTCGGAGCGGCTGCAGGGTGCCGGGATACCCACTGGGTTAGATGTGGAAAGGAGTAATGGCACGTGAGTATTAAAGTTCCCCAATGTCTTTAAACGCACCTTGTTATGTCTTTCCGATGCGAGATGCAGCGCCGACGGCCTCCGGAGCGTGCGAAGAGTTGGTAAGCTTTTGTCTTTCAGATGCCGGAATGCAGTGTGAAGACCTCCGGAGCGCACGAAGAGTAGGTAAGCCTTTGCCTTTCAGATGCCGGAATGCTAACCTGTTCTTTCTTGTCTTTATAGGTGTTGCTGAAGACTGGATTCAGGATGGTAAGCCTTTTTCCTTAGGCCCAGGACCGGATGCAGAAGACACGATGAGCGTTCTGCTGCAGAGGGTGCAGAATAACGCAAAGCAAGATTCATCCACCGGGTGTGGTTTAAATAGCCTCCTGTAGTGCTTAGGTGTCTCCTTCCACAGCCACGCCTAAGTAAGAAAAGAGTTCCTGGTAAAAAAGAGTTCCTGCCTTCCAGAAGAGTTCCAGTGTTCTGAATCTAGGGAGTGGCTCTAGCCCCACCCAACAGGAAAAGTAGTTCCAAACAGAAGAGGATCAGAGGCTCAACTGGCAGGCAAGTAAGCAGCATGGTCTGCTGCAGGTAAGTCCACCCAAGCATTATGAGCCCGGCGCTTCCAGCGCTGGGACTGGGCATATTTATGAGCCTGGTGCCACTGGCGCCAGGACTGGGTCCAAAAGGTCCCAATTGGGACTGGTTGGCACTCGGAACCTGGGTTATGGATCTGCTTCCAAGGGAGTTGGGAAAACCCTGACCTTTTGGAAGCAGAGATCATGACAGTACCCCCCCTCAAGGCCCCTCCCAAACCGGGCTTCTCCGGGGGTTTTGGCTTGTCAGGAAATGTTCGGTGAAATCTTTTGATTAGGCGAGGAGCGTGGACATATTCAGCAGGTTCCCAGGATCTCTCTTGGGGGCCGTAGCCTTTCCAGTCAATTAGGTAGAATAGTTTAGATTTGGAGATCTTGGAGTCCAGAATGCTTTTGACTTCAAACTCGAGTTCTCCATCAACTAGGATAGGTTTTGGAGATTTGGTTAGTCGGGTTTGAGGTTGCACAGGTTTTAATAGAGAGACGTGGAAGACCGGATGTATCTTCATGTGCGGGGGCAAGTCCAACTTGACCGCTACTGGGTTTACTATGGTAGTGATGGAATAGGGACCAAGGTATCTTGGGTTGAATGTGCGTGGCCCTTTTAGAGATAGATATCTGGTGGATAACCAGACTTGATCCCCTACTTGATAGTGAGGGGCTTCCTTCCGATGTTGATCTGCTCCTTTCTTGTATTGTTCTTTAGCCCTTTGAAGGTGAGAAACAGCTTCCTTAAAGGCTTGGGTGATTGTAGAATGCAGGTAGTCTACTGCTGGTGTTTCAAGATCTTGGAGGGGATCCAACTCCGAGGTTCGAGGGTGACTGCCGTACAAAAGAAAAAACGGGGTTTTCCCAGTTCCCGAATGGACAGAGTTATTGTAGGCATACTCGGCTATCCAAAGGATATCTTTCCAAGTTTTTTCAGTTTGTTGCAGCATGCAGCGTAAATACTGTTCCAGAGTTTGATTGGTCCTCTCGGTTTGTCCGTCAGTCTGAGGGTGGTGACTGGTCAATAGTCTCACATCAATTTGAGCCGACCGACAGCAACTTCGCCAAAAATGAGAAATAAATTGACTACCTCGATCCGAAATTAGAACCGAAGGAAAACCGTGCAGTCGGACGATGTTTTCGAGAAATTCTCGGGCCAGAGTTGCTGCTGTTGGCAAGCCTTTGAGCGGAATGAAATGCGCCATCTTGGAGAATAAGTCCACGATTACTAGAATCGTATTGTATCCGGAGCATGGAGGTAGATCGGTGATGAAGTCCATAGAAAGCGTATGCCAAGGGCGAGGTGGGATGTCAATAGGGCGTAAGAGGCCTGCTGGTCTTTCCTTTTGACTCTTGTTTTGGGTGCATACTCCACAGGACATTATAAAGTCTCTGATATCTTTTTTCCAAGACGGCCACCAGAAGTAGCGCTTGATCTTTTCTGAGGTCTTGGCTATACCGGGATGACCTTCCATTAAAGAGTCGTGATAACAAGAGATTACTTTTTTCTGTAAATCTGTGCTGGGTAGGTATAATCGTTCTTGGAAATACAATAAGTTGTCCTTTACTGCAAAGTCCTTTCCCTGCAGATGCCAATTCTGTATGTCTGCTGGAGTTACAAGTTGCCTGGCTTTATCCTTAACTTCCTCTATGGATTCTGTGGTGATTACACCCAGAATTCTTTGTTCGGGAATGATTGGTACAGGTTTAGGGTTGATCAAGTGTTCTTCCACTCCCATCCGAGAAAGGGCATCGGCTTTACCGTTCTTGGTACCAGGTCGATAGGTAATTATGAAGTCAAACTCGGCAAAGAATAATGCCCAACGGAGTTGTCTAGAGGATTGGGCTTTTGCGGTTTTTAAATATTGCAGGTTTCGGTGATCCGTAATCACAGTAACGGTGTGTCGGGCCCCCAGCAGATAATGCCGCCAAGCCTTAAAGGCAGACTTGATAGCCAGAAGTTCCTTGTCAGTAATCATGTAATTGACTTCAGGAGGCGAGAATTTGCGGGACCAAAATGCCACGGGATGCAACTGATTGGTTACCGGGTCCTTTTGTGATAGAACTGCCCCCATGGCAAGGCTTGAAGCATCAGTTTCCACGATATAGGGGAGTTCGGGGCGAGGGTGTTTTAAGATTGGTGCAGAGATAAATTTAGTCTTCAAATCCTGGAAAGCTTGTTCCGCCTCGGTAGACCATTCAAAACGTTTGTTTTTCTTTAACAAGGCAGTGATGGGCTGGACTATTCGAGAGAACTCGGGGATAAACCTGCGGTAAAAGTTAGCGAAGCCTAACATGCTTTGCACACCTTTTACGGAGGATGGTGATGGCCATTTGAGAACTGCATCGACCTTCTTTGAATCCATACGCACTCCGCCAGGTGATAATATGAATCCCAAGAATTCAACTTCAGTCACGTTGAAAACACATTTTTCCAACTTAGCGAAAAGTTTGTGTTGACGCAATCTTTCGAGGACCATTTTCACGTGTTTCCGATGTTCAGATTCCGATGAAGAATAAACGAGAATGTCGTCGATGTAAACAACAACACACACATCTATGAGCTCTCTGAGGACATCGTTCATAAAATATTGAAAGGCGGCCGGGGCATTGCAAAGTCCGAAGGGCATGACCTGATATTCAAATAGCCCATACTTGGTGCGGAAGGCCGTCTTCCATTCATCGCCCTCTTTTACTCGTACCAAGTGGTAAGCTCCTCTAAGATCCAGCTTTGTATATATGCATGCTTTTCTGACTTGGTCCAGGAGTTCAGGGATCAAAGGTAACGGATATCTTTTCTTAACGGTGATCTGGTTCAGGGAGCGATAATCGATACAAGTTCTAAGGTCTCCTTCCTTTTTTGGAACGAAGAACAAAGCTGAAGAGGCAGGGGACTTGGAGGGACGAATAAACCCATTTGCCAGGTATTGATCCAGGTATTGTCGAAGGTGAAGGTTCTCAGGCTCGGTGAGGGCATAAATTCTACTACAAGGAGGAGTAGATCCAGGTATCAGGTCTATCTGGCAGTCATAAGACCTATGAGGAGGTAGAGAGTTAGCCTGCTCCTTCCGGAAAACATCTTGGTATTCTAGGTATTCGGGAGGTAACTGGGGAGTCTCTGAAGAAATTGCAGCTAGTGCAACACCAGGTGGAGGGTGACACGTAGAGACACATTCTGGAAACTGGACCGTTCTTGCTCGCCAATCAATCAGAGGATTGTGTTTCTCTAACCAAGGTATTCCTAGAATAATCTGGAACTGAGGGGCCTTGATCACATCGAACACGATCTTCTCATGGTGTCCATCTTGACTTACTAGCGTCACCTCTTGAGTGGTGTGCGTTACTGGCCCGGAGGCTATCTCCGTACCATCCACCGTAGTAATGACGTCCTTTACAGCCTTGGGACAAAGAGTTAGATTCATCCTCAAAACCATTTCATGATCCACATAATTGCCGATGGCACCGCTGTCGACGTAAGCTTCAATTGCATGTAATCGACCCGGATTATCAGGGCTAATGAGGACCATAGGTATCACGAAATGCGAGGTCACGGAACTGGTTTTCACGCTCGGCAAGAGGACCTCTATTCTTGTCGGGCGAGGCCGTTTCCCTGCTCAGAGTTTGTAACTGTGGTAACTGCAGCTCCTACTGCCTTCTTGGCAGGTTTCACCGGACAGTCTCGAAGAAAGTGCCCTGAGTTTCCGCAATATAGGCATAATTACAACTGTTTTCTCCTTTCCCGCTCCCTTTGTGTTAGAGGACCTTTCAGACCCCCTATTTGCATGGGTTCCCCGGAGTCTACTCCTTTGGAAGGAGTTGGCGGTTTGGAAAATACTTGAGCATCAAACTTGGAACGATCGGCCTTCCTGTTCTGCAGTCTGTGATCTATTTGAACAACCAAGTCTATATAATCCGAACAGTCTTGTGGGGGATTCACTACTTGGGCTAAAACGTCTTTGAGCTCTCCACGTAGACCTCTATAAAACAGCGTAATCCTTTTGTCCTCAGGCCATTGAGTTTCCACTATTAGTCTATTGAAAGATGCAATATAAGCCAAAAGGTCTTGATTACCCTGTCGCAACGAAAGAAGCTCATTGTCCAAGGCCTGCCCCTGTGCATGTCTTGCGAACAGTTTTTCCATACTAAGCTGAAAGGCTTGAAAATCATGGAGAACCGGATCATCTTGATTAACTAGAGGGATCGACCAGTCTGCCGCATTGCCACTAAGGTACGAAAGTACAAAAGCTACTTTAGCTTGATCAGTTGGAAAGGCTGCTGGCCGGCATAAGAAGTGCAACCGGCACTGATTGATAAATACAGCAAACCTCTTTGGGTCACCAGAAAATCGTTCGGGCGGAGCCAGAGGTACATTCCCAGGTAGGTTGATCTGCACTGGATTCATAGAGGATGTTGAAGGAAGATTTGCCCCTGATGCGGGTAGCGGGGTCTGTCCGGCTTGTGACTGTAGCAATTGTCTAGCAAGATCATCTGTTCTCTCCTTGGAAATAATTAGTTCCCTTCTTAGAGCGTTCGTTTCCTGACGAGCTGCATGCACTTCTGCCCTTAGTTCCCCAAGTAACCTGGCTAGGTGGTCAGTATCCGAGGTTTCCATAGCGCCTGGGCGAGAGTTTTGCGGTAGGCTTTGCGTTCTGTAACGCTCACCTGATTCTCGCAGAGGCGCCGGTCTTGACTGGGCGACTACTGTATCTTCAAAGGTGATGTGCAGCACCCGATTGGCTCTTTGGGCTGGACCTCTGTGCCCTGTATGCCTGACGTGCAGAGTAAGATGTCTGCAGATAGAAAATACGGGGTTAATGAACTGGGGTTATTGGGGTGTCCCTATCTCTTTCCTCTTCTCCTCTCCTGTAGACCCCCACAGGTTAACGCTCTCACCTTAGGTAAGTGAATGCCGAGCTCTCCATCTGCCTCGGGGCAGGGTGCTGTAGCCAGTTTCTTCACTGGATAGGTAGCGCAGGCCTCTTGACTTCAGAGGACTGCTGTCCGTCGTTTACTGCACGAACGGTAAGTTTCGAGTAACTCAAATGTCTTTAAAGTCTTTAATAATGATGTCTCTTGTTTTGCAGGGTTCCGGCGATGGCGGATGACGGGCTGAAGTGAGTTGAAGATGGAGCCCGTGTGATGAATAGAAGCGCCTGGAAGCACGTAAGTAAGCGCTTGTTGCCAGCTTCACAAAGCGCTCTAACTGTCTTTTTATTTTGCAGGTACAAGTTCGGAGCGGCTGCAGGGTGCCGGGATACCCACTGGGTTAGATGTGGAAAGGAGTAATGGCACGTGAGTATTAAAGTTCCCCAATGTCTTTAAACGCACCTTGTTTTGTCTTTCAGATGCGAGATGCAGCGCCGACGGCCTCCGGAGCGTGCGAAGAGTTGGTAAGCTTTTGTCTTTCAGATGCCGGAATGCAGTGTGAAGACCTCTGGAGCGCACGAAGAGTAGGTAAGCCTTTGCCTTTCAGATGCCGGAATGCTAACCTGTTCTTTCTTGTCTTTATAGGTGTTGCTGAAGACTGGATTTAGGATGGTAAGCCTTTTTCCTTAGGCCCAGGACCGGATGCAGAAGACACGATGAGCGTTCTGCTGCAGAGGGTGCAGAATAACGCAAAGCAAGATTCATCCACCGGGTGTGGTTTAAATAGCCTCCTGTAGTGCTTAGGTGTCTCCTTCCACAGCCACGCCTAAGTAAGAAAAGAGTTCCTGGTAAAAAAAGAGTTCCTGCCTTCCAGAAGAGTTCCAGTGTTCTGAATCTAGGGAGTGGCTCCAGCCCCACCCAACAGGAAAAGTAGTTCCAAACAGAAGAGGATCAGAGGCTCAACTGGCAGGCAAGTAAGCAGCATGGTCTGCTGCAGGTAAGTCCACCCAAGCATTATGAGCCCGGCGCTTCCAGCGCTGGGACTGGGCATATTTATGAGCCTGGTGCCACTGGCGCCAGGACTGGGTCCAAAAGGTCCCAATTGGGACTGGTTGGCACTCGGAACCTGGGTTATGGATCTGCTTCCAAGGGAGTTGGGAAAACCCTGACCTTTTGGAAGCAGAGATCATGACAACGATGGAGCGCCATTTAACAATTGTAGAGCAGCAGCATGGGAAGCGCTACGAGTACTTTACCCAGACACCTCCGATATGGGAGCTCTAATGACTCAAAAAATAAAGGATTCTGAAGATCTGTTAATTTATATACAGAATTTCCAAGGCGTGTGTGCTCGAAACGCATGAATCTTGGACGAAATCAATACCTGTGTTTTACCATATATTGTGCCAAGAATTGCCAGAACCGGTGCTGAAACAACTTAAGAAGTTGGTGGGAATTGAAGCTAAACCTTGGGCTTTAATACAGTTGACTGTCGCACATTATTGTAGACTGTTGCAAGAAAAGAATCACAAAAATGAAGCAACTCGAAAGGGTGAGGAAGCAAAATTGGTGCAGAAATAATTATCAAAGTATGCTCTTGAAGCAACCATGCTAACTAGCGCAGCTGAACAAAGCATGCAGCAGGTGGCTAGTCTACAGCAGAATAATCAGGGTAACATAAGGTTTTACCCACGGGGAAGAGGATTTAGGGGGAGAGGATGGCAGAGAAATCAGGGAGGTTTTCTAAATAATCAAGGAGGCTTTCAAAATATGCAGAATGGTAACTAAGACATGTCAAATGGGCAAATGATCCGACCACCGCCAGTTTGTTGGCTGTGTGGAATGACAGGGCGTTTGGTACGCACATGCAGAAGTCAAGTCATGATGCAGAACGGCCAAGGAATGGGAGCAGGCAATGGCGCATCCACCTGCAATTTTACAACAGGGCGTTAAACAAAATCACACAGTGTAAAAACAAGCACAAGAAGCGCAACAAGGGGTGCAACCTCAGAGCATGGGCAGTTTTCCACAAAGACAAACCCAACAGGCACCATTGCAAGTATCAAACACGATGAGCACAGGGCAGACTCAGAACCCTGGAAAGGGAAGTAACAATGGGATTGGGGAAAATCCACAAGTGCACAATGGGCCAGACTTGTATATGAACTAGGACAGCTCACTGGGAACCCTGATGTGCTCTATCCTATCAGTGACACCAGACCCTCATAGGGAACCTAGGGTGGATGTCATTATAGGGGGTAAAGAATATTCCTTCCTAGTGGACAAGGGAGCGACACGCTCGTGTATACGTGAAGGCAAGTTTTCCTTGTCCGGTGAGGCCATAGATACTCAGCGTTTTACAAGAGCTCACAGTCGAGTTCCCTTTACAGACGCACTCCCAGTCTCCATAGGAGAGTGCTAAATGAATGTACCTTTATTATATTCACGTCAGACCCCAGTAAACATTTTGGGTCGTGACTTAATGACAAAGTTGAACATGACAATTTCGTTTACCAAGTGGGGGGATAGTATGCTCCACTCCAGGAATGCACTATTCAAATGTGTGTGAAATGATTAGAGCATACTCAGGACACATAGCCATGAGGGCCATACCATTAGAGCCAGCAATGTTCACATATGGCATGCGAGTGGTTATGGCGGGATTGCCAGGCCTTGCAGACAGGATCATGAGAACCCCTGATGAGTTTTTATTCAGACTGATAATACCTATGCATGAGGAGGAGGGACAAGAATTTCCCTTGATGACACACACAGCTGCAGTGCGAGGGAAAGTGGTCTTGGTTGATGGTTACGATGATGCAGGCAGACAATGGTGCACAATAATTGCCATTGAAGAAGGATATCAAGTGACTGACGTCACCGATGACGATCTGTTTGAAGAACAAGCAGACCAGGGAGAGACAATGGTGGAAGTAAGTCTCACCTTTTGGGTAAAGTTCATCAAAAGAGAAGTGCCTCAGAGAATGATGTAGGCGCTAAAACGTCCTGAATATTTTGATGATGATATAGCTAAAGTGCCTGTCTCAGTGTGAACTACAGGACCCTATGACGTACGCCTCTTGAAGGGGGTGGGGGAAGTGAAAATTAAACTAAAACCAGGAGCAATTCTACCAGGAGCCCGACAATATCCCATGTCCAGAGAGGCAGACGAAGGGATTTCTAAGACAATTTCTGCTATGATGGACTAGGGCATTTTAGTGACATCAGAGTCACTATGTAATACGGAAGTGTATCCTGTCAAGAAATCAAAGGGCGGGTCTTGGAGGCTAATTCAAGATCTTAGACTGATAAACGATATTGTTGAAGCCGAGTTCCCTTTAGTCCCAAACCCGGCTACAATATTATGCAATATACCCGTCAAGGCAAATTATTTCACGGTGATTGACTTGGAAAATGCATTTTTCTCAATCCCGTTGCACCGTGACTCACAAGATCTGACGTCATTCACGTTCAGACAAATGCGTCTGAAAAGCACAAGGCTGCCACAGGGATACTGTGAGTCTCCGTCTATTTTCAACAGAGTCCTGCAGATAGATTTGAGCAATATTGCACTAGAAAGTCTCATCTTACAATATGTGGATGACATCCTAATTTGCAGCACCACAGAAGAGCAATGCAGGCACGATTCTGTTCAGCTACTGACTATACTGGCTGAGAAAGGTTATAAGGTTGACAAGGAAAAGCTAAAATATTGTCAAAAGGAAGTGCTGTACATAGGCCAGCTGATCTCACATGAAGGCAAGAAAGTGACCCTAGAAAGGGCTGAAGCCATATTGAACATGGCTAAGCCACACACGATAAAGCAAATGCAGAGCTTTCTAGGCCTGTGCAACTATGTTAGGGCATGGGTTTTCGATTACAGCTCTTATACTAAGCCTTTACTTCAGGCCCTAAAGAAGGCACAAGTGACAAAAGAAAAGATTGAATGGTCTGAAGCCATGGAGAAAGGCTTTGCTGAACTCAAGAGAGCGATTTGTACAGCTCCAGTTCTTGGAATTCCCAATTATGCAGATCAATTTTTCCTGTTTTCACACACAGATGGCAACGTCATGACGGCAGTGCTAGCTCAAAGAAACTCCTTGGGGTACAAGCCCCTGGCATATTACAGTGGGAATCTGGAACCAGTAATGAGAGGACGTTTTCCCTGCTAACAAAGTTTAGCTGCTGCAGCGTTCGCCATAGAGAAGGCGACAACCATTGTAATGGGATTCTCCATGACGTTGTACATCGAGCACTCATTATTTGCAATTCTAGAGAAACCAAAGGGCACATTGACATCTCAGAGAGCTTCTGCTTATGAAGTGATCATATCAAACCCATCGATTAAAATAGTCCTATGTAAGATAGTGAACCCAGCTACGTTTATAGCAGAGCCAGTCACTGAGGGAGAGCCGGTACATGACTGCACGAATTATGAACAATTCTATGATGAAATCCCCAGGGTAAAAGAAAATGCCTTGGCAGGAGGATAAATCGACTTTATCGACTGGTCTTCGAGAATCGAGCAAAGTGATGGGCAAAGAAATACAGGCATCGCTGTGATAAAGCACACAGCAAATGGAGAGTTTCAAGTGCTTCTTAGTGCAAGAATACCATCTCATTATTCAGCAGAGGCTGCAGAATTATTGGTGTTGATACTCGCCATTGAGAATCACACAGACCAGGAAGTAACGGTGTATAGTGACTCTACCTATGTGATGTCAACGGTGCACGCAGGCTTAGCGTGCTGGAAAAGGAGGGGCGACCTCCAAGCAGATGGCACGCCAGTGCAGCACGCAGCCTTGTTGGACAGGTTGATTAAGGCACTACAGCTCTCAGTGGGCATAGCGGTCGTGAAATGTGCTGCCCACAAGAAAGGGACAGATTTTATCTCACGTGGAAATCACACAGCAGACATAGAAGTCAAGCGTATGGCATCCAAAAGTGAGACGATTATGGAAGTGGAAGTCGTGTGCACCCATGAAAGAATGATGCTTGCACGCCCCCACACCTGAAGGTCACACCAATCTTGGGCAAACGCAGCTAATGGAACTCCAAGGGGAGGCTCCGCAGGATACGAAAAACCAGGGGAAATGTCAAGGGTGTTCTTTAAACCCCTCTGACCGCTTGTGGTGACAAGACAGCAATGGTAAACCAGTAATGCCTGTAGCCCTATTAAAAATAGCGCTGGAGCAGTTACATTACCCGGCGCATATGACAAAAGAGAATCTAGCAGCAATGCTCGCGGAAGACTAGTTCATACCGAAATTTAGCTGAGCATGTTGCATTTTGTATGGTGGACTGCATAATCTGCCAGCAATTCACTGCTGGGCACACATTAAAAGTAATGAGAGGAGTCATCCCCATGCCAAATGGTCATTTTCAGCACTTGCATATCGATTACGTCAACATGATTCAAGTATGCAATGGGTACAGATACTTAATTGTGGTGTTGTGTCCATTCTCTAGATGGATAGAAGCAGGTCCATGTACACACCCAAACTCTACCTGTGCGGCCAAATATTTTGTGAGGGAAGTGTTCCCCAGGTGGGGGGTGTGTGAAGTCATGAGATCAGATAATGGGGCTCACTTTGTCAATGCAGTCTTTGAGCAGATTAGCTTGCTGCTTGGTATAAAGCACAAGTTCTCGTCTTGAAGCGAGACAGGCTATCGCATCACTGTTGATTTCCATGTTTCCCTGTTTTTTGTACTTATCATTAAACGGACTCCCCTTTGCCAAACCATTGAGTTTTCCTTATTGATTGTTGTTGGAGTAAGAAAACCTGCACCCCCATCAATTTCAAAGTGCAGCTATCTCGTCTTAAAGTACTGCAGAGCAAACCCTGACTCTATGGGCCGGCCGGGGGTTTCTCAGTACACTCCTCTGAACAAGAGTACCAACAGCAGCCCCAGACACGTGTTTCGGTCTGGTTGGACCTCATAAGTAGGGTGGAGCTGTGCCTTTCTAATCATTTTAACTCATTATTTAAAAAACTGTCTTGGTCATACACCCTCATTTGTGGGATATATTTATGCCCCACCGGCCCCCACTCCACTGAGGAGCTTGGGGGGCAGGGGAAAGGGGGCAGGAATATTTGTATTTATTGTTTAAACGTACGTACACCAGGTGTGTGACGTACACCAGGTGTTGAAGAGGTACGATTGAGAACAGATACCAGACGCAGGACTTGAAGACGTAACAATGTTTTTTAACATTCACAGCCTGAGGCCAATATTTACAAGTTACATAGAGTATTCCAGAGGGCAGAATACAGAAGAGGTAGGTCGGACAGTTAGTTCGGATAGGGGTAGACGGATTTGGGGGGCTTCTAGGACTAGCAGGTAGAGCATGGCCCATATTATGAAGAAGAGTTCCACCGAAGAGATGACTTTGAGGGCCAAGAGAGGAGAGCAATTCAGGCTAGTGTTAAGGATGTGCCAAGAATCACACAGTCAGGAAAAATACTCAATGATGGAGGACTCAGGTGCACATCAAAAACCAGCTTTATTCAGACAATGAATCCAAGCCAAGACAACAGACATGCCTTTCCTCTTGTAGCTCTCATAGTCCAAACGATTACATGCTGGTTTTGTTACAAAATCACATCAAAAATGATGTCACATTACCAATATACAAAACCCACGGGGAGCTGGGATTGGTTAGTAGGTCAAGCGACATATAGAATGTTTAGGGGCTAGTCACTCAATTGGTAAATACCCATCTGATGGCTCAACCTGGGCTCTTGCTACTTACAGATGTGTTCTAATACTTCACTATAGGCTAATTGATTGGTTGGCGCAATGCACTATGGGTGGTGTGGCAAGGGTATTTCTCATTGGTTGGCATCTGGCTTACCAACCTTGGACACTTTGACAGGACATCAAGATACAAGCGAGACAGAGTAGGGGGCGAGAGGCCTGTGGGGTGTTCTTCCAATTAAAAGTTAGCATCCCTCATCCTCAGACTATGGGACCCGGCAATCCCATTGTTCTTGGCCTTGCGTGGCGATTTGTGTCTACATGTGATTTTAGGGAGCATCGCAGGTGAACTATCTGTGTTTGCTTCTAATGAATGGCCAGTGTTTTCCATGTCTGGGTCATGTGCTAGGAGACAGTGTGTGAAATTGAATTGCCTTCTATTTACTGAGGGTTTAGTTAATATTAATGTGCATGTCAGGTTTTATCTTGCCACTGGGGACACTCTTGGGTTATTCTTCATCAAGTCTTTTGGCTTACTGTTATACCACATCTTACTATCAAAGGCTGTTCTGAAACCTGCATTAACCCAGGAGTATGCTGCTTGCGTCTTGGGGACTGTTATCTCATGTCTTGGTTTCGCCTGTGCAATCCTCCCTTATTCCCCTCTAACCTTGGCACGTGTTGCCAGCTACTGTCTGGGCCCTGCACAAATATGTGTTTCTGTGGATTCAGCCTTCTGGAGTCTTCCGAGGCCTTGAGGCCTGTGCCCCTTCAGAGACATGCTGCGGCTTCCATCTTTGGGAAGATGGCTGCCAAATTACACCCTTGCTTCGACGCTAGCAAGCTATATTCGCTTCTCATTACATTCACTTTATACCTTGGTCATGTTAATGTTCTTCATGGATGCTATATTAGCATTCTCCATGTCTAAATACACACATTGACTATTGTACGTGTTCTTCTTGTGGAGTGCATGTTTTCTTTGTTCCTAATGCATACACTGCTGCTATGTGTACTTCGTGTGTATGCGTGCAGCCATCTAGCTATTCTCTATATACACGTACATAGTAACATCTACCTGTCGCTCTACTGCTCACACTATCTATTCTATTCAAACCGACATCTTCTTGGGGTGTTTGGGCTTTGTCAGCTGGTATCGTTTCTCACCCGGATGATACTGGCGAGGGGTAGGAATAGGAAGTGATACTTGCATAGTAATCTGAGAAGGGCCAGCGGGCATTACCTGAGCATTCATCTGCCCCATTACAGTAGTGAGGGAACAGGAGTGAAAGCGCGTGGAGACACGTGAGGGGCGCGACACCGATAGGTTGTGAAGAGGTGGGAGACTACAGTGAGATGCATTCCGTGAGGTGGTGTGTGGGGACGGTTTATAGATTAATGGGAATTTAAGGAGAGTGATTTTGCATGGACAGCCATCCAGCGTGGTGAGTCGATAGATACGGGGGGATCTGGGAAGGATGAAAAGGGTGCGTGTTTCAAAGTTGAGGACTTTGCTGAGGGGAGCTTAAGAGTAGAGGTGTACACCTAGAGGTAGGCTTGCACAGTAGAGTTTGCTGAGCACCAAAGTAGAAGTGATAGTTTGATTTAAATGGTGCGCGAGGTGATTGGTCTGACGTAGTGACAATGACTGTGATTGGCTGGTAGTGCTTCAGGTCACGCTCAAAGAAAACCCCATGGCGGTGAGACTTGGGTGTGGTAAGGAGTCAGAAGGGAAGGGGTGGGAGTGGAGCTGGCGCTTGAGGCGTGGAGACACGTGATTTCTGTCTTTGAGGAGTTGAGCATGAGGCAACGTGGAGGCATTCATTGGCAGATGGTGGTTAGGAAGCTCGTTGTGCACTCCGCGATTGTCGGGGTGCAGGAGGGCAAGCAGAAGAATACCTGAGTATAGTCCCCAGCGAGGTGATGGGTTAATGAAAGGAGGCAATGAGTGTGGTGAAGGAGGAGGTATTTAGGGTGAAGGGCAGTGGGCCCAGGGCTGCTCCTTGGGGCATGCCCACTGGGAAGTTGCTGGAGGCCCACGAGTGGCGGAGGAACTGTCAGAGAGGTCAAGTATGGGCTCCTTGAAGCCACGGTGGGAAAGAGTTTGGTGGCGGTAGGGATGATCCAGAAGGGCGAGAGTCGAGGAGAGGGGAGAGGGGTGCCAGTGGCAAGAGTACCAGGGTGGGAGCAGTCTCGGTGGAGTGCTCGGGCCAGAATCCAGATGGGAGGGTGTCAGCAAGAGAGTGCACCGTCGATAAGGCATTGCGGTACTAGTGCAAGGGCGAGAGTTCTGTGGCCAGGCCCCATTTTGTTTGCACACTCGTGCGAGTTGATAAGCGCATCCCAGCTTCGCAGCCAGTGTCCCCCCCCCACCCGTGAAGGTGTGAATCACAACATTAATGAAGACAGACTCGTTGCCTTTGCTTTGCCAGTGCGAGGTGGGGGGGGGGGGGGGGGGGGGGTTCAAGTTAACAATGTTCACCCCTTCAACACATCTGGACAGGTACAGGGGAACCCCTTAAATAGGAAATCAAGGAGGCGGACCACCGTGTCTTTTTTGTTTTTAGGCCACCCTTTCCACGTTTTCAGGGAGTCGGATGCACACCGCAAAATCTAGTGAGTGCCACCGCCCGGCGTTTCCACGTGCCCTCTCCCACCAAGTATGAATAGCCAAGGGAATAATGCCACTCTCAATAATTCACCAGGAACATCAGCGGCTTCACAAAGCCCTAAGACGCGCTTAGAAGCCAAGAGCAAGTAGAAAAAGCACTCGCATGATATATACTTCAACCTGCAGGAGCGTCAGAAACTCCAGTGATGACGTGTAAAGTGCGATTGTGTGCACTAGTAGATTGTGTGCACTAGTAGACTGTGTGCACTAGTAATCTGCAAAGCTCTGCCCACCTTTGTGAAGCCATGAGTCAGGCCAGGAGCAGCATTGTGTTGTTTTGTGATGTAACCGTGGCGTGATGGAGCCTTGGCGCCAGCCCACGTGCACTTACCTGGATCACTGAGGCCACCACAGGCATGTGGCCACTGAGACCTCAGGAGTGTGTCGCCCAGAGGCATTCTGGGTCCTTACCCTCCTGACTCACAGCTGTGTCTCCTGAAGGCGTTCTGGCAAACCCTGCCCAGCATGGCTCTCGCCCAGTCAGCAGCATTCACAGCTGGGAACTGCAAGGCCTTCTGGGAAATGTCCTTCCTCGTTACATGTAGGCTATTTTTCTCTGACTGTTGTAAAACCAACAGATGTCCACACACTTGTGGAACTCTCCCGTCCCCTGCACACCCTGTTAATATTGTGAATACAACCAATATATATTGTTTTTCAAATTGTTTTACAAATCATTTTTTTAAAAAAATCTTAAAATTCTATTTAGTGTAAAAAACTGATTTGGGTTTTACTTCATTTGTACATATATGTCTCCACTTTCATACATGACGTTTTTTACTTGTTCATAGGTTATGATTATAATTCCTAATACAGAAAGAATAACTAATTCATAGAAAGTCCCACAAATTCATTACAACCAATGTTTAAATTTCAACTTGGCAATGGTCATTCATGGGTAAACAAAATGTACTTGTCAAATTCCTCACATATGTATAAGAATTTATAAACCATATGTAATCTTGGAAAATGCTAATGTATAACACTCTACGCGTTTCGGGTTAGGTTGTCCCCCCTTCCTCAGGAGTTGTTCACCCTCTTCTCTCTTGCTTGGTTGACCTATAATGTATAATTAATGATCGGATTATAGATTCTATATATCTTTTATCTGTCATGTTCAATTAATCGCTTCATAATAATCGCCTGGATGTCCGATTCTCTCCCAATTGTAATTTTCCTCTTTAAATCAATTGTGTGCCGCTTATAGCAGCAGGTTTCCGTGTTCTGCGCTGTCAAGAACCCTAAAATCAATCAGTTGAGCCCGTTTTAAAATAGCATGTGTAATAGTTGCACACATGTTTTAATGAATGCGGATTATATACTAGCTAAGGCACGCAGCTCTGTGTAAGGATCTGATCTACTGTCTGGAGGAGTTAAAAAGGGGGTCTCTTACCTTGCAGTATTGTAAGATCAAAGCAAGTTCTTGTATTGCAAACCCGCCATGGAGACTGGACATTCTCAGCTCCGTGGACTGGTAAGAAAGCTCTTCAGTGAGTTGTGCGCTGTGCTAGCCCTTGTTTCCCAGCTATTGAAAACATCAGGTTTTTTATGGTGCTGAATACTAAGGGTAATTAGATGCTCTTAATTAAGAAAGGCTCTTACCATCATCCAAATAATAGTGCTTGGAACTATGGCGTTCAAATTCTGGAAAGTTCAACTTCACGTTTTATGTCGCTCGTGGCGTGTAGTCTGTGGGAACATGATCCCAATAACAATTAGTACTAAGTAAAAAAAGGTAACAGTTACTTAAGCTTCTAAATACTCCGTCAGGATCAAGGCCTGTCAGGATGGCAGGATTCTTACGTAGAATCGTCAATATCCTGTTTACAGATGCTTCATGATACCCGTGAAGACCGCAGTGTCAAGAAAAAATGGCCGACATGTATGTCATGGCGTCATCACACTATGTCGTGATGATGTCACGATGTTGTTAGCGCCTGCCTGTGACGTAGATAAATAAAGTGTCATAGTCCCTGTTGGATGTCTAGAGAAATTGTAAAAAATGGCGGCATGCCGAAATAGAGATATTATAAACCTGTGTAGTTGGAGTGTGTCAAGTGGTCACTAAGCAACCTGTTTATCAATGTTAGCTATATCCAATCGAGGCTCGGCATAAAGTGGAACTCCATCTGCGTGTTGAAATACTCCAGTGCCTCCTCCTCGGCTACCTTGCCGTCTCCTTCCCTCTCTGCCCCCTCTCGTGTTCCTTCTTCATCTCCGCAGAGCATATCTCTGATCAGTACCCCTCCCCGGATGACAACCTTCTCCACATTGCCACTCTTAACTTTCGCTCAGCTGTCAAACACTCCTCTGACATTTGCCGCCTTCTGGAAGAACTTGACCTCGATGTCCTCGGTCTCACCGAGACATGGTTCATGACCAGCTCTGTCACTAGCTTTGACACGCTCCTCCCTAACACCTACAAGATCCTCTCCGCACCTAGGCCAAACCGCTCCGGAGGGAATGTAGCCCTGATCTTCCCCGAGTGGATTCCTGCCTCTGTCACTCCTATGCAGGCCTACTCCTTTTTTGAATGCCTCGTCTGCAGGCTCTCTCTCTCCCCCAGCCATTACCTTACTGTAGCTATCTATCAGCCACCTGGTCAGATCTCCTCCTTCCTCTTTCCTCTCTGAGTGGACGGACCTCTCTTCCTCACTCCTGGCTTCAACCACTCATCTCCTCCTTCTTGGAGACTACAACATCCACCTGGATGCTTCCTGTCCTCCCTCTGGACTCTTTTGTGACCTCTGCGACTCTCTCTCACTCCCTTTTCTCGCCTCTGGCCCGACTCACTCTGCAGGGCACACTCTGGATGTTATGACCTCCTCAGACCTTTCCCTTTCTATCCCTTTCACCACTCCTCTCTCCTGGAGTGATCACTTTCTCCTCTCCTCCCATCTCACTCTCCCTACCCCTCAGGCCAAGCCCCTTCCATCACTGCCACCCACCTTCTCAGTCATCCGACCCATGAAGCGCGTGTCAGTTGAAGCTTTTGTCGCCACCTTCTCACCCCCTCGCTCACCCTTCGACTGACTCTCACCCTGACACAGCCTTCTCCACGCTCCACTCTGCTATATCTAGTACTCTTGATATCCTTGCCCCTGTCACGAGAATCCCCCTGAAGCCCAAAGCCAAGTGCAACTCCTGGTACGACTCAAACGTCGTCACCCTAAAACGCAAGTGCAGGATGGCCGAGAGGAAATGGCGTGCTTCATGTACATCCTTTGACAAACTGGCCTGCCGCCTGCTCCAAAGGCAAACCCGGCTCTCTGTCATCACCAAGAAGAGAGCTCATATCCAAGCCCACGTCTTTGCGGCATCTAACAACTCAGCTGAACTCTTTAAAATCTGCAAGGAACTGGCCAATCCTGCCGCAGTCTCTACTGTCCCCTCCCAGGCCCTCTGCACAGCACTGGCTTCTCACTTCATCTCTAAAACTCAGGACATCCTGTCCTCACTCTCCTCCTCCCTCCCTCTACTGCCTGCTCTTCCTCTGGCCCCTCTGCAGCCACCTCTCCTCCCTCCTTCTCTGCTTTTCCCCTGTTCACCGCAGACAAGTTTTCTAGACAAGTCCGATCTATGAAAATCTCATCAAAACAGGTTCACCCCGGTTCCCCCAAAACCATCGAGGACCACATCGACACCCTGGCTCCTGCCTTGGCTGACCTCTGCAACCACTCCTTTGCCACTGGAGTCTTCCCACCCCCCCTGAAGCACCCTCTTCTTAAGTAACCCTCTGCCGACCCCTCCTGCTCGGCTAACTATCGCCCAATCTCCATCACTCCCTTCCTGGGCAAGCTCCTGGAGAAACTGCTCATCTCCCAGCTCAATCTCCACACTGAATCTGTCGGTTGTCTTCATGAGCATCAGTCTGGCTTCACAGCTGCCAGAAGCACGGAAACTGCTCTCCTGAACATCCGTGAAGAATTGCTCTCCAACCTTGACGCTAACACCCCCTGCGTCGTTATCCTGCCTGATCTCTCTTCTGCCATTGACACATTCAACTATGCCATCCTGCTCAATCGTCTCCGTGATAACCTGGGTATCACTAGTCAGGCCCTGGTGTTGCTGACGTCTTTCCTCTCTAACCAGCCCTCCCAGGTCCAACTTGGGTCCTTCCTCTCCACTATCTTTTTCTCTACCTGTGGTGTCCCCCAGGGTTCTAACCTCTCTCCCTGGCTGTTTAACCAATGCCTGGCACTCCTTGCCCACCGCATTGCCGCTCTCTGCTCCAACTTTCAGTGCTATTCGGACGACACACAGCTCATTTTCAGGCTACCTTCGGCCACCTCTTCTCCTTCCCTCATCTCTGTCTGTCTGCTATTCAGGGGTGTATGCCGCCAAGGACCTCTGCCTTAATGCCAGTAAGACTGAGATTCTCCTCATCGGTCCACCCACTCCCACCTTTCCTGTAGCTCTCTGGCCGGCCTCTCTTGGCCCTCTTCCTGCTCCCACTTGCAATGCTAAAAACCTCGGGTCATCTTCAACTCCACACTCTCTTTCTCTCCTCACATCATCGATGTCTCTAAGAAGTCACACTACCAGCTGCACCTCCTTAGAGGTATGCTTCCTTTCCTCTCCTTCGCCCAGAAGCTCACTGTCTCCAGAACTCTGGTTCTCTCTAGGCTGGATTACTGCAACAGCCTCGTTCTAAATCTGCCAGCTTCTTCTCTCCGCCCTTTGCAGCTCATCCAGAACAGGACTGCGAGACTTGTCCTTGGCTTCAAGCCTAGGGTTCGTATCTCCCCAGGACTGAAATCCCTGCACTGGCTCCAGTGGCTGCGAGGATTAAGTTAAAAACCCTATGCACCGTCCACAAGGCCTTCTGGGGCATGGGGCCTTAATACCTTCAACTCTCTTCCTAAATATCTTCCTTCTCGAGCTCTTCGCTCATCCGCCTCCAACTCCCTCAGGGTCAGCGCTTCTCCAACCAACGAGTTGGTGGTAGATCTCTTTCTTCGATTGGGTCCTCCCTCTGGAACAGCCTCCCTGTCTCCCTTAAACTTGAAGAGAACCGTCTCCGGTTCCGGAAGCACCTCAAAACCTCTCTCTTTGCTTCTGATTTTTCTCCTCCTCTCGCCTGCTGACCTCCTGGCTGTAACCGGAATTGCACTGGAAACCTGGATACCCTCTGATCTCAGGCCCAGGTCCCTCACCCGCCAGTCTCACTCACCTGCACTGCCTGCCTGGCAACTCCCGCAATTGGGGACTGTCTCTGTTTCCCACAGTCCCCCGACCAGCACTTGACACTTGATGCCTGCACTTACCCTGCCCTTGCCACTTGCAGGCCGCAACTTTTTCTTATTGTTATTATCTATTCCCATGTACTGCACTGTCCTTTTTCCCTCCCCACGCACTTGTGCGATTTGAATGACACCTGGCCTAGTAGGATGGTTGTCTGTCCTCCCTTTGTTCCCCCTCCCTTGCCTTGTCGCGCCTTGAAACACTTGTGTATAGGCGCGTTATAAATACCATATCATATAATATCTGGGTGTCACATACACAAATTATGCTGATGACACCCAGATCCTCATCACCCTCTGTTGGGCAGAATCCTATGCAGTTCCCTTTGGGAGCACTACAGAAGATTAGGATTACAGGTATATGCAATAAATCCCCTTTGGTATCAGTCTGTACCACACAGATGTAGTTGGTAGCTGTGGCTGAGCAGTCAGACTTATCTCAAGAGGGAGATGAGCAGTATTCAGGGTTTACAGAATAGGGCTACAATACTATGGAACAAGGAAACACTGACGAAAGCTTTGTATCAAAAACAATATATATTTATTTTACACACTCTTAATTCCATACACAAATCACTATCATTAAAGCAAGTTAAAATAGTCAAGAAAAGTATACACAACTCCCTAAGTAAATTCTAGACAAGTTTGAGAAAGAGTGAAAACTGAGCAAAATGGCACAGTCTAAAACCAAGCAGAAATGGCACTCTAACAATTTCTTCAGAGGGAGGGAAAAGTCAAGTTGTACAGGGTTACACTCCTAAACACACCAGCAATACTTCCCAATTGGATTGTGAACAAGTTAGGTAAGGCAGTACTTTAGCATAAGCAATACTTAGGGGAAAACCGAGCAAAATGGCACTTCACAATATTAAAAAGGGGAAGGAAAAGGTGGTTATAATAGTTTAGGTGCACCAACACATTTCTTGATGAAAAGCAATCTAGAGAAGGCAGTTGTAACAGATTTAGCCAGAGTCAGTGGTACAAGGAAAGTGCCCAGGATCAAACTGTTCTAGTAGCTGCAGTCAAGTCTTTGTTTAACGTTTGAAAAGGTGGTTGCAGAAGGTAAAAGACATTGTTAGATGAAAGGGGCAGCCAGCCCAGGAGGTAAGTAAAGGATTTAAAACAACTTTAGCGATACCCCACGAAACGGGAGGCCTGGCACTACAATGTGCCTTAAAAGTGGATGAGGCTCCCGTGGTGGTCGTAGTTCCTGGCAGTTCCTGCAGTTCGCAGGATCCAGCAGAGGAAGAGAGGCTCTCGTCGTGGAGGAAGGTTCGAGTCACTGCACTGCCCAGGGATGAAGCCAGCCGCAGTGATGCCAAAACGGAATAAAAGATACGCTCCTTTAAATCGCTGTCGTGGTGGACGGCTGCCTGGCTATCCGGTCTCCCAGTGCTTGGCACTGGTGATTCGACCAAGGCAGGTCCTGGAAGGCGATTGGCGAACTGGTTGGCCACACCAGCTCAAGGGAAGAAGACTCTTGCAGGTGAAGATCTTCTCAGGTCGTTGGAGAAAAGTGGTGAGGATCTGCAGCAGGGCTTCACCGGTGGTTCAGTCATTGCTGATGTCTTCGGCTTCTCTCCTCTTCTGATTTATTAGGTCCAGTGGCGACGTCTTGTCCTCCAGTCTTCAGAGCCCTGCTTTTATGCAGAAAACCCCCCATTCATACAGCCTCGCTGTCACTCACACACTCACACCCCAGCCTATCAGCGCTGAGTGCGACTTGGGTTGCCTAGGTAACCCTGTCCAGGGTGCCTATTCCCCCTCCCACACATCCTGTGTACCCCAGACTCAGTGGCGCCGAAAGGATGGCTTCTGTGCAGAAGCCCACCAAAAGGATGATCAAAGGATCCCCGACCTGGGTTAGAATTTCAGAGAAAGACACGAGAAAGAAATATTAACAACAATCTGGCAATAAAAACCTACCAGAGTAAAGTTAATAAAAAGATAAACCGGCGTCATGTTAGAAGCTGTCAGTAAAAGTGGTAGCCTCGAACAATGGGAAAATCCCATAGGGAAAATATTTGCGGTCGAATATTTACGGTAGTAACCACTGCCACCAGCCAGAAACTTTGGAGAGAGGGACTGGACAGTACCCTCTTGAAAATGAACACCAGGGAAAAACTATTAACCCTTCCCAGTACTGACATAGTAAGATGGGCTGTACTGGTTTTGTTCATAACTATTGACTAGTAAAGTCAATGTGGACTTTACATGCCCTAGGAGACAGTAGTCCGTCCCAGGGTATGGAGTCTATGTTTGGGGGTCGCTATGACACCCCTGTGTTACTGCACTGAGGGTGCTGTGTAACACACATATAAAAAGTTTATACCTATGAGGGTGAGAAAAACCCCATAGACCATAAGCACAAAGATAGCCTAAAACACACTTGAGCAATATGCCTAAGAGTGGGAAAAAGAGTCTCACTCTTAGCAGGAGAAAAAAAAGAAACCCTTAAAATCCAGCAAAGCTGCTGGGGGACTCTATAGGTAAGGGAAATTAGCCTTTTAAGAGAATTCTCCCTAACACCCTCACCGGCTGCCATGAGAAAGATGTTGTAAAACTTAATGAAATCTACCTTGAAATCCAAGCTTGGATGGCTATCCATAGCCTTTGTTTAAACAACGACAAGATGAAACTGTTGACAGTGGGCTTCCAGGCTCGTCTCAACAAACTCAACCCCAGGTACCAGTCCTTCACCATTGACGGTAACATTATAAAAGTTTCAAAAGAAGTCAAAACATTGTGTAAAAGCAAAAGGAAATATCGAGGCTGAGTACCCCAAAAGGAAATACTCCAAACACACGCTTATAAAGATTCACAGATCTTTATGACAGCCTCTGTCTCAACTCAGACAAAACCAAACTCCTGCTTGTAGGCTTCCCCGACACTCTCAAAAAACCTGACGACCAGTTTAGCCACTTCTTCATTGACTCCATCAAAATTCCAGTATCCGAGTCAGTAAAAACCTTAGGCGTCTATCTGGACTCAAGTCTGTCCATGACCAGACAAGTGAATGCCATTGCCTCCTTGGCTGCCTACCATGCCAAACTCCTCAACGCAGTTAGACCCTACCTCTCCACCGACAGCTGCACTAATATAGCCAGAGCTATTACTGGATCACGGTTGGACTACTGCAGCGTTCTCTTCTTAGGAACTTCCACAAAAAACCTTGAGAAACTGCAAGTTACTCAAAACAGCACCTTACGCGCAGCACAAGGCATTTCCAAAAGAGAGCACATCTCTACTGCCAGAAGAGCCTCCCACTGGCTCCCCATAAAAGAGAAGATCATCTTCAAAGCTCTGACCCTCACCCACAAATGCATTCACCTCGCCGCCCCAGCCTACCTATCGCAAAAGATCCACCCTGCCTCTTCCTCAAGACCAACTAGGACCCCCTATGCCAACCTACTCACCGTACCCATGGTAAAAAGAGCAAGAGTAGGTGGCGCCAGCTTCCCCTACCTAGCGGCCCTGCACTGGAATGCCCTCCCCACTGCCTTGTGAGCTGAACCCTCACTCACAGCCTTCCGCAAAACCATGAAACCCAACTTATTCGCCTGATCACCTCACCCCTGTCATGACGTCCATCCCCTATATGATATTTGAACTATGTACGTTTTATGCATAACATGTATTACATCTCTGCACTCCAATGTTGTAACTTGTGCATTATGTAACTAAGCCTGCTGCAAGTAACAGCGCCACAATGCCCCTGGGCTGTCTGTGCGCTATATAAATATAATAAATAAAATAAAATAATTTATTCTAAAACTGTACAGTTTACAAAGAAACAAAGTATCAGATACAGAGAGCTATCTGGCCCTCAGCACATCACAGTGAATACCAGCCCTTTCGGTGTGAGAAGTGAGAGGTACTGGACTTCTAAATAGTTGTACATTTTATACATTTCCAATCATAATGTCCAGCCCCTCTACAGGTTAATAATACATGGTCTAGAGTTTGTGCCAAGTTCACTTCTGGCTTGTTCAACTATATGTATAAGGATCATCCTCAGTTTACATGTGAACAAGTACATGTGAACAAGTCACAATGGCAACAGTGTATTCTCAGATTTAACAATAAGACTTAACACATGTCCTATTCAATGCAGTTCAACTAGTGTCCACGTTCAGTATTTGTACAACATTGTAGTTGATGTATGTCCGCGGATCGGACTTGTTGGCGCAGACAATCCTCTGTCTACAAGTCAGGCATGGGACAAGGTCTCTTTACTCGACCCAAACATTCGGCCAACGGACAGTTTACACATTAACTAACGTACAAAGTGCAGGACGAATTAGTTACAAGCGGGAAACACTGTCCACCCTTTTAGAAATCAAAATGGCAGACGGACCTAAAATGGCGGCTAAGTCGATCTAAGATCGGAACTTTGCAACGCGGTTTTCTTCGCAGAGCGACCTGGCTTAGGCCAATATATAAAATAAAGGAGGCATAATATGATATCCCATTTAACAAATCCTCCTTTTGGCCTAAGCCAAGCGCTAAACTACTTCTAGTCACTTTACGAGTAAGTCCAAGTCTCAATGTCCATACATCCTGAATCACTATCAGAGATATCAATTGCCATGAGGTCAGATTCTGAGATTTCCTTCAGCACAAATTCATTAGATATTTTCTCTGGGGCGTATATCTTGTGTCCTAATGTACCCATCGCTTGTACACAACATCCTCCTAACATCGAACACATACCAGGAAGACATTGTATACAACAACAAAAAAAACAGAGCACCTAAAATAATCAGCAGGACCGAAAGTAGCTTCCATCCCCAAGATCGTAAGAAGTCCCAGAACCAAACGCTAAGATCCCAGTTTCCCTCGGGAACATGCACTTCTGAACTAAGGACGTGCAGATTTTGTATTGCTCTAAAAATCGTTGGGGAGGAATCTGGCACGAAAACACAGCAAGTGGACCCCACTAATTTACATACCCCACCACGCTCAGCCAGGATGACATCTAATGCCATCCGGTTCTGAAGTGCCACTAACCTTATTGCTTTTTGTTCTAAAGTCATGTTATAGAGTATGACAGTGGTCCGGTTGATGGTCCTCTTCAGTACTCTCGCTAGTCTTCTGATATCTTCAGAGTTCAGTATTTGCCCCCAAAATGGCACAACAGATTTAGCTACATCGCCCAGAACTTGTGCTGAAGTATCGCCATTCTCGTCCCGCCGTGGACGAGCCTTTGAAATTTCTACAGTGCTAGCTAGCAATGAATACCCCGGGTAACAGAATCCCTAAATAACAGGTTCCCTGCCAAATCCTGGGCAACCATGGAAATGCTACATTACCGGAAACAAAGTAGACAGGTTCGCCTACATACAAAGGTCTGCCCTCACTAGTCAAATTTGCAACGTTGGCGCAACCCTTGAAATCACCCATTGACTGAGTACCATTCCTCTGTATGCAGAAAGAAACTGAATCGGGGCTGTGGTTAACAGTATAAGAAGGTGGCGTGGCATCCCTATTGCCTATAGGAGCCATCTTGAAAGAGATCAAAGATTGAAAAGGATGGGACAGTCTATCAGAAGGCCTAATAGAAGCAACATTAGGCTTGCTCCTATTCGGGAAGAGTGAACATCCCAACGGCGTTAGACCACGTTTCTCAAAATCATTCAAGTTGGTTCCATCAAAGTTCCCCGAAATGCTATTGTTCCATCGGCCAAAGAATAGTGCCCTTAGAGAAGCACAGCATGCAGTCGTCAAAGGTAAAGGATGAATATACCAACCCAGGCCCTTATCCCCGTGTTGCGGTAAATGCGAGTAGACCCAACAATTGGACTTATTAAAAATGGCATGTGTGGCATTCATAATGAGTAATAGAGTATTGTTATGGTAACTCTGTCTGTGCTGAGAGTCTCTAGGAGAAAAGGTGTGCAGATGCACAAAAGGTGTAAAAACAGTGGGTACATTTTCAGTGGGTAACAAATTTTCAAGCGCATTTACTTCTTCCAGATACCAGAAACCTAAGGCAATGACTATTGTGAAACCAGTTAACATAATCACAAGACAACAATAAGTTTTCAGGGCCCACGCATTCGATTGTTCATTTTTACGATCGGTCACACAGTCTCTTAGCTGTTCCGTACGAGTGGGAGCGGTGGCAGGCATTGTCTCTTCAAACGATTTCACCAAAGTTAATTTGCTGGCGATCTCCAGATCGAGCGTTTTCTTAGTCCTTTTCCCAAACCCTAGCCAACAGAATCCCCTTATGTACAAAAGATCGGGCCAAAGAGACAAGCCCTTCAATGATTTTCCTTGATGGCACAGCCGAACCGTGCAGTAAGTCTACTTCCTCGGATGCAGATCGTACCTTGTGATCCCTGGTACTGAGTGATCTGTGAACAACGTGTCGTTAATTCCTGATGGAAGTGGTGAATTCAAAGCAAGATCCAACACAAGTTTCGAAAAAGGAAATGTTGGAGTGTTTGGAGATGAAGCGGCTGTTTTCCCAAGCCCCAGAGGCTCAGGGAGAGTCTCAGACGCACTCTCGATGCTGTTTGATGCTTCATGATCGTTGGTTCGGTATTGGTGAAGGGTTCTGTGTCTTCTGTATCGTGTGGCAAAGGGAAATGAATCCTCTTGATGTGGGACACGTGGATCCAGTGCTTCCTGCCCTCCACTCGCACCGCTGTCTGCGTGACCAGGAGAACTTGGTGCGGGCCCCGCAGAAGATCGTTCAAACGACTTGATGAGGACCCAATCTCCCAGCCGTATGGTGTGGCCTGGGCCCTTGTACCTGACAGGTAAAGCTTCTCGCACCTGGTGGTAAATCAAATACAGATTTTTAGTTAACTGTCCACAATAGTCAGAAAGAAGTACATGCTCAACATTGCGTAGCGAACGGGGCTTTGGCAGACTCCAAATGTTATCTGGCTTACCCATGACCACCTCAAATGGAGCGAGCCCACTCTTAGTTTGAGGGGTCGTTTTCATGGACAATAACACGATCGGTAAGGTGTCCGGCCATTTCAGTTTGGTGCCGGCACACGTTTTAGCAATCTTGTTCTTGATGATGCCATTATGTCTTTCTACTAAACCAGCACTCTGAGCGTGCCTAGCCGAATGGAACTGTTTATCAATCTGTAATCCAGTGCATATCTGTAGAATTACAGCAGTGATAAAATGTGGACCATTGTCCGACCAGATGACTCTTGGCAAACCAAACCTAGGAAAAAATTCCTTCAGCATGGTCTTCGCCATTGTCATAGCTGTGGCATCTTTGACAGGAAAGGCTTCAACCCATTTACTAAAGGCGCAGATAACCACTAGTATGTACTTGTAGTTATTGCAATGCTCCATTTCAATAAAGTCGAAATGTATAACCTCAAAGGGGACAGAAGGTGGACCAAAACTACCCCTAGGAGTTGATGTGCCCTTTCCCACATTATGCTGCAAACAAATCATACACCCTTGGACAAAGCGCTCGGCTACCTTAGAGATTTTATCATTTACCCACACATTTGGCAACATTTTGGTAGCTTTTCGTGCACAAATATGGGTGGGCCATGAGCCATAGCGACCATCATCGTAATGTATGCATCTGGCAGTAACCATTTCCCTTCTACTTTGTCCACCCAACACCCATTGTCATCCAGTTTTACCAAACCCTCAGCCCATTTATTAGATTCCTCTAAAGTGGCATCAGCTTGAATATTTTTCACAGATTCAATACCCTCATTCAACGTACAGGCATTTGTGGCTTCCCTTGAAGTATACATTTCTGAAGAGAGATCAGTGGCAGTCTGTTTGGCTATCTGGTAAGCGAAAGCGTTCCCTTTTCCTACATTATCTATGATCTTCTGATGCGCTGTGCATTTCATAATTGCTAGCTGAGTAGGGAGTGCAAGCGCTGAGAGTAACCGTACTATCAATGAGCCATACTGGATTTTAGTGCCATGTGAGGTCAAGAAACCTCATTCTGCCCAAAGTCTGCCGAAGTTGTGAACCACCCCAAAAGCGTACTGACTGTCAGTATATATATTTACGGTAAACCCTTCGGAAAGTTCACAAGCTTGGGTCAATGCTATAATCTCTGCGGCCTTTGCGGAGTTATGCATGATTCTTTTGGTATCCATGACCGTGCTCAATGTGGTGATTGCATAAGCAGCCGTGGATGTACCATCCGGGAGTTTGAAACAGGATCCATCGCAAAACAGCTCCCCTTGTGGATTGTTCAAAGGAGTATCTTTTAGATCGATTCTGCCATTTGTCTCTTGTTCTGTAGTGTAAAGGCAGTCATGTGACTCTTCGTCACTGCAAGCAGTACCTTGCGGGAAAGGTAAAAGTTCAGCCGGATTCAATACACAACACCTCTTTATTTGAATATGCGGGGCAAACACGATCAATTCATATCTTGTTAATCGTGCGGAGGTGAGGTGTTGCGTTTGTGTTCTGTTTCCAGAAATGCGCCTCCAGCGCATAACGTCCGCATATCATTACGATCAACACCAAGTAAGTGCAAGACCCCAACTTCCACACGCTTACCAGTATAAGCTTTGCAGCACACCATCCGGCGGCACGTCCCTCAGCTAGTTGCTAACAAACATAGAAGGAGGACAACCTCTCATTTATGAGCGCGTGAATGTCACTGAATGGGCTTAAAACATAAAAAAGGGACTAACATGAATCCCAAGATGGCCACGAGACCATTCAAAATTAATCTCTGTGGAACGTCTCATATTCCACTGAGGCCATAGACATAAGGACTAACAGCCATGCTTGCAAATATTGCTTAAAAATCCAACTATATCTCAATCTGTCCAAAAAGAATATTATCCTGTAAAGAGCGCATAATGCACACACGTGTAGCATCTGATCAAAATCAATATAGGGAGAAATCAGAGCGAAAAGAAGAGAGAAAAGACTTGCTAATAGTCTAGATGGGGTCATCAGTGTATACACACAATTAACAATGTTCAGTCATTATGATCTGCCCTTAGTGCCACTTCGTAATCATCGTTCACATATGGAAATTCCAGACTATCCATTGGTTGGTTATGAATCCTATAATTTTGACACCTGATATTATAGAGTGGGTCATGAGTATATGATAAAACTAAAGAAGACCGTATTAATAACAACAATTCACACTGCCTTGACATGCCAAAATGGTTTTATTGTTGATGGTTTGAATCTGAAAGTATGGGGTTAAGAATGAATGTTTGAGATACGAATGTTGAATTGATGAAATGAACTATGTGGTTTTATGATTTTATATCATACATGTACTAATGATGTGAAATTTGTATTGATGAACTATTAAAATTTAAATTTATATTTGAGCTAATAACTTTATGTGTCATCCCATTCCACTGGTCCACTTTGTTTTATTATGATGTCTGTCCCAAATACACAGAAGGAAGTCAGAGCCTTGATAGGAATGGCTTCTTACTGTAGGCAGTGGATCCCGAACTTCTCCTTAGTGATTAAACCAATGTTGGCTTTGACGAAGAAGGACATTTCTTCGCCATTACCATGGAACTTGGAACACCAGCAAGCATTTGATCTGCTCAAGACTGCATTGTGCTTGGCACCAGTTTTGGGCACACCAAACAATGAAAAGGCCTTCGTGTTGTATGTGCATGAATGTGATGGATGTGCTTTGGCTGCATTAACGCAGGAACATGGAGGGAAGAATAGGCCCTGCGGCTACTTTTCTTCCGCCCTTGATCCTATTGCATGCGCTTTGCCAAGATGTTTGAGAGCTGTCGCTGCTGCTGCTGCTGCATTTGTAAAACAGAGCGAGGGAATGGTCCTAGGCCATGCTTTAACCCTGATGGTACCTCACTCTGTAGATGTTCTGTTTAATAGAACATGTTACAGAGTCCCGTGGAGGATTTATTCTGTTGGTCAACCTGTTTACCCTTGAATAGGCTCTTGGGGGTGAGTAGACAATGGTGTTTCTATTATCTAGACACTTTTGTGACAATATAAGTCACCGTTTAAATGAAAGAGGGATGACGCTTTTCTGATAATCGTATATGTATGTTTTTTAGAATGAACATTGGCCTATACGTTTCCAAGAAGGGCAGAGTTATTACTTGGTGCCCTATGTCCTGAAAAAGGTCTTTGTGACCGAAACACGTGTCGACGATCTACAGTGTGCCTCTGGACTAATCTAAATACCAGAGTTTTTGACACCTGATATTATAGACTGTATTAATAACAACAGTTCACACTGCCTTGACATGCCAAAATGGTTTTATTGTTGATGATTTGAATCTGAAAGTATGGGGTTAAGAATGAATGTTTGAGATACAAATGTTGAATTGATGAAATGAACTATGTGGTTTTATGATTTTATATCATACATGTACTAATGATGTGAAATTTGTATTGATGAACTATTAAAATTTAAATTTATATTTGAGCTAATAACTTTATGTGTCATCCCATTCCACTGGTCCACTTTGCTTTATTATGATGTGCTTTACCTGGAGGACCAGGGATTAAAATTGCAGGTGTACCCCTTTCTTTATTATTTGGGACAGATATGCCAGAAATGATTTTTATCCGATCAGGCGTCAACCTTCTTCCCTCCTTTGACAGGAGATAGCCTAAATAGGCGACCTCCTGTCGACAATACTGAAACTTTTTAAGTGAAGCTTTGTGTCCATGTCGTGCTAGGTGAATAAGCAAGGACACAGTGCCCTCCTTACAGGCGCTCTCTGAGTCAGCAGCTAAGAGTAGATCATCGACATACTGAGGCAGTGTACAAGTGGTGGGCAACTCGAGCGTGTCGAGCTACTCTTTCAAAGCCCTACTGTAAATGCTAGGACTCTCTGTGTAACCTTGCGTTGCACGGGTAAAGGTAAACGAACGTCCCCCTAAAGTGAACGCGAACAAGTATCTACTGTTTTTGTGTATAGGAATACTAAAGAAGGCTTTCTTTAGATCCACAACACTAAAGTGAATAGCTGAAGCCGGAATCATAGTTAATATTGTCGCCACATCAGGCACAATGGGAAATTATGGAGCAACGATCTTATTGATGGCACGTAAATCAATAATGAAATGGAAAGGAATTGCATGATCGCCTTTTTTGTACATTGGCAAAATCAGGCTATTGCACAAACTACCTGCAAATTCCTCAATCACCCCACGATGCACAAAATCGGAGACTATGCATTTCAAAGCTTGCTCACCATCGACCGAGATCTTATACTGTGGAATACGTGACAACTTTACTCCATGTTTCAAAATAATCTTAACAGGCTCAATTTGCAAGACACCGACATCATTATCATCAATTGCCCATAAACACTCCAGAACATCACTGAATTCTGGCGGCAAAGGTCTGATCAAAAACTGAGAGACAGAAAGTTGCTGTGGTGAATTTATTTTAAATATCTTTATTGGCATTTATAGTAGGTACAAGAGCAGTGTGGGAACGAGTACCAACTTTGGCATAGTTATTCAAGTTGCTGTGGTGAAATCGTCAAACACACTCCTTTAGAAGAACAATGAATTACCACATTTAATTCCGTCAACAGATTCAACCCCAACAAATTCTCTCTGTAATTCGTAGTCAAGAGGAATGGACAGTGGTCCGTAAATGGACCCAAAGTAATCGGTACCGGCGAAGAAACCGGACAGACTACTGGTGTGCCAGAAAACCCTACAGAAACATTGGTTTGCCCTGACAGTGGAATGTTTGGAACCCGTGAATGGTCAATGCAACACTTCTGTGCCACTGTATCTATCAAGAATAGATGTTTCCTATTTCCCACTGACATCTCAATGTAGGGACCTTTCTGATTAATGGGAAAAGGCGTTGGTTCCAAACCCTGCTTCGGGCAATCCTAACAAAACATAATGTCGTCAAAAGGAGGTTCTTCAGACAGGCAAGCAGCAGAAGGATGATCAAAAATGTTTCTATTACCCACACTTGGTGCCTGATTATCCTGTGAAAAAGGTTGCTGTGAATCCTGCGAAAACTGACTTCTACCAGGACCCCCTGCCCCAGGGCGGCCTCTGGATCGTCTACCCATGTTACCAAATGCGTTATTCGACCTCTGCTGGAGGATCGGGCATTGTGCACGCCAATGACCCTCTTGTCTGCAATAAGCACACTGGTTTATGTTTACAGGACCAAATGGCGCATTTCCCTGTGGAACATACTGTGCTCTAAATTGCGAATTACCCTCTCTAGGGCCTCTAATAATTTGCTGTAATAGGACTTTTGTTTTTAAGTCACCATTTCTCTTTTCAACTCTTTCTTTTTCATTGTTGACACGATTCTCATAGTATTGAGCCATATGCAATACTTCTGACTGAGACTTAGCTTGCCAAGCACTCTCTGAAGACATACTTTGCGACTGGATGTCAGGCAGCAATCCACGCACAAATTCGTCCACAAATAGTCGTTTCCCAGACTCCGTACTCAAATCTTGTCCACTGAAATCTGAAAATACTTGTTCAAACCGATTAAAGAACTCGGTAGCACCCTCAGACATTCCTTGGACACAGGCAGTAAACTTGTCCCAAATAATCCTTCTTTCAGGAATTATAGCTTTTAATTATTTCGTAACTATTCTATCAGGCAAAGTCAATATTAACCTGTGGTGGTCTCTCGCCAGCTGGCCTTTCTCTATCGAGCCTAACCATATTATCCCATGTATCTCCTAACACTGGTACATCGTCTACAGTCCTAATCTGTTTCCACAAATCAATAGGCAGGAGTACGGGAAACAACAAATCAATATCGCTTAAGGTAAATACTTATGATTGCAAGACAGACTCTATCTCTTTGTAGAATCCTGTCGGATTCTTCCTAATATCGGGAATAGATTGTTTATTGGTGTTCACTTCCTGTCTCGAGAACGGGACGTGAACGAACTGCGACACATAATGTGCAGGGATGTCTTGAGCAACTGCACCCGTCGCAGGATTGGCGGGAATCTCAACTTTTGGGACAAATGTCGGAGGAACCTCTCTCATAGGCAACTGAGAGGTAGGCAACTCCGAACGCTTACTGATGTCACAAGTCTCTCCCCTTCTCACCTGTTTCTGTTGTGTACTTGCAACCTTCTGGGATTTCTTCTTCTTTACGGTCCG
This sequence comes from Ambystoma mexicanum, assembly GCF_040938575.1. Taxonomy (NCBI): domain Eukaryota; kingdom Metazoa; phylum Chordata; class Amphibia; order Caudata; family Ambystomatidae; genus Ambystoma; species Ambystoma mexicanum. Next base: position 32,441,720 of record NC_090930.1, on the reverse strand, counting down.
GGATTTGTATAGACCCGAACGCCGATTTTCGGCGTCCAGCGTGAGAGTAGCGGTTCAGTTTCCAGGAGCGTTCAAAAAGTCCAGGGTAATTCCAGGAAGTAAATAAGGTACGCCCGGAGGCACGGAGGACCGCGACTCGAGCGCGGAAGGTTTTGTCATGATGCCTACCCCCGGGTATCAGGACCAAGGCCCTCAGCTCCGGGAGCAGGCATCCAGACATTTCTTTAAACCTCAGCAGCCCCGGATAGGGGCTGTCTGGGTTCAGTCCTGGCGCCTTAATTGCCAGGCTCATCATAGAAATTAGTCCTGGCGCCATAGGCGCCAGGCTCATAGACTTTACTTACCTGATGCAGACCATGCTGCAAAAGAGTCCAAGCCTACATGAGTCCTGGATGGGACTATTTTGTTACAGGGACTATTCTTCTTACCTGTAACTACTTTGGAGGCTATTTAAACCACACCTGAACAGCAGCACATGCTTCACGTTATTCTGCATCCAGCAGCGTGCCGCTCACCGTGCCTACAGCCAGCATCCAGTCTTCTGCCACACCCGCGTGCCAGCAGCCAGCATCCAGTCTTCTGCTACGCCCGCCTCGAATCCGGAGCTCCTAGAATAAAGAAGAAGAAAAGGACAAGGTTAGAAAACGAACTTATTTCAAATTCCTCACCTAATTCCGGAACCAATTCATCTCCGGACCTGGAAAGTACATCAGTCCTGCACGCGTCGCTTCACCAACTCTAGCACAACGCCATACTCACCAGTTCTCACAGCATCTTTCGATCTGGCACTGTCTCCATCATTTCTTCGCCATAATCCGGCACCTCGGGGACACAAGAAAAAACAAGGTGAGCCAAGGGAATCAACAAATACAACCTCTTACCACCATAGACTTACCACCGGCGGTATTATTCCATAACTCTCCACATTTTTATATGCCGCATCGGTAAAGAGGGAGAAAAACAACACGTTAACCCATGCAATAGTTACCGGACAGCGTTGGGTAACAGACTCTCACCTGAACGCCAGCAGCAGCTACGAGACCTTCTTCTCACAAACTCAGTTGTAACTTAAGGAAGGAAGGGGATAAGAGTGAACATCAGGCACATTGAACTCTTTGAACTTGATACTTACCAATCCCGCCTGGGACTTCAGAGTCAATGCTTACCGGAATTCTCCCAACGCCTTCAAACCAGTGAAGTAATTGGTATCTACGCGCCCCTGCAAGACACGCAGGATGGAGAGCTCAACTTTTACAAACATAAGGTGAGGTTACTAAGGGGATATCGGAGGTGATTAGTGGGGGAGAGCGAGAACAGTTGGGAGGCCATCACTAAAACCCACAGGTGGCTAATCCCTGTCTCCACTTGCAGGAAAATACTTCTTCGGGTCCAGCAGACAAGACTAGGCTGGCCAGTCCAGACAGTCATCTCTGCACTACACATCACGTTGAAGGAGACCGCAGCTGTCCGGGTCCGATCGACACCCCTGTGGCGTCCAGGTGAGCGTAACAGAACGCGAAGCCTCTCTACAAATACCCACCTGGGTGTTATGGAAACCTCGGAAACCGACCAACGGGCCCAATTATTGGGGGAATTTAGGGCAGAAGTACATGCCGCTCGCCAAGAGACTTATGCCCTCAGGAGAGAACTGATTGTCTCAAAGGAGCGCACGGATGATCTGGCTAGGCAACTACTGCAAAACCAAGCTGGGCAAACGCCCCTACCTGGATATGGGGGAAGCCCAACCCCCGTTTCATCAAGCAATCCAGTGCATGTGGTTTAACCAGGAAATATTCCGTTAGCTCCACCCGAAGCTTTGCTGGGGACCCCAAAAGGTTTGCCGTGTTTATGAACCAATGCCGCTTGCACTTTTTATGCAGACCGGGAGCCTTTCCAAATGACCAAGCCAAAGTAGCCTTTGTATTGTCATATCTTAGTGGCAACGCAGCGGATTGGTCCATTCCATTAGTCAACCAGGATGATCCTCTTCTCCAGGATTTTCAGGGTTTTCAAAGTAGCATGGAAAAACTATTCGTCAGACACTCACAGGGTCAAGCCCTGGACAACGAACGTTTATCCTTACGACAAGGTAACCAGGATCTGCTAACCTATATTGCAACCTTCAATAGGTTGGTGGTGGAAACCGGTTGGCCGGAGGAAAAGCGAATTACATTGTTTCATCGTGGACTTCGGGGAGAACTCAAAGATGTCTTGGCTCAAGTTGTGAACCCACCTCAGGAATGCACAGAATTTATAGACTTAGTAGTCCAGCTAGACCACCGACTTTAGAACCGAAAGACTGATCGAGCTAAGTTCGAGAACTGGGTATTGGTTAAACCCAATGTTGCCCCCAAAGGAACAGATGCATCTGAACCTATGCAGATCGGGGGGGTTAAAGGAACCTTGACTCAAAAGGAAAGAGAAAGAAGACGACTTATGCAGTTGTGTCTGTACTGTGGAACCTCAGGACATTTTCTACAGGATTGCCCTACAAAACGACCCAAGAAGGTGGTAGGAGTTGCTGATAAAAGCCACATAGAGCCTGATTCGGGAAACGACCACGCCCGACAAGCATAGAGGTCCGCTTGCCGAGCTTAAAGAAGGACACTCAGACCTCGCATCTGATCATCCCAATGGTCCTACTTGATCCCAGGCAGCCATCACGTATGCACGCAGTAAGGGCATACATAGATAGCGGGGCCGTAGGAAACTATATGGACCACAAATTGGTGTCAAGGATGAATCTACCTCTTTGCAAAAAGACCACTTCGGATGTCATCACCACAGTTGATGGAACTGAGATTGCCTCGGGGCCTGTAACTCATTCCACTACAGAGATGACACTGTTGAGTCAAGATGGGCATCGAGAGACTATTGTGTTTGATCTAATCAAAGCCCCACAGTTCCAGATAATACTGGGGATGCCATGGTTGGAAACACATAATCCTTGTATAGATTGGCGAGAGAAGAGAATAACCTTCCCGGATTGTGCACACACCTGTTACCCGGAGAAAACTTTGAACAAAGGCCTGGCTACAGTCGTTAACCCAATCGTGCAGTTACCTCAGGAATACCAAGAATTTCAGGATGTTTTTCAAAAAGAACAGGCCAATACATTACCTCCTCACAGATCATACGATTATCAAATCGACCTCCTACCCGGTGCACAACCCACATGCAGCAGAATCTACGCCCTCACGGAACCTGAAAATCGTCACCTGCGGCAATACTTGGACCAATACCTTGCTACTGGCTTTATTCGTCCTTCCAAGTCTCCTGCATCCTCAGCTTTATTCTTCGTGCCAAAAAAGGAAGGTGACCTTAGAACGTGCATAGATTACCACGCATTAAATCAGATTACAGTAAAAAAACGATACCCATTGCCTCTGATCCCCGAATTACTAGACCAAGTAAAGGATGCTTGTATCTACACTAAGTTAGATCTCCGAGGCGCATATCATCTGGTACGTGTCAAGAAAGGCGACGAATGGAAGACTGCCTTTCGCACCAAGTACGGATTATTCGAATATCAAGTGATGCCCTTCGGGTTGTGCAATGCACCAGCAGCCTTCCAGTATTTTATGAACGATGTCCTTCGTGAACTAATTGACGTCTGTGTCGTCGTATACATAGATGATATTCTGGTGTACTCCTCCTCAGAATCAGACCATGTTAAGCATGTGCGTGCAGTCCTTGAGAAACTACACCAGCACAAGTTATATGCAAAATTGGAAAAATGTGTTTTTCATGCTACGGAAGTTGAATTTCTTGGATTTATCCTGACTCCAAAAGGAGTCCGAATGGACTGTCGAAAGGTGGACGCAATTCTCAAGTGGCCATCACCCAGTTCAGTCAAAGTGGTACAAAGCATGCTCGGATTTGCTCATTTCTACCGCAGATTCATTCCGGACCTCTCCCATATTGTACACCCCATCACAGCACTTTTGCGAAAAAACAAATGCTTCTTGTGGACCGAAGAGGCTGAAAAGGCCTTCAAAGAGCTGAAAGTGAAATTCACATCAGTACCTGTCTTAAAGCATCCACGCCCTGAGCTTCCATACATAGTAGAAACTGATGCATCCAGTTTAGCCATGGGAGCTGTCCTGTCCCAGAAGGATCCTGAAACCGGTCAACTTCACCCAGTAGCGTTTTGGTCCAGAAAGTTCTCAGCACCTGAGGTAAACTATGCGGTTACCGATAAAGAGCTATTAGCCATCAAATCGGCCTTAAAGGCTTAGCGGTACTGTCTTCTTGTTGCCAGGCATACTATTACCGTAATCACCGATCACCGGAACCTGCAGTATTTAAAAATAGCCAAAGCCCAATCATCGCAACAACTTCGATGGGCTTTGTTCTTTGCCGAATTCGATTTCGTGATCACTTATCGACTAGGCTGCAAAAATGGCAAAGCAGATGCCTTATCCCGAATAGGGATGGGAGAAGCATATGCAAACCCGGAACCGGTGCCAATAATTCACGAGCAAAGAATTCTTGGCATAACTACTCTACAGACACTAGAAGATATTCATTCAAAAATCCAACAACTCTTCGATCCAGCAACCCTGCAGGACTGGGTAAAGAAAGGCCCGGACTACTCAGTCGTCAATGACCTACCTTACTATCAAGGACGACTATTTCTACCACACAAGGAAATACAAGAACTAGTCATCTCCAATTACCATAACACCCTGATGGAAGGGCACCCAGGTATCGCAAAAACTGAAGCGAAAATTAAGAGACAGTTCTGGTGGCCCACTTGGCGAAAAGATGTAAAGTCATTTGTGATGTCTTGTGGCATTTGCGCCCAAAACAAAAGCCAGAAGAAAAAACCTGCTGGCCTTTTACAACCTTTGGATATTCCACCTACACCATGGCACACCTTGTCTTTAGACTTTATTACAGATCTACCTCCATGTAATGGATTTAACACCTTCCTAGTTATTGTGGATCTTTTTTCCAAGATGGCCCACTTTATTCCTCTAAAGGGGTTACCTTCTGCTTCGATTCTGGCCAAGGAGTTCCTCAAAAACATTGTTCGATTACACGGATTCCCTTCCGTATTGGTTTCTGACCGAGGTAGTCAATTTATCTCGCATTTTTGGAAGAAATGTTGTCAACTGGCACAAATCGACGTGAGGCTATCAACAAGTCACCATCCCCAGACTGATGGTCAGACGGAAAGGACCAACCAGACCCTTGAACAGTACCTACGCTGCATGCTACACCTGACCAAAAGCAATTGGAAAGATATTTTATGGATTTCCGAGTACGCATACAATGACTCTGTACATTCAGGAACCGGACAAAGCCCTTTTTATACCATATATGGACATCATCCTCGAACCTCAGAACTCGATTCGCCTCAGCACTTAGAAATGCCCGCAGTTAGTCATTTGCACTCTACTATTACACAAGCCTTTAAGGAAGCCACAGAACATTTGAAACAAGCAAAAGAGAAATACAAGAAAAATGCTGATCAACATAGAAGTGAAACTCCACAATACCAGATTGGGGATCAAGTTTGGCTGGCTACAAAACATATACCTCTGAAGGGAACTCGGACTTTTAATCCTAGATATTTGGGACCTTACACCATTAAGGCCATTATCAACCCGGTGGCAGTCAAATTGGAATTACCCTCTAATATGCAAATTCATCCTGTCATTCATGTTTCACTTCTAAAACCAGTTCAACCAGGGACAAGATTAACCAAACCACATGACCCCATCTTGATAGATGGAGAACCTGAATTCGAGGTAAAAAATATCCTGGACTCCAAGATGATTAAATCAAAACTTTTTTATTTGATCGATTGGAAGGGCTACGGACCACAAGAAAGATCAAGGGAGCCTAGCGACCATGTTCATGCACCTCGGTTGGTGAAAAGATTCCATCGGAACTTCCCAGACAAACCGGGGCCCGGGGGAAGAACAACTTTAGGAGGGGCCTTGGGGGGGAGTGCTGTCATGATGCCTACCCCCGGGCATCAGGACCAAGGCCCTCAGCTCCGGGAGCAGGCATCCAGACATTTGTTTAAACCTCAGCAGCCCCGGCTAGGGGCTGTCTGAAGTTCAGTGTTGGCGCCTTAGGCATCCAGTCTTCTGCCACGCCCGCGTGCCTGCAGCCAGCATCCAGTCTTCTGCCAAGCCCGCCTCGAATTCGGAGCTCCTAGAATAAAGAAGAAGGAAAGGACAAGGTTAGAAAACAAACTTATTTCAAATTTCTCACCTAATTCCGGAACCATTTCATCTCCGGACCTGGAAAGTACTTCAGTCCTGCTTGCGTCGCTTCGCCAGCTCCAGCACAGCGCCATACTCACCAGTTCTCACAGCATCTTTCGATCCGGCACTGTCTCCATCATTTCTTCGCCGTAATCCGGCACCTAGGGACACAAAAAAAAACAAGGTGAGCCAAGGGAATCAACAAATACAACCTCTTACCACCATAGACTTACCACCGGCGGTATTATTCCATAACTCTCCACATTTTCATATGCCGCATCTGTAAAGAGGGAGAAAAACAGCACGTTATTCTAGTTACCGGACAGCGTTGGGTAACACAGACTCTTACCTGAACGCCAGCAGCAGCTACGAGACCTTCTTCTCACAAACTCAGTTGCAACTTAAGGAAGGAAGGGGACAAGAGTGAACATCGGGCACATTAAACTCTTTGAACTTGATCCTTACCAATCCCGCCAGGGACTTCAGAGTCAATACTTACTGGAACTCTCCCAACACCTTCAAACCAGTGAAGTAACTGGTATCTACGCGCCCCTGCAAGACACGCAGGATTGAGAGCTCATCTTTTACGAACATAAGGTGAGGTTACTAAGGGGATATCGGAGGTGATTAGTGGGGGAGAGCGAGAACAGTTGGGAGGCCATCACTAAAACCCACAGGTGGTTAATCCCTGTCTCCACTTGCAGGAAAAATACTTCTTCGGGTTCAGCAGACAAGACTAGACGGGCCAGTCCAGACAGTCATCTCTGCACTACGCATCACGTTGAAGGAGACCGCAGCTGTCCGGGTCCGATCGACACCCCTGTGGGGTCCAGGTGAGCGTAACAGGTTTTTCAGGAGATTGGAGAGGGAAGGGAACAGGAGGGGAATCATGGAACTGGGAACAAGGAATCAAGCGAGAGCCCCGATCAAACTCCGGCTAAGCACATCCGACTACAGGTAGAGGTAGCGTTGAGACGCACAGAGCCGCGCGGGCATGTCTCTTTTGTAGGATGAGCAGCGTGGAACGCAAAGACTGATCCGGAGCATTCCGTTCCGGGCGGCCATGTTGGAAGGATAACTGCATGCAATCCCCTGCGAGTCAGGGACCAGGAGGTCTAGAAAGGACGTAGACGACGGTTCATGACAGTATGCCTCCTCTGGAAAGCAGCTCCTCCGGGTTTGCCCGGATGGATCAGATGAAATCGTTGAACCAATCTGGGAGCATTCATGTTTGACACGGGTTCCCAGGTACGCTCACTGGAAGGGTACCCTTTCCACTCAACCAGATGGTGTAGTTGACCACGTCGATATCTTGAGTCACAAATCCTGGAAACCTTGTATTCCAGTTGATTATTTACAATAAAAGGGGTAGATCTAGGAGCTGTTCGGGATGACTGAATGTATGGTTTTAACAGAGAAGTGTGAAAGACTGGATGGATTCTTTTCCAAGATTCAGGTAACCGAAGTCGAAAGGCCACTGGGTTGATGATTTCTTGTATGGAAAAGGGACCGTAGTATCTGGGAGCCAGTTTATTGGGGCGCAGGTGTCGAGGAAGGAGCTTCGAGGATAACCAAACCTTATCTCCTACTGAATAGGAAGGTCCAGGTCTTCTTTTACAGTCAGCATAACGTTTGACATCTTCTCGGGCCCGTTCTAGGTATTTCTTAACCTCCTTATGTACTGTGATGAGGTTTTCGATCCAGGAGTCTACTGCAGGTACTGGAGTAGGATGTGGGAGTATGGAGGGTAGGACAGATGGATGGAATCCTTGACTACAGAAGAAGGGGCTCGTCTTGATAGCTGAATCATCTGAATTGTTATAGGCAAATTCAGCCATAGGTATTAGGAGTGACCAATCGTCCTGAACTTTGGTGGCGAAACATCTTAGATATTGTTCGAGAGTCTGGTTCACACGTTCCGTGGCTCCATTGGTTTGTGGATGGTAGCCAGAGGATAAGGCACATTGGATTCCCAGAATACGACATACTTGCTTCCAAAACTGAGATATGTACTGAGGTCCACGGTCTGAAATGATCTTGGAAGGCAACCCATGAAGTCGGAATATGTGTTCCAGGAAAATTCCGGCAAGGTCTGATGAGGAAGGTAGTTTGGATAAGGGTGTAAAATGAGCCATATGAGTAAACAAATCAATAGTGACCATGATTGTTGTGTAGCCTCTAGAGGGTGGTAATTCAACGATAAAATCAGTGAAGATGAATTCCCAGTGTCTTGTTGGTATTTCTGGTTGGAGTAGGAGTCCGGCTGGCTTCTTATTATCATGTTTGTTCTGATTGCAAACTGCGCATGTTTGGACATGGATTCTAATATCATCCTTCATCTTGGGCCACCAAAACTGTCTTTGTACTAGATGGAGAGTGTTGGTTATCCCACGATGTCCCGAATGTAAGGTATCATGACATAGACTTGTGATCCTTTGTCTCAGTCCAGGAGTGGGAATGAATAAGTGATTATCTTTGAATAGATACCCATCCTTAGCTGTGAGATTCCATCTGTTATTTCTCTTGTGCTCCTTCCAGAGGTCCGAAAGTCGAGTTTGGCCTTGGATATTCTCCAGGAGGGTGAGTGTTTGGGCAACAAAGATTGTGTGAGGAAACATCTTTGATCCTCAGAGTTTTCATAGTGAGGACGTCTGGGAAGGGCATCGGCAATTATATTCTGTGATCCAGGGACATGATGGATGTGGAACTGGTACTGGGCAAAGAAGAAGGCCCAATGGGCCTGACGACTGTTCCTACACTCCAAAGATTGTAGAACTTGAAGATTTCGATGGTCCGTACGGACCTGGACTGGATGCCTAGCTCCCAGGAGTAGATGTCGCCATTCTGTGAAAGCTTGGCAGATGGCTAGCAGTTCCTTTTCCAAGACGGAATAATGAGTCTCACTGGGCATCAGGGCATCAGGGTTCGTGAAAGGTAAGTAATGGGGTGCTCCAATTTGTTCTCAAATTCCTGTTTTAGTACTGCTCCTATGGCGTAATTGGATGCATCCGTCTCTACTAGGAATGGCCGGTTAATATCGGGTTGAGACAGGATGGGGGCTTGAGTAAACTCTGTCTTTAATCGTTTGAATGCCTTGTCTTCATCTGTAGACCAGAGAAATTGAGCAACTTTCTTCAAGAGAGCAATGATCGGTTGAACAATTTCAGAGAAGGACGGTATGAACTTTCGGTAAAAATTGGCAAGTCCCAGGAAAGATTGAATCTGTTTCATGGATATGGGAGCCGGCCAAGATAATATGGCCTTTACCTTTGAAGGATCCATTCCAATTCCTTCTGGACTAAGGGCAAATCCTAGGTAATGAACAGAAGTGACGTGAAACAGGCATTTCCCAGGTTTAGCTAGGAGTTTGTGTTCACGTAATTGTTGTAAGACTGCTTTAACATGCTCTTCATGCCTTAGAAGGTCCTTGGAGTAGATCAAGATGTCATCCAGGTAGATGATAACGAAGAGGAACAGCATGTCTGAGAACACCCTATCCATGAAACGTTGAAAAACTGCTGGGGCATTAGCAAGTCCAAAGGGCATGACCAGATATTCAAAATGGCCGAAGGGAGTTCTAAAGGCTGTTTTCCATTCGTCACCTTCCTTTATACGAATGAGATGATAAGCACCCCTTAGGTCTAATTTTGTAAAGATTACTGCACCTCTGACTGCTTCCAGGATATCCGAGATGAGGGGTAGAGGATAACGGTCTTTGAGAGTGCACTGATTTAGACCACCGTAGTCCAGACAGACATAGTCTGAGTTCTTTGGTATCTTTCGTTGGAACGAAGAACAATGAAGCACCCGCTGGAGATTTGGACGGGCGTCTGGTGCCATTTTCCAGGTTAGTATCCTTGTATTCTCGGAGAGCCTTCTTTTCAGGTTCAGATAATATAAACATTCTGCCGAAAGGAATCACAGCTGTGGGTTTGGTATAGATGGCACAATCCTCTGGCCTGTGAGGAGGGAGAGCTTGAACTATCGCGGTTGAAAAAACATCAGAAAAGGCTGGGTAGGCCTTGGGAATCTGGAGCATGTTAGACACAGTGACTGGACTTTGTTGGTTCTTTTGAAAGTCTCTAGAAGGCTTTGGTAAGGTATCCAGGGATAGGCAGTGAGCCATACAATATTCAGATCCAAGAAACAGTGATCCAGCTGCCCAGTTGATGTAAGGATTACGCCTCTACAGCCAGGGCATTCCAAGAACCATCGTATAATGGGCAGATTTAATGAGGTCAAATTTGATTCTCTCTTGATGGTGATTAATAGAAAGTAGAATCTCTTTAGTCTGAAGGGTAATGGGTCCTGAGGAAAGAGGCCTTCCATCAATTGCCTCTACTGGTTGCATTGTAACTCGGCTTTCATGTGGAATGTTATGAGCAGTGACCCAATCATGATCTAGAAATGCGCCCATAGCTCCGCAGTCAACTAATTCCAGGATGGGGTAGGATTCTGTCTTGGAAGGCAATAGTAGGGCCTGAAGAACCACAAGGTTATTTTGTCCAGGAGAGTTCAAGGATGGAATTGATGTGGAGCAAACATCTCTCCCGACACTGTGCTCCATCTAGGATCGGGAGCTGGCGTTTCCCGAACGCCGTGGAGGAGCAATGGGACATTCTCTCACAAGATGTTTATTGGAGGCGCAATACATGCACAGACCAGTATGGATTTGTCGCATCCTTTCTTGAGGGGTAATGGGTCCACGAAAGGCTCCTACTTGCATAGCTTCTGGGTCTGGGGTAGAAGGAACAGTAGACTCTGCTCTAGGGGCATGTTCCGTGATGGTCTTTTGGAAACTTGCCTTAGACTTCCTCTTCTCTGCTCTTCTTTCTTGGATTCGCAAATCTATCTGTAAGGATAGATCCATAAGAGCCTGGAAGGAGCTTGGGCGGGCCACCCTAGTGAGCTCATCTTTTATTTCTTCGTTCAGCACCCTTCGGAAGAGTGTAAAACTAGCTTCTGGAGACCAGTCTGCTTCTTTCACAAGTTGTTTGAAACGAGTAACATAGGTGAGCATATCCTGGGACCCTTGTTGAAACTCGAGTAGTCTCTCTTGAGCACTATACACCTGCTCTAGGCGATCAAACATTTCCTTAAGGGCTCTCACAAAGCCATCATAGTCATCCAGGAGAGCGTCGCTTGTATTGACTAGGGGGGTTGCCCAAGTCAATGCATTTCCAGTGAGGTGTGAGATCGTAAAACCCACCTTTGCTCTAGGAGTGGAGAAGTAGTAGGGCTTGAAAGTGAAGTGAACTAAACACGAATCAAGGAAGGCGCGGAGAGTCTTGGAAGAACCGTCATACTTGTCCACTATTCCTCCCAATATTACCTTTTCTTTGGTTGCGGAATCACGTGATAGAACTAGCTGCTTTAATGCTGTGTTCTCTGCCTTGAGGTTCTGTACCTCCGTTGTTAATTCCTGCATGCCTCGCATGAGGTCTTGGACGGCGGCTTCCATCTCTGAATCTGTATCGTTTTTATGGCGTCTCAATCTGTCACAAATCTCTCCCCTTCTCACCTGTTTCTGTTGTGTACTTGCGACCTTCTGGGATTTCTTCTTCTTTACGGTCCGGGATTTGTATAGACCCGAACGCCGATCTTCGGCGTCCAGCGTGAGAGTAGCGGTTCAGTTTCCAGGAGCATTCAAAAAGTCCAGGGTAATTCCAGGAAGTAAATAAGGTACGCTCGGAGGCACGGAGGACCGTGACTCGAGCGCGGAAGGTTTGTCAGGAGATTGGAGAGGGAAAGGAACAGGAGGGGAATCAAGGAACTGGGAACAAGGAATCAAGCGAGAGCCCCGATCGAACTTCGGCTAAGCACGTCCGACGACAGGTAGCGGTAGCGTTGAGACGTGCAGAGCCACGGGGGCGTGTCTCTTTTGTAGGATGCGCAGCGCGGAACGCATAGACTGATCCGGAGCATTCCGTTCCAGGCGGCCATGTTGGAAGGATAACTGCATGCAATCCCCTGCGAGTCAGGGACCAGGAGGTCCAGAAAGGACGTAGACGATGGTTCATGACAACTGAGCAACAAAGCTAGATCGAGCACTAAAGCACCTGAAGAAGTGTCAAACGAAAAAGCCCTCATAAATATTCAGTAATTCTGCGGGACAACAAATCTATCTTCTTATACATTCATCCTGCAGGTACTCTACCATTACCTGTATCAATTTCCTCTGTATTTTTGGTGTATACTGACTATACGTGTCATATACTTCAACGGAAGTTATCGACTTGTCTGAAATCCACCTAATCGCATCTTTCGTACAAATTTGTGTTTCCTCATTTATCGATTTACGACAAGGAAAGAACCGTTTCTGTACTAACATAGCATCCAAACTATCACCATCTACATCTTCATTCCGTAACCTTTCCAACTCCCTTCTGTACTCAAAAACCTGCTCGACGTGCTCATGTACTTTCTCCGTAGTATCTCTAGAAAATGCTAAAATATTCAGATCCCTTAACCCTTGTGGGAGATCTATATAATTGAACCTGTTCCACATTTTATGCAAATGAACTCCCAATCCTTCAATGAAAACGTTTTTCTCAGGAAAATTGTCTAAGTTTGAGAGTGTGGCAAAAACATCAGCTTGTTCACCCCTCTCCATGCAATGTCTCGCCCATGCAGTCAATTCATGCTTTTTCTCTGGAGACACAGTATTACGAGTTACAACCCTCGATCCCGCTCCCCGATCAACTACAAGTGGCACAGAACCACTTGTAAGAAGGAGAGTAGGCAGATCTTGTATATTAGGCAAAAAGGGTGCTGTTACTGGTGCAGCAGGCACACCCACTGGACCCGTAACAGCAGGCACAGGTGGAGGAGCAATGACAAGAGAAGGAACAACAGTCGGAGGAAGAGGAACATTAAGAGGAACAATAGGAGGAGCAGGAGGAGCTACGGGAGGAGGAATAACAGCTGGAAGAGGAACATACGGAGGTGGCGCAGTGGCACCAGGCCTACGTTCATTTAGAAGTTTGTCACTCAGATACATGAAAGTCTTTAGAAGGGTACATTTTCTGGATACCAAGTGAAAAAGCCCTATCCATATTCCTAACTGACTCAGACTGTTAATTTTTATCATATAACAATGCTTTTTCGGCATTCGTCATATGACGGCATGCATGTTTTTCCCTACTCTTAAATTGCTGCATAGCTTCTTTCTTCCAATTCTGTAAAACATCAAATGCTGCAGGTCTAGCCTGTTTCTTTAATAATATGGATTCTAAGTATTCAATACGAGGAATTTCAAAACTACCATTGATTGGCCACTGAAGTTCGGAAACATGTCTAGTTTGTCTGTGCCAAATATCATTAAACACTATACTACCAATGCCGTGCTTACAGTACATAGTACATGCCGGCGACCCCTCCATTGGCGCTGGTCGGCCAAATTCCAAAGATTGTCTGTCACTGCGGAATAACGCCATGAAACAGGCAGACAATTTCCCAGTCATATCAGAATACTGGTGTTACCTGGTCAATAATTGCACTTGCAAGTGTAACACGCCAAAACAAATTATCAGGATACTTAAGAATCAGGTCATGACCTGATCAAATCCTAAGGAGGTCCGATCGAATGTCAAAGAACTATCAAAGGTCCCAGGTGGTTGGTGATTTCGGCAAATCTGCCCACCTCGATATATGGACCCTCGTCAAGATGCCGTCTCGGACCGCGTGCTCACCGTCCAGGGATCGGGTCGTGCAGTGCTGCTGAGGTATCGCTTCTCATCCAAGAAAGGGGCCCCCTTTTACACCGTCCGATCCCGGTCCGATAGCCGCGTCAACCTTCAACGAGATGGCATCAATCTTGAGGGTCCTTATTCGGGCGCCATCTGTAAAAGCAAAAGGAAATATCGAGGCTGAGTACCCCAAAAGGAAATACATCAAACACGGGCTTATAAAGATTCACAGATCTTTATTCTAAAATTGTAGAGTTTACAAAGAACCAAAGTATCAGATACAGATAGCTATCTGGGCCTCAGTACATCACAGCGAATACCAGCGCTTTTGGTGTGAGAAGTGAGAGGTACTGGACGTCTAAATAGTTGTACATTTTATACATTTCCAATCATAATGTCCAGCCCCTCTACAGGTTAATAATACATGGTCTAGAGTTTGTGCCGAGTTCACTTCTGGGTTGTACAACTATATGCATAAGGATCATCCTCAGTTTACATGTGAACAAGTCACAACAGCAACAGTGTATTCTCGGATTTAACGATAAGCCTTAACACATGTCCTATACAATGCAGTTCAGCTAGTGTCCATGTTCAGTATTCGTACAACATTGTAGTTGATGTATGTCTGCGAACCGGACTTGTTGGCGCAGACAATCCTCTGTCTACAAGTCAGGCATGGTATAAGGTCTCTTTACTCGACCCAAACATTCGGATAACGGACAGTTTACACATTAACTAACGTACAAAGTGCAGGACGGCTTAGTTACAAGCGGGAAACACTGTCCATCATTTTAGAACACACAATTACTTTAGACTAGAAATCAAAATGGCGGATGGACCTAAAATGGCGGCAAAGTCGATCTAAGATTGGAACTTTGCAACGCGGTTTTCTTCGCAGAGCGACTGGGCTTAGGCCAATATATAAAATAAAGGAGGCATGATATGATATTCCGTTTAACAATTGGGTTTATATTTAGATTCTACACTCTCCCTTAAAAAACAAATAAACACTACTATCTCATCTACGGCATACACCAATAAACTGATCAATGCCTGTAAACTATTTTTATCTTCCAATAGTTGCCTCACCTTGGCAAGGGCCCTGATTCTGTCCAGATTGGATTACTGCAACACACTCTTTCTTGGTACCACTAATCACAATGTGAACAGACTTCTGATTCTCCAGAACAACGCCCGATGTGCTCTTAATATCCCTCGCAAGGTACATATCTCCTCCTTCAGAAAGAAGTCCACTAGCTCCCCATTCGTGACAGGATTAAATTAGGCTCACTCGTCATTACACATAAATGCCTCTCCATGACAGCACCACGCTACCTACCAGACAAATTTACCAGACAAAGCTCTGCCAGACCGACCAGATCCCCCTATCTGTACCAACAAAGCATTCCTAAATTCAACCTAAAAACAGCAGGGGGAGCAAGCTTCCTTGTGCTAGCAGCAAAATGTTGGAATTCACTCCCCACGGACATCAGAGCTGACTCCTCGTTCTGGTCGTTCAGAGCCAAGGTGAAAGCCATGCTTGTGACTCAGTAATACTATTCTCATGTACAGGCACTTTGGCAGTTGGAGCTATGTTTACCCTAAATCTGTTTTCCTGCATCACTTGTGCTATCTTAGACTCGGAACACACTGTAAACTGGTCCATCGTGTAAATAACAACTGCTATCTATTGACTCTAACCATTCTGTAATCTGGTCCCACATGCTATTTATTGTATTTATCAGTGTCTTCTGCATCTTACTGCTGTGTAACATTGTAAATGTGTAACTTTCTGTAACTTGTTGATCTATAAATTGAATGTGCCCAGTTACCCCAGAGTTTGGCTGCGCTATACAAATAAACAAAACTAAACTAAACATGTTCTCGGGCCGCCACAGTCGTATGCTGCATGCCACTACCAAGTTCTCATCTGGCCACATTGGTAACCTCTGTGACACCTCAGCTTCTTGGCACCTCGAAGTAAGGTGCATGCCACAGCCTGATCAAGTTGCCGTACACCTCAAGCTTGTCGTATACCTCAAGCTTGTCGTTGCTGGCATTAGTTGGCTGCGTGACACCTACACGCGCCTGGCTGAGCTGTGCCTTCAAGTTAATTGGTGACTCAAGTTCGTGAGCTGGGAACCACTTCCATCATGGCCAGTCACGTTTGTAATCTGTGTGACACCTCCATGGTCACATTAGAAATCTGCACGTCATCTTCATGGCCTAAGCCCGGCACCTGGTGTCAGACAGTCGTGCCAAGTTGTGTGGCCCCTCCTTCGTCTCTCTAATGGAGCTTTCAGCCTCTAGGCACCTTCCTTCTACCTGCTACATTTTGCCTCGGTAATGGAGAAGGCATTCTCCCCAGCCCTAGACTGCAGCCATGATTGCCATTTGAGCAGAGGGCCCTTTCAGGCCGCCATCCTTCCCTGACACACTTCCTGCCAGGAGCTAGCCTGGGAGCAGAGATATACAGGCGGAAGCGAAAGCTGCTTAATGCTCTGATCACTTACCGGTAATCTTCATTACTCCTAGTCCTACTCTTCCTTGACACAGTACTTACCTCATGAGGCTCCTGCCTAGACACAGGACCTTCTTTTATTTCTTTAAATCCCTATAACTCCTCCCCCCCACATCCACATCACTCAGTTTTATATTACCAAGCCAGAGCATGGCACCTTCCCTGTAGGGAGGGAGAGTAGGGTCGTCAGTACTGTGACAAGGAAGAGTAGGACTAGGAGTAACGAAGATTACCGATATGTAATCAGAGCATTACCTCCACGTCCACTCTTCCTCATCCCAGTACTTACCTCATGAGGCAACCATAGCAGCAACGGGGGAAAAAAAGGTCCCAATGAGACAGAGCCAAAACCAATGCAGAAAACACTCATCATTAATAACTCACATCCTCACTGACAAAAACCCCTACTCCAAAGGAACCATCCACCGAGTGGGAGAAATTCAACCGATAGTGGTTGATGAAAATGCTTTGAACAACCCAGGTGGCAGCCCTACACATCTCCTGTAGAGAAGCCCCCCTTGCAGCAGCCTAGGAACCTGCCAAACCCCTGGTGGAACGCCCCTTAATATGCGTGAGTACATGCAGCCCCGCCACGACATAGACCATGGAGACAACAACCTGGAGCCAACGGAGACCATCGAGGCCGTGTGACCTGCACCAGTAGGACCAAAAACAACCAGAGAGGCGGAAAAAAAGGCAGTCCTCGCCAAAGACTCCAACACCGACCACCGTACATCAATGGCATGCCAAGCCACCTCCTCTGGCATTCGCGGATCCTGAAAAAGGCAGAGAGAACCAGATACTGAGAGGTGTGAAACTGAGACACAACATTAGGAAGGAACTTCGGATCACACCTCAACGCCACCGAGTACGGCAGCACCCTCTGGAAAAGGGGGGGTGACAATATAGAGCCCCAATCTCCCCCAGCCTATGGGCAGAACTAATAGCACCAAGAAAAGCAGTTTTCAGCGTAAGGCGCCTGATGATAAACTCAGAAATGGGGCAAAGCAGGCTCCTCAAGCAATCTTAAGACACAAGGGAAGTCCCAGGGGGGAAGCCCTCTATAAGCACAAGGACGGGAAGAAGAAAACCCTGGAACAACTACCCCACCAACACCTCCCCATCCAGGCAGCCATCAGAGTCCCCCCAAGAGGAATTTAATGGAAACCCATAGAGAACGAAGAGTGGTGACCGCCAGGCCTTTGCCAAAACCTTCTGGAGGAACTGGAGAATAGCGGGGAGACCAGAACACAGGGGAGGGATCCCAGACCGCCAACACCAGTCCCGGAAAAGGACCCAATGCCTGCCATACGCCTTCAGAGTAGAAGGGCAACGAGCATTCACAATAGACTCGACCACAGGACCTGAAAACCCTGAAACATCAACCTAGACCGAGCAACTGCCAAAACGTCCATAGAATCCAGACTCCCAACCTCAGACCCCCCTGAAGGGGACACAGCCACTTCGGAACCAGCCAAGGGCCCCAGCACTGAAGCTCCAACAGAGAGGGGAACCAACTCCGGTGGGGCCAGAATGGAGCTACCAACAACACAGTCGCCCTAGACACTCTGATGCGCTGAACCACCCATGGCAGAAGGGCAAGAGGCAGAAAGCACAAAGGAGACCCTAAGGCCACTGCACTGTGAGGGAATCTACCCCCCAACCTCCCTCGACCACCCAAGAACCAATCCGAGCAGCCAGGGTATTCAAGGAGTGGCTTTAACCCCCCTGGCGACTGACGTATGCCAAGGCTGTCATTTTGTCTGTCAGGACCAAAACTGCCTGGCCTTCCAGAAACACCTCGAAGTATACCAGATCCCAGAGAAAGCCACACAAAACCCCCCAAATGGTTGATCGATGGCTCGGATCCGGATCCCACAACCCTTGAGCAAAGAGGACCCCCAACCTCTTCTGCTGGCGTCGGAAATAAGAGTGATCACAGGAGGAAGGACCAGGGACACCCCTGCCTGGAGATTCGGCACCCCCAACCACCACTGCAGGGAGCCCAACACCAGTGGGGACGCCAGAACCAAAAGCCCCATAAGGTTGAGATGTCGGGAGCCAGTGGGAGAGAAGATAAGACACCATAGGACGCAAACAAAGACGATCCGAAGGAACCAGAAGCACGCAAGAACGCCATGTGCCCCAGCAACTCGAGCAAAAGGCGAGCCGAGACATGCTGCCTCCAGACAATCCTGTCCAGAACAGCCAGCAAACGATGGACATGTTCCTGGGACAGGAACACCCCCCACCTGGTGCAAATCTGAGCCCCGATGAAAACTAGACCCTGAGAAGGCTTCAGCTGAGACATCCGCCAGTTCACCAGAAACCCCCAGTCCTGCAAGGCCTGGCAGACAAATTGGAGATCAGCCATGAGTGTCTACCGGAGGGACATCTTGGTCAACCAATCGTCCAGGTAGGGAAACATCTGTACTCCCCTAAGGAGCAAATGAGCCACCAGGGGAGCCACCCGTTTGGAGAACACTCTAGGAGCCGATCGCAACCCAGACGGGAGCACTCAGAACTGAAAATGCTGTGATCCCACTGCAAAACAGAAAAACCACATGTGTCAGGGTCGCAGAGCCAGGTGGTAGCATTCTCCAGAGACGTCATCCAATCCCCCCTGTACAACATCTGGAGAATGTTCTGTAAAATTTCCACGTTGAAGAGTTCCGTCTGGACGAAGCAGTTCAGGGCCTCGAGACCCATAATCAAGTGATACGTCCTTGAAGGTATGGGTACCAGGAACACCCGTGAGTAGAAAACCCGACCTCGAACAGGGAGAGGAACGGGCATGATGGCCACCTACAACAATAATTCAGAGAGAACGGTTTCCATGGCCAACCTCTTGGTACGTGAGCTGGGTACCAAAGTCCTAACCATGTAAACCTGGACAGGTGGAGGCAGGACCGACACTTGATAAACCCTCTGAATGGAGTCCAGCACCCAGGAAGTCGAACACCACCGGTCCCATACTGGAAAAACAGCCAGCTCTGCCCACCACTGGCCTGTCCAAGCCGCCACGACTTCCGGAGTGGCCCAGGACGAGAGGAGAGTGGAGGACCCCGACCCACCCCTCATCTTTTTCCGAAAAGATTGAGACAAGGAGCCAGGGAAAACCTGCCAGTCACTGCACCTGCCAGAGGAATATTTCATGGACATTGAAGCAGGCTTGCGCCGTAATTCATCAGCATGTTTGTCAACCCTAAACCCTCCATGCACTTTATCCTCAAGGTAATCCCCAAAAGGTTTGGATCCATCAAAAGGAAGTTGCAGGACAGTCCGTCTGTCTCCCAAACCTACAAATGTACATGCCTCTGGGCAGACACACCAACGCCCATGGCCATGGGCTCCTCAGCCGAAATAGAGGAGCGATCCACCAGGCTGGCGAGACCATCAACCTCAACACGATCTGATAGCAAAAAATCTCCCCCTCTCAATGGGTAGAGTTCAGTCATAAAGCGGGGCATTGCAATCATTCCCAGATATCAGACACCAAACGTCAACCCCATCCTTGGGGTATGCCTATGCCAGTGAATAGAAGCATCAGCCCCCTCCACAGGCACCAGGGGCTCTGAGAACCCCTTAAAGCATTGATTTGAGCCTCAATCTGCCATTTTACTTTCACATGACTGAGAGTTGGCTTGAATGCTACATGTTGTTACTGGTGGACCCATGCTCTAAATGTTAAGCTACTGCGATCCCCCTCATGGCCGTGACTCCGTCCATGAGGCTTTAGCAGTTTCCTCAATTCCTTTCTTGATAAGGAAAAACAGATAAGCCTCCGTCTTCCGTCCCCCGTGCAGCTCAGAGGAAGATGAGGAAGTGGACAGGACAAGGTGCCTGCCTGTAGTAGAATGTGTACCCATGGCCAGCACAGACACAGACGGAACACTAACTCACCACCCACACATATAAAGACATGCCAGAAGGCATCAACCAAGAGGGAAAACCAAACAAACAATTCCTATGGCTATGCCGCACCTTCCCCACCAGAGGCAGAGTCCATCCGCCTCCGGAGCAACGTCGGGAGAATATCAAAAAGGAGCCGCATGTCGCGTAGAAACGCACGGCCCCATTGGCAGGAGAATCAGGGCACAAATATTCTCAAAGCCCCCCAACTCCTTACCGCATCCCGGGCCCTGCAGGACCCGGGCCGTGATGTCCTCGCACCAGCCTATAGCCGTGCAGAAAAACAGGCGAGGCAATCCCGCTCAACCAGGACCTCGAGCCCCGCAGGGGGCCCGAGAGCAACACCACACCTGAAGGAGCCAAAGGCCCCACCACACAGCCCCACCGGGGATTTAAAGAAATAAAAGAAGGTGCCGTGTCGGAGGCAGGGGCCTCATGAGGTAAGTACTGGGACGAGAAAGAGTGGGCGTGGAGGTAATGGAGATTTCTGGAAGAGCAGCCACTCAAAATCGACAAGCATTGCCATAGTCCCTCCTCCATGGTTAGCAACCAGAATGACTTCCAGAGACCTTACTCTTCCACTCTCTTTCATTCTTTTAGCTCTTTCTTCCACTTGGCCAAAGGTAAAATATTGTTAGTGAGGAACAACCTATGTTATTGGTGTAAACAACTCATTTATCTTTATGAAACATTCTGTTGCATCAGTAGTGTTCTGACTTCAGGCTGACCTACGGTATTTCAGGAGGTGGGTCAGCATATGCAGGCCAGTGCGGGCCTCCAAGCACAAAGCGCTGCAACAAAAGACATGACACGCGAGTACAGTGCATAAACACAGACTGCCTGACGCAGTTCCGGTGATTGCTTTATTTCCATTCCCACCCACGTAACGTGACCCTCGTCACCCACGGCCCATGTGACATCACATTCCTCCCAAACTTGGAATGCTGAAACAATTTGCCAAGTTTGCATTTTAGCCATACTGTGTCTTTCAAATCTAGGTGCTACCCCATTGCATTTTAGCCATATTGTGCCATTTGACACCTAGGTGTTACCTCAATGCACCCTAGCCACAAACCCTTTCTCCCTCCTGGCCCAGGGAGAGTCTGACCCGACCTATGCCCAAGCCCTGGTCCCAGAGTTAGGTTAATTACCATCACCTCTAAACACTCGTTACTTAGCATGTGGCCCTTGAATACTAGCCGGTTCGCCTGCCTCCTGCTCCTCTTACAGACTGTAGTACTGCTCAGCAACTCACCCAAATCATCTATCATTATGTATTCTATTATCAATAATACCCAGCCACCTGGCTGTGCCACTCCTCATACTGGTGATTCACAGCCACTGCTGCTTACCAGCCTCCCCTGCTCCACTTCTGACAGGAATCTAGGACTCAGAGCCAGATTAGCTAAAATTTACGAGCCCCTCGCCCGCTCTATGCCCACCTTACAGAGACTCAGAACCACGACTGCCCGGCCCAGCCCACCTACTCTCAAACATAACTCATCCCAGAACCCTAACCTCACACTTCAAATTACCAATATTACAAACACTACAAGCCCCCAAATCAAGGGAGCCCTGATCAATGCTAGATCGCTAGTACCCCATGCAACAGAAATTGCAGACTTGATCCTTAAAGAAGACCTCGACCTCCTTGCTGTCACAGAAACCTTGTTACACCTGGCAGCTGGCCCAAGGCTTATGCTCGCTATCCCAGATAATTACACTATCCTGAGACACGACCGACCCAACTCTAGAAGCGGGGGCATTGCTTGTGAAGACGACCGATGGGGGTGTCTGTATTTCCGCTCTCTATATGGTAGAGGGGAGGCACAGAGGACCCCAGCCGAGATTCTCCAATACGGTAGCAATGGACGAGCAATCAAGGCCTAGCTTCTCGGGAGGTGATGCAGGCTGGTTCTTAAGTACAGTGTAGTCCCCAAGCCCCCACAAGGAATGTCCACACACTGTATTACTGAAAACACAGTCTTTATATAATTAATATTCAAAGGTTATGTACACTTATCACAATAACGCACTTTGTGCTCCGGAAAATCAACAATGGTAAATATCTACAATTCTAAAGTGGTACCACTAATATTCGATTAGAGTGCATCAACAAGACTGTCAGAATGCCACACAGATCAATAGCAAGGAAACCAGCAATAGAGAGAGGGGAGAAAGCAGACGGATGAAACAATAGGTAGAAGACTGGCCCCTACCACGGGACGCAGTTCTGAGTGGAGGTCCCCCCACCTGGGCAACCTGCAAAATAACGATATATAACACAGCCCAGTCCATATATTGTTCAAGAGTCTCGTTCTCTCCTACAATGTTTTTACCCCCCCAATGTACCTGGTGGAGTAGAGTTTGTCGGCGAGGCGTCGACAGATCCTTCTGGAGTGACTCCCTTTAAGGCAGGAGCCACGGATCGTCGAGAGGCGTCGCGGACTCGGGGTTCGGTGTCGGGGAATCGACGGCCCTTCTTGAATGCCTTCCCTTTCAAGCGGGAGACATGGGGCGTCGACCGTCCGACCGTGAACCGGGTAGAACGCCGTCGATGAGGCAGCAGGCTTCGATCCAAGCGGTGCTCGTCGATGACAGAGCGTTGGCGTCCTGCAAGGAAGAGGCGTGCGGGGCACCTCGGTGACGATAGTTCTGGACCGCAAAGAGATGAGGAGGAACTGTGGCCCAGCAAAGGCGTTGAGTCGTCGGCGTCTCTGCAGTCTTTGGGTGGCGGGAAACCCACCGGCGGATACTCCTCGGCGCGTCGACGGTCAGGCCTTCTCCAGCAGGAGACGGACACGGCGATGCAGACGAGAGCGTCCGTTGATCAAGAGAAAGTTCTTAGGCAAACGGGAGCACGGCGGCTCCGGTCGGCGACAGCGGTCGTCGACAGTGGCGGACAACAGTCCGGGCGCTTCTCTTTGGGATTCCGCAGCAGTCCCCGTCTCCGGTCGGCAGCCTGTCGTAGGTCTGTCTACCAGGGAGCGTTGGCAAAGATCAGCTGTGCACGATGGTCCCTCGTAGCTCGGGAAGAGGGCACCTTACCAGGTCCTCTCTGGGTCAGTCCTTGGCGACACAGCAGCTTTCAGATCCTGAAGGAGAGCAGCAGCAGTCCTTCTCCTCCAGCAGGGCCTCAAGGTCAAGCGTCAGTTATTCCAGTTACTCGTCGTAGTGGACTTCAGCTTCTGAACAATTTCAAATGGTGAGAGGTCCCCAGATATACTATCCAGTCTCTCATCCATACTGCTGGCACACATTCAGCAGCCAATCGTACAGAAGGGCATTCATGCAGTCGGTCAGCCAATCAGGCACGCAGGGCATTCAGGCCACTCTTCTCCCGCTCAGACACTCACAACAAGGAATGTGGATTGAGACAAGTACTCAGCCATTCAACACTACACACTGCATTCAGGCCAGTTTCGGACAGGGCTGTCTCAGTCTTTGTCCCTCATGACAGAAACCAGACAGCCACAACAAGGAGTGCATATTGGTCACACTCTCCATTCACCCAGGTCCCACCCACAGGAGGTACCTACATCATACAGTCAGCGGGAAGGCTCCAGTCAGTCTAGCTGGGCCTTCACAACAACACCATATATGGAACTTCCACCCAACAGCCAGTCAGGGGGAAGGGACAGAGTCAGGGCTTCCCGGGACTTTGGGAAAACAAGGTATCAGGCAATAGAAAGCAAGAGGCCACAGGGGCCATCTTGTTTCCTATCAGGAATCAACTGATCCCAATGGCAGGGCCGGGGTATCCCAAAATGGAGGATACCCAGCACACCTGTCAAACTCAGCATGGAGCTGCCACCAGCCCATACCCTGCTCTGTGGGCCACCCACGGGTGCCCAAAAACATACACTAGGGGCACAGGGTTGTACCCCTACCCACGGGTGCCATAAGGGTATCCCATGGGTCTGTTCACCAAACCAAAAAGGAGAGAGCTGCACCGCCAGGAGTCCCACATGGACTTCTGCGCGGAAAACACGACAGAACACACGATAAGAACAGTAAAGGACAAGGATACGGAGGCCCTGTCCCTCCGATGCATTTCCAGCATCACAGTCGCCCCCCCCAGACTGAGGTTAGGGTGCCTAATCTCCCACGGGATAGACACCCTCATCCAGACGGTCAACATACCTTCTGGAAAGGCCACCTGCATTATCGTGACTCTTCCCTGGTCTGTGCTCTATGGTGAAGTCTAGCCCTTGCAGGCTAATGGACCACCTGAGCAACTTCGGATTCTCACCCTTCATCTGCATAAGCCACTTCAGGGGCTTATGATCTGTTTGGACCTTGAAGGTGGACCCCGTAAGGTAGGGCCTAAAACGCCTAAGGCTCCAAACTATACTAAAACATTCCTTTTCAACAGTAGCCCACCTAAGTTCTCTACCCTTGAGTTGTCTACTGATGAATATGATAGGATGTTCTCTCCCTTTGTCATCTAACTGGGACAAGACAGCTCCAATTCCGGTGTCGCAGGCATCCGTCTGGACGATAAAGGGTCGGCTGTAGTCAGGCGCACACAACACGGGTGCCCTGCACAGACTTTCTTTCAAGCCATCAAAGGCCCTCTGACAGTCTTCAGTCCAATTAACCTTCCTAGGTTGTTTGGGTGAAGTCAAAGCTGTCAGTGGTGCAGCTATGGTCCCATAGTCCGCCATGAAATTGCGATAATACCCAGTGAGACCCAAAAAGGCTCTCACCTGGGTTTGAGTAGTGGGGGTCTCCCAGTCATGTACATCCGGTACCTTACTGGAGAGAGGCTGGATTTGACCCCCGCCTACCTCATGGCCAAGATAGGTAACTTTCCCCTGAGCTATCTGGCACTTGGTGGCCTTGATAGTGAGGTTAGCCCTTTTCAATGCCTGCAACACGTTATCCAGGTGTGTCAAATGCGCTTCCCAAGTGGAACTGTAGACGGCAATGTCGTCTAGGTAGGCCACACAAAAGGCCTCCAGCCCACTGAGTGCATGATTGACCAACCGCTGGAAAGTGGCAGGGGCATTTTTCAACCCAAAAGGCATGACCCTAAACTGGTAGAGTCCCTCTGGTGTTGAGAATGCCGTCTTTTCCTTGGCATGGTCCGTCAGAGCTATTTGCCAATAGCCTGAGGTGAGGTCAAAGGTGCTCACAAATTTGGCAGCACCTATGGTGTCCACGAGCTCATCAGCCCTGGGCAGTGGGTGCGCGTCAGTTTTGGTGACGGCATTGACTCCTCTGTAGTCTACACAGAACCTCCAATCCTTGGTACCGGCCTGGGAACTTGCCTTGGGGACAAGGACCACGGGACTGGACCATGGACTGGTTGAGGGTTCAATTACACCCAGATCCAACATCTTGGCGACCTCAGCCTGGATGTGGTTCTTAACGGTATCTGACATACGGTAGCACCTGCTTTTGACAGGCACGCTGTCACCAGTGTCAATCTCGTGCCTACACCAAGGTGTAAGGCCCGGTGTCAGCGAAAACAGAGAGGCATACTGCTTGAGCAAAGCCCGGCAGGCCCTCTGCTGCTCAGTTGTCAAATCTGGAGAGAGATGCACTCCCTCCACGGAGCCATCCTGAGGGTTGCTATGCAGCAAATCTGGAAGGGGCTCACTCTCATCCTCTTCTTGCCCAGAAGCTAGCAAGAGACATGAGACTTCCGCTCGCCGGTGGAAAGGCTTGAGCCTGTTGACATGGAATAGCTGGGGGGCTACCCCAGGGGCTCTCATGTCAACCAGATAGTTGACTTCGCCCATCTTGGAGATTATCCGGAAGGGTCCAGTCCACTTGTCTGCCAAAGCCCTAGGCTTGGTAGGCTCCATCACAAGGATTTCCTGTCCCGGAGTCCAATCTACCTGCGTAGCTTTAAGGTCATGCCAGTACTTATTCAATTCCTGGCTGGCCTTGAGATTTGCTGTTGCCTGACCCATCATCTGTGTTATCCTCCGTCTGAGGCCTAACACATAGTCCCCCACTTGCTTGGCGGGACCGGGAGGGGTGGCTTCCAAGCCTTCTCGGATCAAGGCGAGGGGCCCCCTCACGGGATGTCCAAAGAGTAACTCAAAGGGGCTGAAACCAACACCCTCTTGAGGTACCTCCCTGTAAGCAAACAGCAGGCATGGCAGGAGGAGATCCCATTTCCTCCTTAGGGGCTCTTCCAAAGCACCTAGCATGCCTTTGAGAGTTTTATTAAATCTCTCAACCAGACCATTGGTCTGGGGGTGGTAAGAGGTGGAGAACTTGTAGGTTACCCCGCACTCTTTCCACATGGTCTTCATGTAACTTGACATGAAGTTGGATCCTCTGTCAGAGACAACCTCCTTGGGGAATCCAACACGGGTAAAAATGCCCAGGAGAGCCCGGGCAACCACCTTGGCCGTAATCGTCCGAAGGGGTATCGCCTCAGGGTACCTGGTGGCATGATCTACCAATACCAGGATGAACCGATGTCCACCTGAAGTGGGAGGGTCAAGGGGACCGACGATGTCGATGCCCACCCTCTCAAATGGTGTGCCAACCACTGGCAAGGGTTGCAGTGGGGCAATGACCCTGCCTCCAGTCTTGCCAGACAACTGACAAGTTGGGCAGGTCCGGCAGTGGGACTCCACTTCCACTCCCATCCGGGGCCAGTAGAAGTGGGCAGAGAGCCTCTGCTTAGTCTTCTTGGTACCAAGATGACCAGCCAAGGGCACCTCATGCGCCAACTGCAGCAGGAAGGGCCTGTAAACCTGGGGTACCACCAACCTCTTGAGGGCACCCGGTTCAGGCTTAGTGGGCTCACTAACAAGGAGCTCACCCTCCCAATAAATCTTGAATGTCCTAGGCACTTCACCTTGTGCCTGGGACAGGGCCTGTGTCCGCAGACCCTCGAGAGAGGGACACTCTCTCTGTCCTTTACAGAAGTCTGCCCGGGAGGGTCCCCCTTCAGCTAACAAGCATTGAAGGTCGGGATGATCCTCCGGGTTGAGACCCTCTCCCACAGGAGAGTCTTCTGTCTCTTCTCCCAAAGGAGTTGAGTTAGGGTTTTCCACTGGACCCAGCCCGTCCGGAGCATGGATCCCAATGGGTGCTGTCGGAACAGCAGGAAGAGAAGGTGCTCCTTCCACAGAGGTGGCCTTCTTGGTCTTCCTTCTTCTTGCCTTAGGCCGCGCCTTTGGCTCGGGTACCTGACTCACAGCCAGACCCGGTGTCACCTGTGACCTAGTGACCGCAGCGGCAGTCATGGGAAGACCATCCGAGATCAACCCCAACTCTACTAGATCATTTCCTAACAGAATGTTAGCAGGGACATTGTCCTGAACCAGGACAGGAAGCTTTGCTGTCTTGTCTCCAATCATGAGTGTGACTAAGGCTACAGGCGATAATTTGGGAGGCCCACCAGCTAACCTGGTGGTTCTCAGAGGAGCACTTATATAGTCCTCTGGCTTGAGCAGGGTCCTGTCCACCACTGTCATGCTTGCCCCAGTGTCTCTCAAGCCAGTAGAAGGCTGGCCATTCACGAGGACACTTCTCAAAAACCTACGGGTGTTCTGCGGGATCGTCGCCAGTACTTCTGCGTACTGGTCCCAGGCCCCAAGGGACACTAAGGAAATCTCTACCGGAGCACCAAAGGTGATCCCGGTAGAGGAGGGGAGGACGGTGGCCTCCACCTCAGACACGGGGTAAGGGTAGGTCAGGCTGACAGCCTGTACTCCAAGTGCCTTACCTTTACACTTGGAGTCACCCCTTCGGTGATCCAGAGCCCCACAATCCCAACAAGAGCTAGGAGTGCGAGGTACGGTACTGGAACCACTGGGAGCCTGCTTTGCAGCAGGGGGACCATTACTCTTATTCCCACCCACAGAGGACTTATCCCCACTAGATTTTTGGTTCTTAGGAGAGGAAGGTTTTGGTTTACTCGACTGTGATTGCTTGGGGGACTCCTCAGCTTTCTGAGAGGCCCCCTTTTCTTTATCCTTGTCCTTCCCGCTGGAGTCCTTAGGGGACACCCGGTGGGAGACCCACTTGTCAGCCAACCTAGCCAGCTTAAAGGGGTCCAAAAGGTTCTGGTCAGCAACATACTGACGCAGCTCTGGTGAACAGGCTTCAGAAAAATGCTCAAAAAACAACAAGTGGGATAATTCAGCAAAAGTTTTCACCTTGTACCCATCGATCCACCCCATCATGTTCATGTGCGCTGCACTCACCCAGTCGACCCAAGACACATTCTCTCGTTTCTTAAAATCCCTGAACCTTTTAAGGTATTGGGTAGGTGTCTTGCCAAACTTGGCAATCAAAGCAGACTTCATACACTCGTACTGACCCCTTTCTTCCACACTCAGCTTCAGAATACAGTCATATCCCGTTTGAGGCACTCTGCTTAATAAACACTTAGCCCAATCTCTTTTCTCAACATCATGAATTGCACAAGCCATTTCAAACACTTCAATCCATTGGAGGATATCGGAACCCTCCACAAACACACCAACCAAATCTTTCATAAACTTGGTGGCTGGGGACCTGCCACTCTCAATTGGTCTAGCTGAAGTCTCCACTCGAGCTTTCTCTAACTGGATTCTCTGACATTCAGTGTCCTTGTCTTTGAGCGCAAGATCCCTATTCTTGAGTTCTACTTGCTGTGCCAGCTCATCTTTCTTAAGCTCAGCTTCTATTTCCAACTTGCGATATTCAAAGGCCAACTTCATCCTTAATAACTCAAGTTCCATGGAATTGCTGGGGTTTGGAACAGAGGCGGCAGGAATGGCGGCATTCCCAGAAACAGATTCAGCGACAACCCCAGGGGCAGAGTCCTCACTGGTTGCATCCCCCCCTTCATCAAGAGTTTCACCATCAGTCTGGTAGTCCACCAGGGCAGCTATCAGCTCAGCCCTAGACTTATCCACAAAGTCTAACTCCCTGGCTTCACAAGCACTCTGGAGAGCCTCTAAGCTCATCCTAGTCAATTTACCATTCGCAATGGACTCCATTGCTTGTAATGCAGTTATTTGGAACACACCTAAACCTTAATTTAATAAAGTGCACATATTTTGTAAGTGGCACGGTTATACACTGAGTCTTAAAACCATAAGCATCCCACCGCTGCCACCAGCTTTGTGAAGACGACCGATGGGGGGTGTCTGTATTTCCGCTCTCTATATGGTAGGGGAGGCACAGAGGACCCCAGCCAAGATTCTCCAATACGGTAGCAATGGACGAGCAATCAAGGCCTAGCTTCTCGGGAGGTGATGCAGGCTGGTTCTTAAGTACAGTGTAGTCCCCAAGCCCCCACAAGGAATGTCCACACACTGTATTACTGAAAACACAGTCTTTATATAATTAATATTCAAAGGTTATGTACACTTATCACAATAACGCACTTTGTGCTCCGGAAAATCAACAATGGTAAATATCTACAATTCTAAAGTGGTACCACTAATATTCGATTAGAGTGCATCAACAAGACTGTCAGAATGCCACACAGATCAATAGCAAGGAAACCAGCAATAGAGAGAGGGGAGAAAGCAGACGGATGAAACAATAGGCAGAAGACTGGCCCCTACCACGGGACGCAGTTCTGAGTGGAGGTCCCCCCACCTGGGCAACCTGCAAAATAACGATATATAACACAGCCCAGTCCATATATTGTTCAAGAGTCCCGTTCTCTCCTACAATGTTTTTACCCCCCCAATGTACCTGGTGGAGTAGAGTTTGTCGGCGAGGCGTCGACAGATCCTTCTGGAGTGACTCCCTTTAAGGCAGGAGCCACGGATCGTCGAGAGGCGTCGCGGACTCGGGGTTCGGTGTCGGGGTATCGACGGCCCTTCTTGAATGCCTTCCCTTTCAAGCGGGAGACACGGGGCGTCGAACGTCCGACCGTGAACCGGGTAGAACGCCGTCGATGAGGCAGCAGGCTTCGATCCAAGCGGTGCTCGTCGACGACAGAGCGCTGGCGTCCTGCAAGGAAGAGGCGTGCGGGGCACCTCGGTGACGATAGTTCTGGACCGCAAAGAGATGAGGAGGAACTGTGGCCCAGCAAGGGCGTCGAGTCGTCGGCGTCTCTGCAGTCTTTGGGTGGCGGGAAACCCACCGGCGGATACTCCTCGGCGCGTCGACGGTCAGGCCTTCTCCAGCAGGAGACGGACACGGCGATGCAGACGAGAGCGTCCGTTGATCAAGAGAAAGTTCTTAGGCAAACGGGAGCACGGCGGCTCCGGTCGGCGACAGCGGTCGTCGACAGTGGCGGACAACAGTCCGGGCGCTTCTCTTTGGGATTCCGCAGCAGTCCCCGTCTCCGGTCGGCAGCCTGTCGTAGGTCTGTCTACCAGGGAGCGTTGGCAAAGATCAGCTGTGCACGATGGTCCCCCGTAGCTCGGGAAGAGGGCGCCTTACCAGGTCCTCTCTGGGTCAGTCCTTGGCGACACAGCAGCTTTCAGATCGTGAAGGAGAGCAGCAGCAGTCCTTCTCCTCCAGCAGGGCCTCAAGGTCAAGCGTCAGTTATTCCAGTTACTCGTCGTAGTGGACTTCAGCTTCTGAACAATTTCAAATGGTGAGAGGTCCCCAGATATACTATCCAGTCTCTCATCCATACTGCTGGCACACATTCAGCAGCCAATCGTACAGAAGGGCATTCATGCAGTCGGTCAGCCAATCAGGCACGCAGGGCATTCAGGCCACTCTTCTCCCGCTCAGACACTCACAACAAGGAATGTGGATTGAGACAAGTACTCAGCCATTCAACACTACACACTGCATTCAGGCCAGTTTCGGGCAGGGCTGTCTCAGTCTTTGTCCCTCATGACAGAAACCAGACAGCCACAACAAGGAGTGCATATTGGTCACACTCTCCATTCACCCAAGTCCCACCCACAGGAGGTACCTACATCATACAGTCAGCGGGAAGGCTCCAGTCAGTCTAGCTGGGCCTTCACAACAACACCATATATGGAACTTCCACCCAACAGCCAGTCAGGGGGAAGGGACAGAGTCAGGGCTTCCCGGGACTTTGGGAAAACAAGGTATGAGGCAATAGAAAGCAAGAGGCCACAGGGGCCATCTTGTTTCCTATCAGGAATCAACTGATCCCAATGGCAGGGCCGGGGTATCCCAAAATGGAGGATACCCAGCACACCTGTCAAACTCAGCATGGAGCTGCCACCAGCCCATACCCTGCTCTGTGGGCCACCCACGGGTACCCAAAAACATACACTAGGGGCACAGGGTTGTACCCCTACCCACGGGTGCCATAAGGGTATCCCATGGGTCTGTTCACCAAACCAAAAAGGAGAGAGCTGCACCGCCAGGAGTCCCACATGGACTTCTGCGCGGAAAACACGACAGAACACACGATAAGAACAGTAAAGGACAAGGATACGGAGGCCCTGTCCCTCCGATGCATTTCCAGCATCACATTGCTATCATACACAAATGTAGCCTTACCATGAGAAGTGCAACTACTATAAATCTCCCCTCCTGCAAATTTCTTTCTGTTAAAGTCCCTCTTACCAAATCCCAAACTCTCAACATACACCTGATATATCGCCCTCCAGGCCCAATAGGCACATTCGATGAAGATATTAATACTATACTATCCTGTAACCTCAAAAGCTCTACCCAAGTACTCATCCTTGGTGACTTCAACTAGGGATACAACGACCCAGAAGACCATAGTGTCAGCTCCATACTTAGTACCCTCTCTGATCTAGGATTCACCCGAAGATGCATGGAACCTACACATGCCAAAGGTAGAACACTTGACTTGGTGGCTGACTACAATTGCCTAGCCAATATCACTGACATCTCACCATTAGCCTGGACTATCGTTCACGCTCTCTACCAACCGACCCCTACCTCCACCCATCAGTAGGGCCCCACCCACACCCACGAGAAACAAGAAGTGATTCACTGTGGAAAGACTCATCCCAAACCTACTCCCCACACTCAACAGACTCCCTGACAACCTGGATCCTGAGACCATGGTCGAGGAATATAATAAAATTAGGTCCACGTCGCTGGATCTAATTGCTCCCTTCAAACTTAGACCGAGCAAGCCTAAAACGCATCTGAACAAATGGTACACACCGTTCCTCAAAACCTTAAGACAGCAAAAAAGAAACTGCAAAGCCACTTGGAAAAAACACCCTTCAGTACCCAATAAACTCAAACTAACCAAACTAGCAGCCCTTTACAAAAAAGAAATCTACCTTGCTAAACGATCTTCCTTTGACTCCCGCATAGCCCATGCAAAATCTAACATGAAGGAACTATTCTCTATCCTGAAAGAAGTAGAAACCCATATTGCACCTCCAGACACCTGGACTAAAGACAAAAACTGGTGCTCATAAATTCAAAAGGCCCTTGCCAACAAGATCACTACGCTACAAAATAAAATCGCTTGCAAAAAAGCCTCCTTGAATGAACCTCCCACCTCCAAACCTCCCGAGAAGCCCACCGCAAGGGAAACTACCCGCTTCAATTTTTCTAAAGTCACCACACTTGAAGTAGAATAAACCATCCTGTCGCTAAAACCATCTAACTGTCAGGGCGATCTGCGCCCTGCACAGCTCATTAAAGATGCGGCCCGTGACCTCTCCCCTTTCATCACAAAATTAATTAACGCCTCCTTCACCACTGGTTCTGTCCCCACAGACCTAAAACAATCCTGGGTATTGCCACTACTAAAAAAGCCCACACTTGACCCAGCCACGCCCACAAACTACAGGCCCATAATGACTGTGCCATTTCTTCTAAAAATATTGGATAAGGTAGCATACGTGCAAATACAGAAGTACCTGGAAGAACACCACCTACTTGGACCGAGACTGGCCTCATTGACCTTAAAACCCAGATCGACAAGCTTAGAGACAATGGCCAAGCCGCCCTACTCCTCCTCCTAGACCTCTCTGCAGCGTTTGACCTAGTCGACCACTCTGTCTTATGCACTCACTTACATACAGGAGCCCAGTTTTCTGTCTAGGCCATTACATGGATCAGATCATTCCTCAACGGCAGAACTATGACGGTCTTTTCACCTACAGCTGCAGCAGACCCCATTCCCATCACTTGTGGCGCGCCTCAGGGCTCCTGTGTCTCCCCCACCCTGTACAATATATTTTCCAAGCCCCTTTTCGATGATTTGGATCATCTCGGTATCACCTACACCAATTACGCGGATGATACCCAGATCCTCCTTCCGCTTTCTGGAGATTATGGAAAGGATTTAGCCTTGGTGAATAGAGTGTACATCATCATCCAGGCATGGATGGCCACACATGGACTATGCCTGAATGATGATAAAATTGAACTCATAATTCTAGGTACGACTACCAGTTTGAAGAAACTGGGCCCTGCCTATTGCTCCTTCACGATTGATGGCAATAGCATTAATGTGGGACAAGAGGTCAAAACCTTGGGCTTTTACCTGGACTCCACCTTCTCCTTCCTCAAGCAGGTTAAATATCTAGCCTCATCATCGGCCTACACCTGTAAATTGATCCATGCAGCCAAAGCTTTCCTGTCTGATACCAGTTGCTTGACCCTCGCCAGAGCCCTCATATTATCCCGCCTGGACTACTGTAATGCTCTCTATCTTGGGTCCTCCAAAGCCATTACCAGCAAACTCCAAACTCTCCAGAACAACGCTCTTAGAGCAGCATTGGGCATTTCTAGAAGAGAGCATATCACAGCATATCGTCAACTGAATAATTGGCTTACTGTCAAAGACAAAATCCTCCTAAAACCGGCCTCACTGACTCATAAATCGCTCAACAACGCCGCTCCAACTATCTTATCGACAGATTCCATAGACAGACCTCCCTGAGACCAACAAAAACAGTATACAAAGACTGCCTCTCTGTCCCCAATTTTAAACGTTCTACCATAGGGGGCAACAGTTTCCCAGTCAAAGCAGCAAAACTGTGGAATTCTCGGCCACCACCCCTCAGAATGGACCTGCACTATCAGAACTTCCGAGCTAAGGTCATTTCATGGTTGAAAACGTAGGCCTCCCATCATAGCCAGTTGCCCTGTCAATCAGACTCATGACTATCGTACCTACCTATGCCTGCTTGTACATATGTTTATATTGCTCCTATCACTGTATGCTATATATTTGTTCTTATGTTGTAACCAAGCCTCGCAATCTCATGTAAATGCTGCGCACTGTTACCCCAGGGTATGATGGCACATTACAAATAATATAACAAACAAACAAACAAACAAACTAATTTGTGCCCAAACAGTTTGAGAACTGTTTGTCAAAGTTATAGCCTCTTATGGGCGTTGTTCGGCTTCACTCCCTCTGCAATATACACCTTGCAGGACGCAGCCATGGAGGCAAGATTATGGTTTTGGTCTTTCTCTCAGTTGGTAATGAGGAATGGCTCATTACACTTCTCCAGTTCTGGGGGAGCTTGGTAGTCCAGCATGGGAGGTTGTTCACTCACCGTCTGAGGTACAAAATCCTCTGCCGTCTATTCCACTGTCTCAGTTTGTGCAAGCGGGACCCGCTCCGTCTCTGGGTGTTGAGGCTGCTCCTGCCACATTACTTCTGGGACCTTCATGAAGTGAGACACGTTCATTGTCATGACTTCAGTCTCTCTGGTGGCTGTTATCATGCTGTGGTTTGGGTCATTTTCTTGTGCTTGATGCTTAGGTCTTGGAGGAATTGTTTCAGCTCCTGGCTGGTAAACGGCAGGCCGTTGTCGCTTTTCAGCTTGGCGGGGATTCCGTGTACTGCAAATACTTTCTCAAGTTGTGTGATCACAGATTCTGCATTGGTGGATCTTACATAATCTTACAAGGCCAACCAGATCACCCTATACCACCATGCTCTATGTGCCACTAGTAAAAAGAGCCAGAGAAGGTGGTTCCAGCTTCCCATATCTTGCACCCACACACTGGAATGCCCTACCTCCCACTATCCGAGGTGAGGCCTCCCTCATCGACTTCCGTAAAGCTATGAAAACCATCCTCTTCACATAAGGTCCCTCGCATCAGCATGAATACTATACATTTGACCTACTGCATAAGCTGGAATGTAATGACCAATCGCAGAAGCTGTAAGTATTGTATTATGTCTGTAATACTTATAATGTACCAACAACTGCTACCATTCCTGTACCTCTGTAACTAAGCTCTCACAAGTAACAGCGCCTCAATGCCCGTGGGCTGCTTGCGCGCTATATAAATTTAAATAAATAAATAAATACTCGACTTCCGGGTAGCGGCTGAATTCATCCACTAGAAGCAAGAGATATCCTTCCCAAGCAATTGTGCAGAAGTCTATGCTTACAGATTCCCATCTTGTGTTGCTCCGTGGGGTGCTGATGATCGGCTCTGGTACTGCCAGCCTCCTTGACGATTCGACATGCTGCGCATGACTCGACTAGACTCATCGCACGTTGTTGCATGCGCAGCATCCATATTCTGGATTTTAAATATGATAGTGTTTTGACTATGCCTTGGTGTCCACAATGGGCAAGCTTAAGCGCTCTCTCCTCCAATGTTGTTGGTAGGATGATCCTATGACTATTCAGCAGCACTCCCTCATGGGATATTGTGAGTTCATGGCGGATCCCGAAAAATGCCTGCAGTGTCTCTTGGGCATCTTGTGTCCGCTGTGCCACTGCTGCTAGGTTATTCTTCCAGTCCCCTGTTTGGACAGCTTGTATAGTACGCATCAGACAGGCATCAGCGATCGTTTTGCTATCTCCTGAAGTGTGAGGGACCGTGGCTGCGCGTATGCAACCACGTGGCACACGTGTTCCTCTGTTTCAGCGGCGTCTCGTTCTTCGAGCTCAGTGGCAGGGCGTGGATGGCGGGAGAGATAGTCGGCCGGGCTGTCTGCTCCAGCTTGGTACTCCACTTCAATGTTGAAGGGCTGTAGCTGTAGCCTCCACTTTTTTATCCTCGCTGTGGGATGAGGTGCAGTCCCTTTGAAAATGGGGATGAGTGGCTTCCCTACCAAGTACACATTGAAGTGGTGGCAGCCCCAGAGGATCGCCAACGCTTCTTTTTTGATGTGAGCATAATTTTGCTCAGTCTTGGTCAGTGCGCGGCTAGCAAAAGCAATGGGGTGTATGTTGCCGTCCCTGTCTACCTGCGGGAGGACAGCACCTAACCCCACAGGGCTGGCATCTATAAAGAGTTTGGTTGCTCTTCCAACGTTAAAGAATGTCATGGTTGTGGTGCTGGACAACAAGTCTTTAATTTGTTGAAATGCCTGTTGGTGTTGGGTTGGCCATTCCCACTTCACATCCTTCTTCGTTGACTCTCGCATGGGGCTTGCAAGAGTGTCGAGATCAGGAATAAACCTTGCACAGTATGTTGCCATGCCCATAAAGCTTCTCACTTCAGTGGCAGATGATGGGGCCTTGGCATTCTTTATGTCGCTCACTTTTGATGGGGCAGGAGAGACTCCTTTGGAGTTGAAAATGTAGCCGAAGAAACAAAGTTCTTCCGTGCAAAATTCACATTTGTCGGCATTCAGCATGAGCCTGGCTTCTTACAGCCGTTGTAGTACTGCTGCGAGTCGTTCCTGGTGTTCTTTTGTGTTTGTCCCAAAAACAATAATGTCGTTGCTTATGTTTGTAGTCCCCTCAAGCCATTCTGGACTTTGCAGATCTCATTTTGGAATACCTTGGCTGCACAGGATATGCCAAAATTCAAACATTTGTACCTTCTTAGGCCGAATTGAGAAGATAATGTTGTAATGCATCTCGATTCTCTCGCTAGCCTTAGCTGGTGACATCCTGATCTGAGGTCCAACTTGCTGAATATCTCGGCCCCAGTTAGGTCAACGATCAGCTCATCAATGGTTGGTGACACGTGCCGCTCTCTACCAATTACCGCGTTCGGGAGCCTCATATCTATGCAGATTCTCATGGCGTTAGGTTGTCTTATTTTTTGTGCTACCACCATAGGCGAAACCCATGGGGTCAGTCCAGATATCTTCGTAATGACGCCGGCTTCCTCTAGCTTTTTTAGCTCCTTCTCAACTGCTTCCCTCATATGAAAGGGGACTCAGCGATGTCATACTGCTTTCAGCTTTATCGTTGGATCGATATGCAGTTTTATGGTCCTGCCTCAAAGGCATCCAATGCCCTTCAATTGTTACGCTCACCTGGCTCCCACAGAGGCGTCGATCTGAACTGGACAGCTGTGGTCTCCACCAATGTGACGCGTAGGGCCGAGATGACGGACTGGACTGGCCCACCTAGCTTTGTTTGCTTGGCCTGTAGGAATATTCTTCTGCAAATGGAGAAAGGGAATTAACCATCCGTGGAGTTGAGTGTAAATCCCCCCACCCCCAGCTGTTCTCCCCACGGATCACCTTTGATGTCCCCTCTTATAGTCTCACCTGATGGTTTGAAAAGATGAGCTCTCCATCCTGCATTGAGCGCAGGGGCGCGTTGATAACCAGTTGCTTCACTGGCTTGAAGGAATTGGTGAGTTCCAGAAAAATATTGACTCCGAAAAGTATGTAGTTCGTAAGAGTTCAAATGCCTGACTTTCAGTCTTGTTCGATTCCTTGCAGATTGCAGCTTGACCCTAGTGAGGAGTTCTTCGTGGCAACCGGTAATATTCTGATAAGGATTTTTATTTCCAACACAGTTCGATAAGTAATGTCAATATGTAACCTGTTGCTTTCTCCCTTATTCAGGCACTGAGAGAAAGTATGAAGTCTCGGGGAATAATACCTCCGGCGGTAAAATCAGGTAAGTCTAATGTGGTGAGGAGGGTTCCCCTTGATAGTCCCTTTGTTTCACCTTGCTGTCCTTTTGTTTCCCCTTAGGGGCCGGGGTTCGGCGAAGATGCAGTGGAAGCTGCGCCGACCCGTGAAGAGGAATAGTACCCCCGGTGGTAAAATCAGGTAAGTCTATGGGGGGGGTTACTAATATTCCTCTGTGTATTCCCTTGGGTCACCTTGCTGTTCTTGTCTACTCCTTAGGCGCCGGAATGCGGCGGGAACATGCAGGAGGATGCGGTGGAATGTGAAGATGCTGCGAAGGCCGGTGAGTTTAGCGCGGCGCTGCAGCAGGCGAGGCGACATGCATAAAATAACTTCTTTCTTACAGCTCGAAGGTGTGATGGATCGGGAATTCAGGTAAGGATCAAAGGTATTGCTCTTGTTCTAACCTTTTCTCCTTCTTTCTCCCTTTTTCTAGGAGCTCCAAACTCGAGGCGGGCGTGGCAGAAGGCTGGATGCAGACTTGCAGGCACGGTGAGCGTTACGCTGCTGGATGCAGAATAACACGAAGCATGTGCTGCTCTTTGGGCGTGGTTTAAATAGCCTCCAAAGTAGTCCCAGGTAAGTATTCCTCCCGAGCCCCGCCCGAGTAAAAAATAGTCCCTAGGTAAAATAGTCCCTTCCAAGCCTCATTTGGCTTGGAGCTCTCGCAGCATGTTCTGCATCAGGTAAGCTTGCAGCATGGTCTGCATCAGGTAAGTTCTACTCTATGAGCCTGGCGCCTATGGCGCCAGGACTGACTCTCCATATGAGCCTGGCGCCATAGGCACCAGGACCGCACCCAAACAGTCCCTAGAGGGGTTTTTGGGCTTGCCCAAAATAACTTGATGCCTGCTTCCGGGGTTGCTGGACTTGGTCTGGATCCCCAGGGGTAGGCATCATGACAGCACTCCCCCCCAAGGCCCCTCCTAAAGTCGTTCTTCCCCGTGGTTTTGGTTTGTCTGGGAAATTTCGGTGGAATCTTTTCACCAATCGAGGTGCATGCACGTGGTCACTAGGTTCCCAAGACCTTTCCTGTGGTCCGTAACCTTTCCAGTCGATTAAATAAAAAATTTTGACTTCACCATCTTGGAGTCCAGGATGTCTTTAACCTCAAATTCGGCTTCCCCGTCTATAAGGATGGGGTCTGGTGGCTTGTTTAGTCTTGTCCCTGGTTGCACTGGCTTCAGAAGTGACACATGAAAGACGTGGGTGAATTCGCATATTAGCAGGTAAGTCCAACTTGACGGCCACCGGGTTGATAATGGCCTTAATAGAGTAAGGTCCCAAATATCTAGGGTTAAAGGTCCGCGTTTCCTTGAGAGGTATGTGTTTTGTGGCCAACCATACCTGATCCCCTATCTGGTACTGTGGAGTATCACTTCTTTGCCGATCAGCATCTTTCTTAAATTTCTCCTTCGCTTTTTTTAAATGTGCAGTTGCCTCCTTAAAGGCTTGTGTAATCGTAGCGTGCAGATGGTCCACTGCGGGCATTTCTAAGTGTTGGGGTGAGTCAAGGTCTGAGGTTCGAGGATGGTGCCCATATAGGGTATAAAAGGGGCTTTGTCCAGTTCCAGAATGTACTGAATTATTGTATGCATATTCTGCGATCCAAAGAATGTCCTTCCAATTACTCTCAGTTTGATGTAACATACAACGCAGGTATTGTTCAAGAGTCTGGTTGGTCCTCTCCGTTTGACCATCAGTCTGGGGGTGGTGACTGGTCGATAATCTCACGTTGATTTGCGCCAATTGACAAAATTTCTTCCAAAAATGTGAAATGAAATGACTGCCCTGGTCAGAGACCAACACGGACGGAAATCCATGTATGCGAACAATGTTTTCGAGGAATTCTTTGGCCAGGATTGAGGCTGAAGGTAATCCTTGTAAAGGAATAAAGTGGGCCATCTTGGAAAAAAGATCCACAATAACTAGAATGGTGTTAAATCCATTACAAGGAGGTAGATCAGTAATAAAGTCTAATGATAAGGTGTGCCATGGTGTAGGCGTAATGTCTAAAGGTTGTAAGAGTCCAGCTGGTTTTTTCTTTTGACTTTTGTTTTGGACGCAAATGCCACAAGACATCACAAATGATTTAATATTCTTTCGCCAGGTGGGCCACCAGAATTGTCTTTTAATTTTAGCTTCAGTTTTTGCAATACCTGGGTGCCCCTCCATTAGGGTTTCATGATAACGGGAAATGACTAGCTCTTGTAGTTCCTTGTGTGGCAGAAATAGCCTCCCTTGGTAATAAGGCAGATCATTGGTGACTGAGTAGTCTGGGCCTTTCTTTACCCAGTCCTGCAGGGCTGTAGGATCAAAGAGTTGCTGGATCTTTCCCTGAATGTCCTCTAGTGTCTGTAGAGTAGTCATGTCAAGAATCCTTTGTTCAGAAGTTATAGGTACTGGTTCTGGGTTCACTTCTACCTCTCCCATCCCTATTCGGGATAAGGCGTCTGCTTTACCATTCTTACAACCTGGTCGATAGGTTATCACGAAATCGAACTCGGCAAAGAACAATGCCCATCGGAGTTGACGTGACGATTGGGCCTTGGCTGTTTTTAAATACTGTAAGTTCCGGTGATCGGTGATCACAGTAATGGTATGCCTGGCACCGAGAAGATAGTGCCGCCAAGCCTTGAAGGTGGATTTAATGGCTAATAACTCCTTGTCGGTAACCGCATAGTTTAACTCGGGTGCCGAGAACTTTCTGGACCAAAATGCTACTGGGTGAAGCTGGCCAGTTTCAGGGTCCTTTTGAGACAGGACAGCTCGCATGGCTCGACTGGATGCATCAGTTTCCACTATGCATGGAAGGTCAGGGCGCGGGTGCTTTAATACAGGTGCAGACGTGAATTTCGCTTTCAGCTCTTGGAAGGCATTTTCAGCTTCTTCAGTCCACATAAAGCGTTTATTTTTTCGCAAGAGTGCTGTGATGGGATGTACGACATGTGAAAAATCTGGGATGAATCTGCAGTAGAAATTGGCAAAGCCGATCATGCTTTGTACTCCTTTAACTGAACTTGGTGATGGCCACTTAAGGATTGCATCCACCTTTCGTGAGTCCATCGGACTCCCTTTAGGGTCAAGATAAACCCAAGCAATTCAACTTCTGTGGCATGAAAAACGCATTTTTCTAGTTTTGCATATAGTTTGTGCTGGCGCAATTTCTCAAGGACTGCTCGGACGTGCTTCACATGGTCAGATTCTGAAGAGGAGTATACTAGAATATCATCGATATATACGACAACACAAACGTCAATGAGTTCACGAAGGACATTGTTCATGAAGTATTGGAAGGCTGCTGGTGCCTTGCACAACCCGAAAGGCATCACCTGGTATTCGAATAACCCATACTTAGTGCGAAAAGCAGTCTTCCATTCGTCGCCCTCTTTTACACGTACCAGATGGTATGCCCCCCAGAGATCTAATTTAGTGTATATACAAGCGTCCTTCACTTGGTCTAGTAGTTCAGGGATCAGAGGCATTGTGTATCGGTTCTTAACAGTTATCTAGTTCAATGCGCGGTAGTCTATGCACGTTCTGAGGTCACCTTCCTTTTTGGGCACGAAGAACAAAGCTGAAGATGCAGGGGACTTGGATGGGCGAATAAAGCCATTGGCAAGGTACTGGTCTAAGTATTGTCGTAGGTGAAGGTTCTCAGGTTCCGTAAGGGCATAAATCCTGCTACAAAGGGGTTGTGCACCGGGTATGAGATCGATTTGACAATCGTACGATCTGTGAGGAGGTAAGGTGTTTGCCTGTTCTTTTTGCAAGACATCCTGGAATTCTTGGTATTCTGGAGGTAGTTGCATGACTGCTGTGGTTACTGTGGCCAGGCCTGCGTTCTGATTTTTCTTTGGTAACAGGTTTGTGCACAATCCGGGAAGGTTATTCTCTTCTCTCGCCAATCAATACAAGGATTATGTGTTTCCAACCAAGGTATCCCCAGTATTATTTGGAACTGTGGGGCTTTGATTAGATCAAACACAATAGTCTCTCAATGCCCATCCTGACCCAATAGTGTCATCTCTGCGGTGGAATGAGTTACAGGCCCAGAGGCAATTTCAGTTCCATTGACTGTGGTGATGACATCTGAGGTGGTTTTTCGGCAGAGAGGTAGATTCATCCTGGAAGCCAATTCATAGTCCACATAGTTTCCTATGGCCCCGCTATCAATGTATGCCCTTACTGCGTGCATACGCGATGGCTGCCCTAGATCTACGAGGACCATTGGTATGATGAAATGGGAGGTCTGAGTATCCTTCTTCAAGCTCGGCAAGCGGACCTCTACGCTTGTCGGGCGTGCTCGTTTCCCGAGTCTAACTCCATATGACTTTTATCAGCAGCTCCTACCACCTTCTTGGGTGGTTTTACAGGGCAATCCCGTAGAAAATGCCCAGAAGTTCCACAATATAGACACAATTGCATTTGACGTCTCCTTTCTCTTTCCTTCTGGGTTAAGGGTCCTTTAACCTCTCCGATTTGCATGGGTTCTGAAGCATCTGCTCCTTTGGGGTTAGCGTGGGTTTTGACCAACACCCGATTCTCAAACTTGGCTCGATCAGTCTTTCTGTTCTGAAGTCTGTGACCTAACTGGACCACTAAGTCAATATATTCAGTGCAGTCTTGAGGTGGGTTCACGACTTGAGCCAAGACATCCTTGAGTTCTCCTTGAAGCCCTCGATGAAATAACGTGATTCGTTTTACCTCCGGCCATCCAGTTTCCACTATCAACCTATTAAAGGTTGCGATGTAGGATAGAAGGTCCTGGTTACCCTGTCGTAGGGACAGTAGTTCCTTATCCAGGGCCTGTCCTTGGGAGTGCCGGGCAAATAGTCTTTCCATGCTCGTTTGAAAGCCCTGAAAATCCCGAAGAATTGGGTCATCCTGAGTAACTAGTGGAATTGACCAATCAGCTGCACTGCCGCTGAGATATGACAATACAAAGTCTACCTTGGCTTGATCGTTTGGGAAGGCTCCAGGTCTGCATAAAAAGTGCAAGCGGCATTGGTTCATAAACACGACAAACCTTTTGGGATCTCCGGCAAAGCGTTCGGGTGGAGCTAATGGAATATTTCCTGGTAGGTTTATTTGCACAGGGTTACCCGATAACACAGGAGTTGGATTTCCCCCGGAACCGCATAGGGGTGCTTGTCCAGCCTGGCTTTGCAATAGTTGCCTAGAAAGGTCATCAGTTTGTTCCTTTGACAAAATCAGTTCTCTACTAAGAGCATTGGTTTCTTGACTGGCGGAATGCACTTCAGCCCTCAATTCCCCTAGTAATTGGGCCAATTGGTCAGTCTCTGAGGTATCCATAACGCCTGGGTGGGAATTTGTGGGTAGGTTTTGTGTTCTGTTATGCTCACCTGGCTCCCACAGAGGCGTCGATCTGAACTGGACAGCTGCGGTCTCCACCAATGTGACGCGTAGGGCCGAGATGACGGACTGGACTGGCCCATCTAGCTTCGTTTGCTTGGCCTGTAGGAATATTCTTCTGCAAATGGAGAAAGGGAATTAACCACCCGTGGAGTTGAGTGTAAATCCCCCCACCCCCCTGCTGTTCTCCCCACGGATCACCTTTGATGTCCCCTCTTATAGTCTCACCTGATGGTTTGAAAAGATGAGCTCTCCATCCTGCATTGGGTGCAGGGGCGCGTTGATAACCAGTTGCTTCACTGGCTCGAAGGAATTGGTGAGTTCCAGAACAATATTGACTCTGAAAAGTATGTAGTTCGTACGAGTTCAAATGCCTGACTTTCACTCTTGTCCGATTCCTTGCAGATTGCAGCTTGACACTAGTGAAGAGTTCCTCGTGGCAACCGGTAATATTCTGGTAAGGATTTGTATTTCCAACACAGTTCGATAAATAATGTCAATATGTAACCTGTTGCTTTCTCCCTTATTCAGGCACTGAGAGAAAGTATGAAGTCTCGGGGAATAATACCTCTGGCGGTAAAATCAGGTAAGTCTAATGTGGTGAGGAGGGTTCCCCTTGATAGTCCCTTTGTTTCACCTTGCTGTCCTTTTGTTTCCCCCTAGGGGCCGGGGTTCGGCGAAGATGCAGTGGAAGCTGCGCCGACCCGTGAAGAGGAATAGTACCCCCGGTGGTAAAATCAGGTAAGTCTATAGGGGGGTTACTAATATTCCTCTGTGTATTCCCTTGGCTCACCTTGCTGTTCTTGTCTACACCTTAGGCGCCGAAATGCGGCGGGAACATGCAGGAGGATGCAGTGGAATGTGAAGATGCTGCGAAGGCCGGTGAGTTCAGCGCGACGCTGCAGCAGGCGAGGCGACACGCACAAAATAACTTCTTTCTTCCAGCTCGAAGGCGCTATGGATCGGGAATTCAGGTAAGGATCAAAGTTATTGCTCTTGTTCTAACCTTTTCTCCTTCTTTCTCCCTTTTTCTAGGAGCTCCAAACTCGAGGCGGGCGTGGCAGAAGACTGGATGCAGACTTGCAGGTACGGTGAGTGTTACGCTGCTGGATGCTGAATAACATGAAGCATGTGCTGCTCTTTGGGTGTGGTTTAAATAGCCTCCAAAGTATTCCCAGGTAAGTATTCCTCCCCAGCCCCGCCTGAGTAAAAAATAGTCCCTAGGTAAAATAGTCCCTTCCAAGCCTCATTTGGCTTGGAGCTCTTGCAGCATGGTCTGCATCAGGTAAGCTTGCAGCATGGTCTGCATCAGGTAAATTCTACTCTATGAGCCTGGCGCCTATGGCGCCAGGACTGACTCTCC
Organism: Ambystoma mexicanum; assembly: GCF_040938575.1. NCBI lineage: Eukaryota > Metazoa > Chordata > Amphibia > Caudata > Ambystomatidae > Ambystoma > Ambystoma mexicanum. The sequence goes on along the minus strand of NC_090930.1, from coordinate 32,396,941 downwards.
ATATGAGCCTGGTGCCAGAAGCGCCAGGACCGCACTCAAACAGCCTCTAGCAGGGGTTTTTGGGCTTGCCCAAAATAACTTGATGCCTGCTTCCGGGGTTGCTGGACCTGGTCTGGATCCCCGGGGGTAGGCATCATGACATCAATACAGGGTGATGCTTTTTGAGGAGATGGTCAATCTCCGTCGGTTGTATGCTGAAGGCGAACTGGATCAGGTGTAGCTTCTCTGCAGTTCGACAGCTCAGTAGCATCTCTACCCCTGTATCTACTACGTAGATTCTCGTTCGGCCTGAGGTGCTTGTGATAGGATAGGTTCGATCGGAATGACCCTCGTACTGGCAGCGGTTTCTTGCAGCCATACTAATAGCTGTACGTTTCTGTCTTCAAGCGACGGCGTCGGGTTGATTTTGTTTAAATCGTGTGTTGGCATCTCATTTACGGTTGTTCCCGTGTCGATTAGTACTTTCATTGGATTTCCATCAGAGACAACAGTGCAGGAGGGTCACTTTTGTTGTTTCTTGCTCTTCCCATGCTTTGTTTTACGTGGTTCACCTGCTGATTCACGTGCACCTGGTGTATTTTCTTGTTAGATCTTCTACGCCTCTCTTTTCTGCGCCTGTCAGGTGAGACACTCTCCTTGCTATGTTCACTTTCGCTGCTGCTGGGTGACCTTGGTGAGCTGTCCACTGCTCTTGCTCTGACCCTTTCTCTTGGTTGTCGCGTTGATTCCCGCTGGGTGCGACTCCTTCGTTGATCGTATTGTTGCTGGGCTGTTTCCCTCGGGCTGAGGGGCTGTAGGCATACAGAGACATAATGGTTTAGACGGTTGCACTTGTGGCATGTTACGCCCCATACGGGGCATGGCTCACCCCGGTTCCATGGGCCGCCACACCACTTGCATGTGTCATTCCGCTTTTGTAGGCAGTTGGGTCCTGAGTAGTTGGGGCGTTTTTCGCTTTGTTCCTGGCTAGGTTGCCGCCTTTTTATTGCTGCGACTTCCTCAGTTTTCTGGGGGTTGTCAAGTGGTAGGCGTTGGATCCCGGCTTCAATCATAGCCACTTGGTCGTCTGTACATTCTCGAAGTCGACCATTTCGAGGATGCGAGTTAGGGAGATACCTTTCTCATATACCACGACTCTCTGTAGCTTTTCAGATGATAGTCCATTTATGACTTGGAGGCGGATTGCAAATTCTTTATTCGAAAATTCACACCCTATGGCCATTTCTTGTAGTCCTGCGTGGAAATTGTCTATGGTCCCTTTTTCGCTTTGTCTGGCCATGCAGAAATGTAACCTCTCGTAATCTGGGTTGAGGTCAGGTTTGAATTTTCTGGTTAAAGCAAGTTTAGCTGCGTTGTAGTAATCGGCGGCGCCATTGTAGGGGAACGTGTTAAAGAGGCACAGTGCAACTGCTCCGATGTTGAGTAGGAGCAGTGTGTGTCTTTTTCTGACCTCAGTGACATCCCTGGCTTCTAGATGCGGCTCGAACTGTTGTAACTAAATGCCCCAGCGGATCGCAGCTCCTGTGGCAAACGGGTCGAATGGCCCCATGAGTGTGGTCTGTGAGGGGTGTTGCTTCTCCTGTCAGAGGAGGTGGCCTCTGCCCTTGTCGGGCTTGTGTTGGTGCTGGAAATGGTGTTGGTTAGTGCTGGCAGTTAGTTTGCACACTGGTAACAGCTTCCTTGGGCACGTGTGTGCATGTGTTTTCCAGGTGATTTCTTTGTCAGTGGGCCTTGTTTTTTTCCCAGGTGTCTGTGCTTCAAATCTGCTGTGTACGTTGTAATACGATAGTTGTTTAGGGTCTGAATATCCCTGTCACGTATTGAGCATGTGATTTGGGCTGTGAGCAGGGACTTGTCATTTGCCATATCGCCGTGCATGTGGGCAGAATTTTGTAAACGGAGTTTGGAATGTTCAAAAACGTCACTTGCACTTACCAGAGAGTCTATTAGTCTGATGCCAGATGTTGTCGTGGGCCTGCAGGGGTCTGGCGTGTTCTCCTCGTCGCCATTGTTCTGACTTCAGGCCGACCTCCGGTGGCTCAGGCGGTCAGTGGGCATACGCAGGCCCGCGCGGGCCTCCAAGCACACAGCACTGCAACAAAAGACACGACACGCGAGTACAGTGCATAAACCCGGACTGCCTGACGCAGTTCCCACCCCCGTCACGTGACCCTGGCCTCCCATGGCCCATGTGACATCACAAGTAGCTGCCCTTACCTCTCATACTTTTATTCAATGTAGCAACTATTCCAGAGGCACGTAACCTGCAGTCTTACAATGTAAACAAAGAGACGAGACTCTTTAACTTTAAAACGACCCAACACCAGGTTGGTGCCAGCCGGACGGGATGGATTGAGGCCGGAGTGGGCTGCCAAGTTCTGCACAGCGATCCCCCGGCCAATCAGTAGGAACTAGGCCTGCTACCCCTGTAACAGAGCCAGGACGCTCTCTATGCCTTTTCCTGGTGGAATCATGGGACAGGTCGGTGTCACCTCTAGGCAAAGTGAGGTGACTGAAGCGGGGGTGGGAAGGCGGGTTTGGGTGGGCCACGAAAAAAGTCCTGCTATTCAAACCCCACGCCCAAATGCACCTTACAAAAGGATTGCTAACCTGACACACAGTTGTTCCAATGCAGTCAGCGGCCTGGAGTGGGACATGGAGCTGTGTGCTCCTGCTCTGCATCTGGCTCTGCGCCTCATTGGGCCTGCAGTGCAGTCAGCGGCCTGGAGTGGGACATGGAGCTGCATGCTCCTGCTCTGCATCTGGCTCTGCACCTCATTGGGCCTGCAGTGCAGTCAACGCCTGGAGCGGGACACAGAGCGTGCCTGTGTGGGACATGGAGCCATTGTGCTTGGTGGATGCGAGCGGGAGCATACGGCCACACCGCTGTCCGTGCCTGCTCCAGACTGCTGTTCTATAGGCAGCCAACACTGCTGTCCCAGACAGGATGCCCAGAAAAAAAGTCATACCACAGTAAGAAAGGGCTAGACTGGCTGCCCCAAAATGCCAGTCTAGCCATGTAATAACATATGCCATTCATGCAAAACCTATAATTTGCATATGGATTGCACAACCAGAAGTGACTTGATAGAAAAGAATATCTCAAGGCGCATCACCAGTCATCGATACTTGGAGGCACCATGGAAGTGACTTTAGAAAATGTTGCCACAAGTAAGCCAAGTGGCAAATAACTGTTGTGCAAAATACCTAAATTGCACTATTATTATATATTGAGCAACTCTATAGGCATTAGGCTTTATTTATTTATAATAGCATGATATATTAACATAAGCTATGCAGTGAATCAGAATAACTTACAGAGCTGCAGATAAGACAAAGTGTGATAAGATGATTTGCCCAGGATCACACACTTTCGTTAAATGGTGAACCCTGGATGTGGACATCTTCCCAGGTTTAGTTGATATAGCTATTTATTAAAGTTTTGCTTTGCATTTCATGTGCTTAAATACTACTTTATTTATAGCAATGCCTTGGAAGAAAAGCACATTACATAATAAGCAAGCCTTTCTTAATACACTAACTTTACACTATATACATCGTCATAGAAATATTTTGAGCAATAAGAGCTAAGAGCATGGCTTTAGTTTTATTCTCCCCATCCTGAATGCAAAGTCACATCACAATAGCATCATGCATGTTAATGGGAGCCTTACAAATCCCCCTTGGGTTTCAAAGCCATAGCCTTACTTTTTATGTTATGTTATGTTAAAGGTATTTATATAGTGCACCGTCACCAACGGAATTGGTCCCCAGGTGCTCTGGTGGATCTGTAACCAAGAATGAGGGTGGGTAGGGTTAGTCAGGTGGAGAGAGAGTAGGAGAGTGGGAGAAGTGGTGCGCTGTTGGTGGCTTAAGTTCGGTGAACACTGTGCTCTGAGCGTTGGTGCAAGTATTGGACCAGGCGAGACCTTGTGTGCTGTTGGTGCTGTTTATGTGTTGTTTGTATGTTGTTGATACAGTGTTGTGAAGTGTGTGTGGATTGCTGGGTGAGAGATGGTTGTGTGAGTTTTGGGGTCTGGAGTCTGCCACTTGAGGGCCTAGCAGAGAGGGTGGGTATATATGCACAGACCCCAAGCCACAGATCCCTCACTGGGGACCCCTGCATTTGGCAATCTTCTCCCCTTCTGCAGCTGGCATCTTGCTTCAGGTGCCCCTATAGTCTTCTTGTGTACTGCACAGGCTCAGCACCCTTCCTTTCTCTGTGTCCTGGTGTGGGGTTTAGACTCATGCAGGGTTCTATATTATGCAGTGTCTGTGCCCACCGGCGCCAGTTGCTCTGGTTTAGACTGCTCTGCTCTCCAGCAGCAATAAGAAAGTGCTCGCAGTGGGGGGCTTTTGCTTGTTTGCTACCGCTATAACACAGCATGAACTGACAATTCAGTCAACCAATAATAACAAAGTAACTGACACACATGAAACAGCTTCGGTTTAGAAAATGGCTGCCCCAAGTGCTTAGAAATCAAGGCTTTAAAGGTCATTTTAAACATTATGTTCCATAGGAACTTTAAAAAAAACAATGCAAATATATCCTTTTTATTATGGCCAAAAGGTTTAAAGCATAACCTTTTTGAGTGGACTAACCCTTTCAAATGTTGGAGGGGATGTGGCCACCCTTCGCTCCACCTCCCTTGGGTGGGGCACTCTCTTGGGTATGGACTTGTGTATCTCAGTGGCTGGGGTCGCTGTGGAGTTTGGTAGTCTCCTGGAAGTGGGGTGTGACGGAGGGTTGTCTAGACTCATATCAGCAAAAACAAATGCGATAAAAAAGTGGGCTGGAATTTCGGCACTGATAGAAGGACGCTGCAAATTGGACAGGTGAAGTTTCCTAAAGTTTTGACCCAGGATTCCAGCCTTTAAAACCTTGTGATTTTAAAGTTTGTGGGTGATGCGTGTTTGTTGGTGGAACATTTTTCGGATACATTTTCTTGAAATTAACGGTACACATTTTCACCCGTTTTGGTATTCAGGCAGATCTCACCGTGCACCAGTGAACGCCACTACAGTTATGCACGCATTTCTGAGAGATACCATTTAAAACATATTTTTGCAGAGATACACTTTTAAAAGAATATTCCGGATTGTGCTTTTTGAATGGTTTTTCATCTAGTGGGTTTTGAGGCTCAATTCTTTCTGTTGGGGTGCTTATGGTGACCATTGTTTCATGCACATTTCTTGCTGAGACCATGCCTGAGCCTGCTTCAGGAACTGAAATACAAGGGATCGGCCATTGCATTTAAAGGCAGCCGGATAGTTGTAAATCTCTGCGTTAACATGAACAGTGCAACCCTACAAGTGAATACTCCTAATGGAATCGCAGCATCATTTTTTTCAAAAAATGAACATTTGATTTTCAAAAAGACCATTGAAATAAAAACAAATTCAAAAGGTTTTTTTCTAAATATAAGTTACATTTGGTTTAAACTACTTTTTGTTTTCAAAACAGATATTCAATTTCCATATATAATCCATTAATCCAGAACGAGCTTTTCCAGATAAAAAATGTTATTTTGTTTACATACAAACTCGATTTCAAATCTTCAACACCCACTTCACATTCCAAAGTCCCTTACCTTATCTACACTGAGTTTACTCTCCACGTGTGGTTCACACTCTGTTCAGAATATCCATACTTGTTTCCACAAAAGGAACGTTTGCCACAATCTATTTACTCCACACACACTCTTCACAATATCCACACTCTGTGCAACACGCATAATATTCAGACTATGCACATTGTGCTCACTATCCACATTCTGTTTACACTATCCACAATCTGCTCAGTAGCCACATTCTGTTTACACTATCCACAATCTGCTCAGTAGCCACATTCTGTTTACACTATCCACAATCTGCTCAGTAGCTCCATTCTGTTCACACTATACACAATCTGCTCAGTAGCCACATTCTGTTTACACTATCCACAATCTGCTCAGTAGCCACATTCTGTTTACACTATCCACAATCTGCTCAGTAGCCACATTCTGTTCACACTATCCACAATCTGCTCAGTAGCCACATTCTGTTCACACTATCCACAATCTGCTCAGTAGCCACATTCTGTTCACACTATACCCACTTTGCTAAGTAACTACACTCAGTTCACATTATCCACACGTGTTCAGTATCCACAATCTTTTAAAATTGTCTACACTCTGTTCAGTGGCCACATCCTGCTCACTATCCACAATCTGGTTACACTATACATATTGGGGGTCATTATACATTTTCCGGTCTGGGAAAATTGCCAGTAACATTTCTGGTAATTCCGTGACCAGTAATTTTCCTGAACTGGTAAAATACAAAAAGTGAATGGAGACTCCATGGAATGGGGATTTACCACCCTTTCTGACACCTGTTATATCCCGGAAATCTTGGGATATCAGGTGGCAAAAATGGTAGGTCAGTGTGCCGGTATCTCGCCGGTATGACTGGCGGGATACCTGCAATCTTGTATTGAAGAATACAAGGCAAACACTATCTTTAATATGGTCTCACTACTAGTTGGGGAGACACATTGGAAACAGGAACTGATTTTCCCCAGAGATCCCAAGAGCAGGCATCTTGAGGACACAATTCCCAACTAAGTCCGCCGGGTGATTGAAAGCTGAACATAAACTATTTGAGTTTTTGTCAACTTGTTTAGTTCTTACACACATTTAAAAAATTAAATCTGTTTAACAGTGATCTTATGCAAATATTCTTACCTTACTGTTTAGATGACCTTTGAAGCTTGAATATTTAGAATTTGCCATAAAGAAATGTGCTCCTGACGAAGGGTTGAACCCAAAACGCATTGAGCTCACTTTATTGTTTGTTTCTTTTTAAATTATGAATATGTATAGACACTTTGTCATTTGAATTCCTAAGTATTTCCTATCAACTTTTGAAATGTATTGTAAATACATCTAAGTTTTGACTGATTTTAATCAGTATGGAAGGTGTGCAGGGGATGTGAGTGTCCATCACTTTAGGACACTTTGGGGGTAATTCATAGAATTTAGCGCACAAGTGGCGCACGCGGCTGGCGCACAGTGTGCGCGAGCGAATCTCTGCGCCAGCCGCGTGCGCTAAAATCCATTTCCGCGCACAGCGTATTCATGGATTTCAGCTACCAAAACCAGCCGTGGCGCACAGTGGCGCAGCGACCCTGCATCAGCGCCAGTTACGCCCCCAAGAACGCCCCTCGCGCAGGGAAAAGCCATCAAAATCCCCGATCCAGCGCAAAGGACTGTGCTAACCCTGTACCAGCACGGCAAGCGGGGTACGTGTATTACTGGGGTTCGCGGGAAGTTTCACACGCGATTGGCCCTGTGCGGGCGGGATACATGTATTACAGGGGTGCACGGGAAGTTTCACACGCGATTTCAGCGGGGTATGTGTATTTCAGGGGTGCGCGGGAAGTTTCACACGCGATTCCAGCAGGGTACGTGTATTTCAGGAGTGCGCGGGAAGTTTCACACGCGATTTCAGCAGGGTACGTGTATTACTGGGGTTTGCGGGAAGTTTCACACGCGATTGGCCCTGTGCGAGTGGGGTACGTGTATATCATGGGTGCGCGGGAAGTTTCACACGCGATTTCAGCAGGGTACGTGTATTTCAGGGGTGCGTGGGAAGTTTCACATGCGATTTCAGCAGGGTACGTGTATTTCAGGGGTGCGCGGGAAGTTTCACACGCGATTTCAGCAGGGTACGTGGATTTCAGGGGTGCGCGGGAAGTTTCACACGCGATTTCAGCAGGGTATGTGTATTTCAGGGGTGCGTGGGAAGTTTCACACGCGATTTCAGCAGGGTACGTGTATTTCAGGGGTGCGCGGGACGTTTCACACGCGATTTCAGCAGGGTACGTGTATTACTGGGGTTCGCGGGAAGTTTCACACGCGATTGGCCCTGTGCGAGCAGGGTACGTGTATATCATGAGTGCGCGGAAAGTTTCACACGCAATTTCAGCAGGGTACGTGTATTTCAGGGGTGCGTGGGAAGTTTCACACGCGATTTCAGCAGGGTACGTGTATTTCAGGGGTGCGTGGGAAGTTTCACACGCGATTTCAGCAGGGTACATGTATTTCGGGTGTGCCGGGTATCCTACACGTGATTTGGCAGTGTGGGTCCTCCCAGGTGTGTTCCCTGTACACCCTCCACGGCCCCTGCAGGCAGCCCACACCACAGGGGACTACCCTGCACCCCTGGTCATGTCCCGCAGGCAGCCCACCCAACATGGGCATGCCCCCCAGCAAAGGCACATGTCTCCTTGCACTACTGATCACCATCTCATGTCCCCTAGCACCTCCACCCCCCAGCAGTGTGGGGAACCTGCCAGCAGGCCCCCACTCATGTCCCACTCATGTCCCCTTGCACGCCCCCCCCAGCAGTGTGGGGCACCTGCCAGCAGGCCCCCACTCATGTCCCACTCATGTCCCCCTGTACCCCCACCCCCCAGCAGTCAGGGGCACCTGCCAGCAGGCCCCCACACATGTCTCCTTGCACTCCCACCCCCCAGCAGTGTGGGGCACCTGCCAGCAGGCCACCACTCAGGTCCCACTCATGTCCCCTTGCACCCCCACCCCCCAGCAGTGTGGGGCACCTGCCAGCAGGCCCCCACTCATGTCCCACTCATGTCCCCCTGCACCCCCACCCCCCAGCAGTCAGGGGCACCTGCCAGCAAGCCCCCACACATGTCCCCCAAACACCACGCCATGACTATACAGACCCATGGCCCTAATGCCAACCCAAATTCCACCCCTCCACCCCCCAGTGCAAACACCCAACGAACCACTGCACCCACTCCCTAGTAAATCACCCATTCCATGATAGTCTGAAAAGAACCAGCATGCCCATCAGCAAATGTCCTACATAGACACACAGTTGCAACACATGACTGTGCCAATGCTCATGGAGACATGCACCAAAATCATCAGTGTACACCACACCAATAATGTTGAATAAAGAAATGTATTAAAAAGTATAACAAATGTCAAAATGCAAAGCACATATGCAAATGAAGAAATAATATTTGAAATAAGAAAAAGAAAGTGAAATCCAAGCAAGAAAAGAAATCCAAAATATGAAAAAATATAAGTGGTGCATCCCCAAAGTCCATAGAACGAAATCCAAAGATGGAAAGCATAAAAAAACATTACTCCATGTGAATATGACTAAAAGAAAGTATATACATGTCCTGAAAATGAAAAGGAAAGTCTGAAGGGTCCATTATCCCAAAAGCAAATGAAACCTACCAAGAACCCTATCTAAAATACAACTATATACAAAAAGTGGAGCAAAGTCCATGGACTCGAAATCATAATAATAAAGAAATGAAACCTAAACCTAAATAACTATATGCAAAGGCGGCGGGCTAGTCCGACGGCTCACTGGTTGATGTCATGGGCCAGGGCATCATCGAACTCCTGTTCAATGGCTTGGAGGCGGGCATGTTCCCTGGCCCCGAGGTCTCGCAGGGATAATGCGGTGTCCAGCTCCAACTCCCTGCGAATACCCTCGAGGCACTCAGCCCGCCTCAGCGCCCTCCGCATGGAATTCTCCGCCCTGACCATTGTGAGCCGTTCCTCCTCCGCCCGCCGCCGCTCCGCACCTATCTGCTGGCCCAACCGCTCCCACACGGAAGACACTCTCATTCCAGGGTTCTCCTGCCCTCTGGCCGATGCCTGCCCCCCTGATGTTGATGGCCCCGAGCCATGATGCCTCCCATGTCGAGTCTGCTGCTGCCTCCGACGCAACTGCCTCTGCCAGCACAATGGCATCCAGGCTGATGGAATCCACCGACGCCGTCGTGCACGTGCCCTGCCCGATTATGCCTCACATCCTCCATCTGCTGGGGTCCAGTTGCTGGTGTGTCCACCCTTGCTGGACCTCCGACTCCTGACTGTGGCAGGGATGGGATCCCCACCGAGTTGGCTGCGTTGGTCGGGGCAGGTCCACAGGGGGCCCTGGTGGCATCTGGGCCGGAAGACGGCATGGAGAACGACTGGCGCATAGCCTCCACAGAGGAGGAGAGGGTCGCCAGAGTGGCCGACACATGTACGAAACCCCCAACCATGGCCGCTCCCTACTGGGCCACGTTGGCACGGTGCTCTTCATGATGATGTGCGTGCTCCCCCCGGGAAGCACGCACGTCATCACGAATGACACCCGTGCTCAACGCGACACCAATCAGGACCTTCTCCATACGGCCAGAGGTCCCCTCGTCCGCAGGTGGAGGGGAGTCAGATGACATGGACATCCCCCCTACCTGCGGACGGGCCTGGAATGGGGCATCCCTGCTGGTGCATGGTGGTGCAGTCACAGTGTCAGGGACAGTGACATGCACAGGCCCCTCCACGGCGACCTGTGCTGCCTCCTGCCCCTTCCCCTGGACTGCACCACTTGCACCAGCAGGGATGCCCCCACCAGGCCCCATGTGCGGCTCAGTAGCAGCCTCCTCCTCCTCCTCCTCAACCTGGATGGCTCCACACCGTCTTCCGCCGTTGCAAGCCCCTGTGGGGGCTCACCCACCCCTTCCGCTGCAGCCGTGGGGGCATCCCTGCTGCTTTGCTCCACAGCACCGTCTCCGCCCTCTTGTTCACTTGGCGCTGTGTAGAGGGAGACATAGAACACAAGCATCAGGGTACTGTACAATGGTCCCCTAGACAGGAAGCAATAGCAGATGAGTGGCACTGTCAAAGATTACTTCCATCATGTCCCTCCACAACACATGGGTCAGTGCAGGCAAAACCCATGCAGTAACAGGCATGGCGCATGCTATGGACATTAGCATACATGTCCAAGGGACTCTTGAAACATACAATGTTGTTTTGGAACTCACATGCATCATGGGTTATGCCTATCACATGCACACACTTCACCGTAGTTTCATCCACCTGGCCTCCTACACCCCAGACACAATAGATACAAGGATAACTAGGCTGTATCAGTGAATCTGAACATTGTCACAGACATGTGTCATGCATCCATGGCATTCACAAGTCACAGGCACGCAGGTCAGACACACAGACATGGACACCATACATGCACATGGCATCAGCACCCATCCCTCACCCCCACCCATGTCCAGGAACAGAGACTGGCATGCTCTCATGTGTCCATTCCGCATAGGGCTCCCCATGTTGCATTTAAACACATGCACCAACCGTGTGGTTCACACATTACTGGTCTCACATGCATGGCCATGATGTCCCTGCACACACACATGTGTACATGGCCTATGTCACACATACAGGCAAGTATCAGACAACCAGCACACTGCAACATGCCCTGTCTCACACAGCAATGCTTGGCCACTTACCGCTCGACTCCAGACGGGTCTGCCTCTCAAGGATCTGGGCATGGAGCGCTGGGCATACGCGTTCCAGGACCCTCATCTGGATGGTACTCATGCTGCCCCGGCCCCCTCCACGAGGCGGCGGGCCTTTATGAGGGTCCTGGACCTCAAGTCCTCCCAGCGCTTCTTGACTTGCTTGATGTTGCGGGTTGCCACCCCCTCCGCGTTGATGGCAACCACAAAGTCGTCCCAGATCCGAAGATCTGTAAGTTACCGCCTGGGTCGTACCTTTACCACCATGGCGTAAACTACGTTTACGCCATGGTGGTTGGCGGACTTACCGCCCCATTCCGAGGTTGGCGGGGCGGTAAGTCCCCAATCCCCATTTACCCTTCCCCATTCCCATTTTTGCCCCATAGGGCATAATGGGAGTGGGGAAGGCGTTAATTACGCCACCGTAAATTACGGTGGCGTAATTAACAACAAGGTCCCTTAGCGCCATGGATTTTAACACCTGCTAAAAGCAGGTGTTAAATCCTCCATGGCGCTAAGGGACCTCGGAATCAGGTGGTAAGGGTCGGCGCTGTTTACGCTGCCGTAAACCCCTTACCGCCTGGGTCGTAATGAGGCCCATATTGTCACTATTGAGTATTTTAATATCGTTTCGGTATGTCTTCGTACATCTTCTTTACTACATCACTCTGCCCTTTTCAGATTTCACTTAGCACTCCATAATGTCCAATGGTGTGTGCTGACATCCTTCCTTGTGACATCCTTCCACTCTTTCGGTGTCAGGGTACAAACTGTATGGTTGTCTGAGTGCATATCGTCTCTGGGACACTCGATGCAGTATAGGGGCAATGCATGAGGTCCCATTTTTAGCTCTTCTCCTATTATTCCAATTTGACGGCGGTGAGGGGTGGGAATTAGGGACAACATGTCTATCTGCTGCTCTGCAGCTTTATTTCTGTGCGCCATTCAGAAATGCTTGTTCAATCATACTTCCATGTTGCTTTAATTCTGTACGGTATTCAATAATGCGTTCAGTTAGTTTGTTATTCAAAATCTATCTGTTTCACCCATGAAACTATCTTGTATTCATTATAAGCACTCGCTTCAGTATTCAAAAGTGCTTAAGACTGTTTCCACAACGTTCGACATTCAAGAAAGGCTTAGTGCAGGTTTTTGGAGTGCCCCGGTAGGGGAGTTTCCCATCTGCACTCACCGGCTTCAGGCGGGGGCACCTGTCGGCTTCGTTCCTTTCCTCTCTGTGCCTTCCCAGCTGTCACGACCACTGCTCTTTTCTCGCGGAATTCGGGGAGAATGCTGCTTTCTCTCCTTCAGGTCAGCGCCCCCCAGCTCCTGCTTGCGCCCGACATGGAGGGCGAGTAGGACTTCCCGACCTTCTCTGGTCCTGCCTTGGCTCCGGTGTCTCTCGTCCTTGCTTGACACGGCTTTCCGCACTTGCATCTCTCCCTCCTGTCTCTCCGGTTTGCCAGCTACCAGCTCCAGATGACACCACTCTCCAGCCTGCTGTGCGACCTTCTCTCTTGTGAAAAGCCTACATTTTTAAATCGGTTGAGCTTACTAAGTGACCACAGATGGTGGTCATTTAGTCCAATTGCCTGACCATAGTTAACGGGACATGCCTGATCTTTACAATACTACGTGTGCCTCTTCCTCGTCTCAGTACTAGAGTGGTGAAATGGCTTACTAGTGTTCACCACTTTTAGTTGCCTCTTCCTCGTCACAGTATCATAGTGGGTTGAATGATGGAAAAGGAGATGTGTTACAATTAAGCAATAAGCCCCGAGCAGGGGGGAGCATTACCGCTTCAGGTAATACCCCATGGCCCATAGTTACAGGCCAGAGCAAATCGAGGGCCTTGACGCAGGTCCCAGGGAATTACCTGAAGTGGTAATGCCCCCCCTGCGAGGGGCTTATTGCTATTAGTACCCTGGCATGTAAAACCGGGCTAATAAAAGCATTTTTTTTCCAGTTGCGAATGAAAAAAATATCCGCCAGCGAAGGGGGATGATAGTCCCTTCCCCCGTGGTGGCCATTATAAATAGTAAAAAAAATGTAAACAAACAAAATGGCCACTATGGAAAGGGAGAAGGGACTACACATAGTCCCTTCACCCTTTCCAGGGGGGCCATTAAAAAAATGAAAAAGTAGTTTAAAAAAAATGGCCGCCATGGAAAGGAGCGAAGGGACTACACATAATCCATTCTTCCATTCTTCCTTTCCATGGCGGTGTGTCACAGATCGGGAATGGACGCGCTGGGGACAGAAGTGTTCCCTGCGCATCTGCTCCCGAAAAGCAGGTAAGTGTGGAGGGGGGTTGTGGGTTGATGGCAGGGGAGCACTTACCTCATTCCCTGGTGGGGGAAGATGGTGGCCTCCAGCCTCGAGGAGGCTAGGAGCAGGGGGATAACAATCTGGTAATCCCCATTCTGAGCCTCCTCGTTGGCTGGAAGGCTGTTAACTGCCCCACCCCCTGCCGGGTACTAATAACTAATAAAGGCCGGGGGCGGGTTGGGCTGGTCTTCAATCATAAGGGAAAGGGGGATACCATGTCTTGCTATTAACCCTCCTCCTTTTCATTCTCTTTCTGTCATTTCTAGATTGATAATATTGTCTGCTGTTAACCTGGCTAGAGGGGAAGGGGTCACAATAGCCCATAAGTACATCTGGGATTAAGGGTTCATCCTGGATTGGGAAGGGGGAATACTGCGTCTCCCCAAAGAACGTCCTCTCCCCAATCCCCAAGAACCCTCCACCCAGGTGATCCTCACTCACTTCTCCACCCCTAGGGTCAGAATCCAAAAGCAATGGCCTTTCTCTGGCCACCTGAGAAGAGGACCCATGGGGACTAGATGTGAGGACGCCATCAGGTTTCTCACAGCACATACTGATAAGTATGCAAACTCTGCCCACACTGCGGTCAGTAGCTATAATATTTTCACATTAACCACACTCTGTTCAGTATCCACACTTTATTATTATGATTAGGCTATTTATTGATCACAGACCGAGCTGTGAGAAGCAACGGCGCGCTTTACAGAGGAATACACCAATACAGACGCATAACGGAGCGCTTTTCAGAGGCAACAACAGAACAGACATACAGCGGGGGGTAGGATGCAGAGGGGCACAGAGGAGGGGTCCAGCTGTAACTGGTGGCGGGGAGCAGAGGGGCGGGCAGCGTCTAGTGAGTCAGGTGGTGCAGTAGGGCGACGTGATGGCCTAGGAGGAGAGACTCCTTGAAGAGGTGGTTCTTGAGTTCTGTTCTGAGCGTGGGGGCAAGTCTGATGCTGATGCGGAGGAGGATCTATAGTCTTGGGGCGTTTGCAGAGAAAGCTTGTTTACTGGTCCTTTCCTTTTTGCAGTGTCAGATTTCAAGTCTGCATGTGTCCTGGCTTCTAGTGGTGCGCTGTCCACCAGAGATGTAGCTGGGTGGCATGAGGGCGACTGCCTTATAGGTGATGCAGCAAGACTTGAAGGTGATTCGTGCTTGCAGTGGAAGCCAGTGAAGGTCGATGAGGGCCGGGGTGATGTGGTCGAATCTGACAATTCTCAGGGGCACAAGGGAGGATGTTGGAAGTCCTACGAGGAGGGCATTGCCCCCATCGAGGTGGGTTAGGACCAGTGCTTGAATGGTGGATCTAAAGCTCTCTGGAGGGAGGAAGGGCTTGACCTTCCACAGGAGGGAGAGCTGATAGCAGGCTGTCTGACTTTTCTTAGCTATGTGTATATTAATGGAGAGGTGTTTGTCATTGTGGAACCCGAGGGACTTAGCGCAGGAGGTGAGCTTGGGTGTGAAGCCCTCAGGTTTCATGGTTGATAGCCAAGTCTGTATGTCTGGGCGTTCAGTGTTGTTGGTGAGGAGTAGGAATTCAGGCTTGGCAGGGATGAGCTTTAAGTATGCACTCGACATCCATGACTGGATCAGCGAGAGGCAGGTTTGAGCTTAAGGATGTCCTTGATGGAGTCGATCTTGAGGTATAGCTGTGTGGGTACGACCTCCTTTCATTGCTCTACATTTCAAAGCCTGGCATTTAAACGTGAACATAATAACGAAAATGTTCATCAAATTATTTAGGGGGTGGTGGGAAAGGGCAGATAAGGGTTTGGGTGGGGGTATGGAATAGGTAAGAATACGTGGGGGAAGGGGAGTTAGAATGTACACGTTAAATTGCCAGGCGTTGAAATATACACAATGAAATGACATAGAACCAGATGTGTGCCGTCAGCATATTGGTGGATGTGGATGTTTTATGTGCCTAGGAGGACGCCCAGTGGCTCCATGTAAAGATTGAAGATCACTGTGGAGAGGATGGAACCCTGCGGGACTCTACAGGTGATGGATAGCATTGGCGATCTAGAGAAGTCCATCTGAACAAACTGCTGGCAGTTGGCGAGGTAGGACTTGAACCTGCGTAGGACAAGGTTGCTGATATATATGCACCAATGTAGGGTGCCCATAAGCGCCTGAGGGTCTACTGTGTTGAAAGCGGCCGAGAGGTCGAATAAAACCAGGAGGCAGGGGTGGCTGTTGCCACAGATGTTGAGGGCCTACTTGACCACCTATGTGGTTGCTGTCTCTGTGCTGCATCTGAAATCAGATTGGTAGGTTTGGAGGAGATTGTTGCTGTCAATGTGTTGCTGCAGTTGTGCAGCTGCTGCTTTCTCTATGGTTTTACCTAGGATGGGAAGATGGGGGATGGTGCGATAGTTACCTGTGTTGTCGGGATCCAGAGTGGGTTTCTTTAGTAGAGGGAGGATATGTCCTGCTTTTTGGGTCGAAGGGAAGGTGCCTTGAGGTAGGGAGCTGTTGATGATCTCCAGGTAGGGAAGGAGAGCTTCTGCTGGGAGAGTCTTGAGGATGGATGCTGGGACTCTGCTCATATTCACACTCTTGTCTCATTATGGTCAGTATCTGAACTCTGTTCACATTATTCCCACTCTGTGCAGCATCCACATTCTTGCTCAGTATCCACATTCTCTACATAATATACATATTCTGTGTGCACTATCCACACGCTGCTCAGTATCCACATTAATCTCTAATTACCCACACTCTGTTCAGCAGCTGAACTCTGGTCACATTATCTGCACTCTGCTCATATGTTCACACTATGCATACGCTGTCCCCACAATCCACACTCTGGTAAGTAGGCATATCCTTTTCATACTAACCCGACTCTGTTCAGTATCTACAGTCTGCTCATGTTCACACTCTTGTGGCATTATGTTCAGTATGCACATTCTGTTTACATTATTCCCACACTGCCCAGTATCAACATTTTGTACAGAATATGCACATTCTGTTTACATTATCCACACACTGCTCAGTATCCACATGGATCCCTCATTATGTACACTCTGCCAAACTACCCACACTCTGCTCACACTACCCACACTCTTTTTACAGTATGCACCCTCTGCTCACACTACCCACACTCTGTTTACACTGTCCACACTCTGCTCACACTGCCCGCACTCTGCTCACACTACCCACACTTTGCTCACACTACCCACACTCTTTTTACAGTATGCACCCTCTACTCACACTACCCACACTCTGCTCACACTATCTGCACTCTATGTACAGTATGCACACTCTGCTCACACTACCCACACTCTGCTCACACTATCCACACTCTGCTCACACTACCCATACTCTATTTACAGTATGCATCCTCTGCTCACACTACCCACACTCTGCTCACACTATCCGCACTCTATTTACAGTGTGCACACTCTGCTCACACTACCCACACTCTGCTCACACTACCCACACTCTGCTCACCCTACCCATACTCTATTTACAGTATGCACTCTCTGCTCGCACTACCCACACTCTGCTCACACTATCCACACTCTATTTACAGTGTGCACACTCTGCTCACACTACCCACACTCTGTTCACACTACCCACACTCTGCTCACACTATCCGCACTCTATTTACAGTGTGCACACTCTGCTCACACTACCCACACTCTGCTCACACTACCCATACTCTGTTCACACTACACATACTCTATTTACAGTATACACACTCTGCTCACACTACCCACACTCTGCTCACACTATCCAAACTCTATTTACACTATGCATACACTGCTCACACTACCCATAATCTGCTCACACTACCCACAGTCTGCTCACACTACCCACATTCTGCTCACACTATCAACACTCTATTTACAGTATGCACGCACTGGTCACACTACCCACAGTCTGCTCACACTACCCACCCTCTGCTCACACTATCAACATCCTATTTACAGTATGCACGCACTGGTCACACTACCCACAGTCTGCTCACACTACCCACACTCTATCTACAGTATGCACCCTCTGCTCACACTATCCACACTCTGCTCACAATCTCCGCACTCTATTTACACTGTTCACACTCTGCTCACACTGCCTGCACTCTGCTCACACTTCCCACACTCTATTTACAGTATGCACACTCTGCTCACACTACCCACACTCTGCTCACACTATCCACACTCTATTTACAGTGTGCACACACTGCTCACACTACCCATAATCTGCTCACACTACCCACACTCTGCTCACACTATCCACACTCTATTTACAGTGTGCACACTCTGCTCACACTACCCACACTCTGCTCACACTACCCACACTCTGCTCACATTACCCACACTCTATTTACAGTATACACACTCTGCTCACACTACCCACACTCTGCTCACACTATCCACACTCTATTTACAGTATGCACACACTGCTCACACTACCGATAATCTGCTCACACTACCCACAGTCTGCTCACACTACCCACACTCTATTTACAGTATGCACACTCTGCTCACACTTCCCACACTCAGCTCACACTATCAACACTCTATTTACAGTATGCATTCACTGGTCACACTACCCACAGTCTTCTCACACTACCCACACTCTGCTCACACTACCCAACTCTATTTAAAGTATGCACCCTCTGCTCACACTACCCAACTCTATTTAAAGTATGCACCCTCTGCTCACACTATCCACACTCTGTTTACAGTATGCACCCTCTGCTCACACTATCCACACTCTGCTCACACTATCTGCACTCTATTTACAGTATGCACACTCTGCTCACACTACCCACACTCTGTTTACACTGTCCACACTCTGCTCACACTGCCCGCACTCTGCTCACACTACCCACACTCTGCTCACACTACCCACACTCTATTTACAGTATGCACACTCTGCTCACACTACCCACACTCTATTTACAGCATGCACACTCTGCTCACACTACCCACACTCTGCTCACACTACCTACACTTTATTTACAGTATGCACATTCTGCTCACACTACCCACACTCTGCTTACACTACCCACACTCTATTTACAGTATGCACACTCTGCTCACACTACCCACACTCTGCTCACACTATGCACACTCTGCTCACACTACCCACACTCTATTTACAGTATGCACACTCTGCTCACACTACCCACACTCTGTTTACACTGTCCACACTCTGCTCACACTGCCCGCACTCTGCTCACACTACCCACACTTTTCTCACACTACCCACACTCTTTTTACAGTATGCACCCTCTACTCACACTACCCACACTCTGCTCACACTATCTGCACTCTATGTACAGTATGCACACTCTGCTCACACTACCCACACTCTGCTCACACTATCCACACTCTGCTCACACTACCCATACTCTATTTACAGTATGCATCCTCTACTCACACTACCCACACTCTGCTCACACTATCCGCACTCTATTTACAGTGTGCACACTCTGCTCACACTACCCACACTCTGCTCACACTACCCACACTCTGCTCACCCTACCCATACTCTATTTACAGTATGCACTCTCTGCTCGCACTACCCACACTCTGCTCACACTATCCACACTCTATTTACAGTGTGCACACTCTGCTCACACTACCCACACTCTGTTCACACTACCCACACTCTGCTCACACTATCCGCACTCTATTTACAGTGTGCACACTCTGCTCACACTACCCACACTCTGCTCACACTACCCATACTCTGTTCACACTACACATACTCTATTTACAGTATACACACTCTGCTCACACTACCCACACTCTGCTCACACTATCCAAACTCTATTTACACTATGCATACACTGCTCACACTACCCATAATCTGCTCACACTACCCACAGTCTGCTCACACTACCCACATTCTGCTCACACTATCAACACTCTATTTACAGTATGCACGCACTGGTCACACTACCCACAGTCTGCTCACACTACCCACCCTCTGCTCACACTATCAACATCCTATTTACAGTATGCACGCACTGGTCACACTACCCACAGTCTGCTCACACTACCCACACTCTATCTACAGTATGCACCCTCTGCTCACACTATCCACACTCTGCTCACAATCTCCGCACTCTATTTACACTGTTCACACTCTGCTCACACTGCCTGCACTCTGCTCACACTTCCCACACTCTATTTACAGTATGCACACTCTGCTCACACTACCCACACTCTGCTCACACTATCCACACTCTATTTACAGTGTGCACACACTGCTCACACTACCCATAATCTGCTCACACTACCCACACTCTGCTCACACTATCCACACTCTATTTACAGTGTGCACACTCTGCTCACACTACCCACACTCTGCTCACACTACCCACACTCTGCTCACATTACCCACACTCTATTTACAGTATACACACTCTGCTCACACTACCCACACTCTGCTCACACTATCCACACTCTATTTACAGTATGCACACACTGCTCACACTACCGATAATCTGCTCACACTACCCACAGTCTGCTCACACTACCCACACTCTATTTACAGTATGCACACTCTGCTCACACTTCCCACACTCAGCTCACACTATCAACACTCTATTTACAGTATGCATTCACTGGTCACACTACCCACAGTCTTCTCACACTACCCACACTCTGCTCACACTACCCAACTCTATTTAAAGTATGCACCCTCTGCTCACACTATCCACACTCTGCTCACACTACCCAACTCTATTTAAAGTATGCACCCTCTGCTCACACTATCCACACTCTGTTTACAGTATGCACCCTCTGCTCACACTATCCACACTCTGCTCACACTATCTGCACTCTATTTACAGTATGCACACTCTGCTCACACTACCCACACTCTGTTTACACTGTCCACACTCTGCTCACACTGCCCGCACTCTGCTCACACTACCCACACTCTGCTCACACTACCCACACTCTATTTACAGTATGCACACTCTGCTCACACTACCCACACTCTATTTACAGCATGCACACTCTGCTCACACTACCCACACTCTGCTCACACTACCTACACTTTATTTACAGTATGCACATTCTGCTCACACTACCCACACTCTGCTTACACTACCCACACTCTATTTACAGTATGCACACTCTGCTCACACTACCCACACTCTGCTCACACTATGCACACTCTGCTCACACTACCCACACTCTATTTACAGTATGCACACTCTGCTCACACTACCCACACTCTGCTCACACTACGCACACTCTGCTCACACTACCCACACTCTATTTACAGTATGCACGCTCTATTTACAGTGTGCACACTTTGCTCACACTATCCACACTCTATTCACAGTATGCACACTCTGTTCACACTACCCACAGTCTGCTCACACTACGCACACTCTGCTCACACTACCCACACTCTATTTACAGTTTGCACACGCTGGTCACATTACCCAGAGTCTGCTCACACTCTACTCACACTACCCACACTCAATTTACAGTATGCACACTCTGCTCACACCACCCACACTCTATTTAGGGCATGCACACTCTGCACACACTACCCACACTCTGCTCACACTACCTACACTCTATTTACAGTATGCACATTCTGCTCACACTACCCACACTCTGCTTACACTACCCACACTCTATTTACAGTATGCACACTCTGCTCACACTACCCACACTCTGCTCACACTACCCATACTCTATTTACAGTATGCACACTCTATTTACAGTATGCACACTCTGCTCACACTATCCACACTCTATTTACAGTATGCACACTCTGTTCACACTACCCACAGTCTGCTCACACTACGCACACTCTGCTCACACTACCCACACTCTATTTACAGTTTGCACACGCTGGTCACATTACCCAGAGTCTGCTCACACTCTGCTCACACTACCCACACTCTATTTACAGTATGCACACTCTGTTTAGTATCTTCACATTATCCCCACCGTGCTCAGTTGCCACATTATGTTCTATTCACCCACACTCCGTTCATACTATCAGGGCTCCAGTCGCACTTTCCACACTCACTTCCCTATCAGAGTGTCTTCACTCTACCCACACACACAATGTGTAACACAATTAGACAGGTACACAGTACAGAGCTTCAGGTCCAGTTTAGGCCAGATATGGAAATCCTTCTTAATGTATGTTCCCATAAAAAAGAAAGTAGGGGATTGAAAAGTGTAGTAATGTTTACACACACTAGTGCCAACAATGAAGAAACAGTGTAAAAAATAGGGAATGCAGACAGGAAGGTGGAACCCCGCAAGATATCAGTGGGTGAACTCTCTAGGTCTTGTCACTCACACATTGTAGAATATTATAGCCTTGAAATAATGAAAAACAGTGACATACATGGCCTGAGTACACACACTGAGACAAAAGGTTCATGGACTGGAGGAGTGCATCTCTTTCCAGGTCTGTACATTTGCAAACTTGGAGTATATAGCCAAGCATGGGTCCCTGGGAGGGTGCTTGGCACGCCATGCCCCATTTTTATAAGCTGGGCACTTGGCCACTTCCCGGACCATGAAACCCTACTTTGTATGCGTCTCATACCTGCACCTTTATTATAGCGCTAAACAGAATGTCCGAGTCACTTGATTCTATTGTGGCTTAAAAGTCCGCAGGTCATTTGCACAGCAATCAGACTAATTCAAATCCACTTCACGATTGTCACCGATGCAAAACACACTTTGGCCAAATTGTTATTCTTGTGCGGCGACCAGCCGACTAAATAGCACATTCCTTGCTTCCTCCTTTATTTCCAACCAACTCCAACTTTATCTGTTAGGCCAAAGCTCCCCCAACTGAAAATGTCCTGGATCCGCATGTCCTCGCAGGAAAGCCTGGGCTGGAGCAGTGCCGTTCGTGACGGGGGAAGTTGAGCTCTCCTCCTTTCCTCAAGACCCCTCGCTGCTGGGCCTCAGAGGGAGGCTGGGCCCGGGGGGAGTGAAAACCCTTCCTTTTTCCTACCAACCTCACTTTATAGACTTTACAATCCCATTGGTTGCTTGCATGCCACCACACCACAGAGGGGTCTACGCTCATCTTTGGCTCCCACCTGCCGTGAGATATAATTCCATCAATATTGTGCTCATGTTCCAAATGACAAGGTCCATGCCGCTCTTTGACAGGTGCACCCCATCCCCTTCATAATATTGCGGGGGCTTTAAATAGATCAGGCGGTGGCGGATCTGCGTGAAACCCTTGCCCTTGCAAAACGTGGCCATTGCTCCATTAAGCTTCCTTCAAGAATTCTTGATCGCTGATGAGACTCAGCCCCTTTTTCATATCTTCCATGGTATGATACCTGACCACATCATTTATGTGTCCCCCAAACGGGCCCCCAAGCTTTGCAAAGTTCCCATTTTTTCTCTGAGCAGCATTTCTCTCCCAAGGCTCGTTAGATTGCTGCCACCTAAGTATATAAGCAAAACCTTGGGTTTGGGGTACCTCTGTAATAGTCTCTGAACATACTCTACCAGTTGTGTCCATCTCATACCTGGAATTCCCCAGCATTCGACCTTGAAGTGCTGTGTGGTCATTTCCCCCCTTTCTGATTCCACCTTGCCTTGGCCCTCGTCACGAACGAGTGGCCCACTACCCACACTGTTCTTCTGCTCCTTCTCGATGCTGTGTATTGGGGAAAGGGAGGAGGAGGACATCACGGTGAACTCTGGTCACATTTTATCCATCCTCACGTACCTCTTAAAACAGTTTAACTTCCAACCCCCGATTCTCTTGATGGCATCCGCAGGTATGCCTCCCTTTGCTGCTGACGTGGCAGCGCCAAATCCATCATCCCTTTAAATTGAAACCTGCTCAATGCTGACCCTTGTCCGAGTATTAGTAGCTGGCCACCCCACTTATGCATGGTCTCCGTGTTAAGTATGCTGTGAGGCAGCACACCGGACAACAAGGACTGCCCATATTGCAGTGCAGCACTATTGCCCCCATTTCCCCATCTGGTCAGTTTTTGATCTTAGGAGATGCAGTTGTGCCGATTCTCCTGAAACGGTCACATCTTCCCTTTTCAAGAAACCTATTCCTCCCCCTTCCTTCTTGCATGCTACCAGTTTACTGATCCTGAGGGCCCCGAAGAATACCAAGGAAAATGCTGCTCCAAACATTGCAGCTTCACAATGTTTATGGGTGCCATAGGTCTTCTTTCTTCCCTGCTTGCCTGGCCCATCCCTTCATTGCCATCCTTACATAATGATCTTTCGATGGATTGGGCCATCCCCATAACATGGAAATGAGCGATCGCTGCCAAATGGTATGTAGCCCAGGATCTGGTCTTGTAATTGCGCCATGCCCACCCAATAAGCGACCTCACTGGCGCCCTACATTTCTCCACTTGCAGTCCTTCCCTGAAATTAACAAACATATCCCAATAAGCCTTGTACCTCTTTGCCGTGTTTGGTGCGAGGGCTTTATCGACGAGGGGGCAGAGGTGTAGACAGGATAAGGCCCACCCAAAATCTGTAAATGCCCACTCAGATGTGCTGTGTGGGCATTTACCATGGCTACGGCTCTGCGAGGGATGTCAAATCATGTCAATTGCTCCCCACAGCTGTCCTCTGAATGGGGTGCGAGAAACCCGAAGGTGTCTCACCCGTTAGTCCTCGGGGATCTGTCATCCAGGTGGCCAGGACACAGCCATCAGTTTTAGATCCAGTTCCTGAGGGCTAGTGCGGTATGATCACCTGGATGAGGGGTACTCGGGGAGTGGAAATGGGACACCGGAGGGTGAGATGCAGTATCCCCTTCCCAATAACACATTTTCACCATCCTACCAGGTAGGATACCTAGGAATTGAACCCTACCCCCTTTCCGACACAAACACTTTCTCATGGACAGTTCACTGTGAGCGACAACGGACTAACACCAGAGCTATGTACCTAACATGTTCCAGCACCATGGCCAGGCAAGGCCAGGCGATTACGGATTATTACACACACCTAACTTCCATCAGACTTTCCCACGTGGATAAAAGGCGGAGTACGAAAGCACACTCTGAGTGAGGCAAACCGCACAATGAAACAGCAGTTCCAAAATGGCTGTTTAGTACAAGGAGAAAGACAGCAAGACCAGAGAGAGTCACTAGAAGGGAAGCATCCGTGACCGCTAAAGAGCGTTACTTTCATGAGCCTTGAAAGTACCTAAGACCAGTGACTAGGGCTGATCAAACCTGCACAGTGTGTCAGAGGTACCTGGGCCTCTCCCGGGTCGATAATCAAGGCGTGGAGGAGCGATTGCCACCATGGTACTGGTCTTGACTCCTACAACAAATCTGCGTCAGAAAAAACAGCACAGCCGGTGAATCGTAGAGACTGATACCAAACCAGCTTGTGTTTGGAACCAAGGTTGCATGCAGCAACATTGCACAAAGAGAACAGTGTGCGAGGCGTTTGCAAAGAGTGACGCGGATATGATTTGAACTTTACAATTGAACTTTAGGAGACTAAGAAAAGATACCATACACAAAGTGGTCCGGCGCCACGTGGGTGCTCAATCGAAAGTGTTTGTTAGGTATCCAATGTTGAATGGAATGTGAGGAAAAGGAATGTTGAGATCGAAGTGGTCAGGCAACGGGTCAAGCTGAACCCCATGCGCATTCGAAAATATTTGATAGTTTAAAGTACATCACAATTGGTCCGAGACCGGCTTAGGGAGACTAATTGATTGAAATTTAAATGGATCTGAGCGCGGAAGGGGATCAAACGTTGAACTTTTGTTTTGAAATTGAAAGGATCTTAGTCCGGCTGAGGGAGATCTAGGGTGAAAACCCTAATTGAATACTGGAGAAAGGAAAATAACGTTTGTGTGTTGTTTTTGGTACAGCAGGCCCTTTGCGTCAAGAGACTTGCAAGAAGTAAAGATACTTGGACACAAGGTCTTGAACTGTGTGAATGGAACTGTATCCTTGTGCCGCAGAAGCTAGAGTGTACTTTGCTCGAATGAACCACCTTGTCCCATGCTGAAAACGTGGGGAAGGGAGGCCAATGGCCCGAACATCCTGACTTATCATTTTATGAAAACTTCTTTCATTTCATGAACATCACTGCACATTATTTGTAAATTATTAGTAAGGATTGGCAATCGTTTTTTTGCATAGGCTCTTTTAATTTGGCAAGACTCACTAGGACTGCGTTATTATTTTTTGATGGTCGTGTCTTGCTCCCATCTGTAGATTTAGGTTCAGAAATGCGTTTATCTCACCCTTGTCAAAGTTCAATAAACACCCCTAAACTGTGGTCACTTGTGTCTGACTTACTGTTGATACCATGCCTTCCGTACATGGGGTATCCTCTCGCTGGCCTCTGGCCTTGTCTCTCTGAATTTTCTCCACTGTAAACGAGAGAGAGCATCAGCCACTATGTTCTTAACACCGGGGATGTGTCTACCTCGAACCTCTGTGTTTGATCGGATCAAGCTTGCGGTCAGTTCCCTGAGTCGGTGCAGCACCCTACCGCTGCTTGTGCCTACTTTGTTTATCACCTGAACCACTGCTAGGTTGTCTGACCATAAAATCACAATTTTTTCCTGACCTCATCCGCCCATAAATGATAGGCTACTACGATGGGGAACAATTCCAGCAGCGTGATGTCTACTGAGAGGCCCTCCTTGTACCAATTTCTCAGCAATGGCTGTGCACACCCACTCAGTACCTGACATTGCCCAAAACCGTGCTTGCCAGATGCGTCAGTGAAGAGCCTGATGCTTTTACTGCTACATTGGAGAATATTATAGCCTTGAAAGAATGAAAAACAGTGACATACATGGACATGAATGGTTCATGGACTGAAGGAGCGCACCTCTTTCCAGGTCTGTATGTTTGCGAACTTGGAGTAAATAGCCATGCATGGGTCCAATTATTACAGAGAAGAAAGAAGATAGTGAGGGGAAGAGAGGTCCATAGCTGTCATGATTCCTGCCCCTCATGTCCCCAGCCCTCCAAGATGTCAGGCTGGAGCCAGGCCACGATCACCTACATGGCCCTCAAGGGCCTCTCCATACCTCCAAAGACCCACTTGGAATCAGACTTGGCGCTTGTTGCACAAGACTCACTCACTCCCATAGGATAACATTGTGGATTGGACTTGTAGTGCATTGATGGGGACAAGATGGATGCCCCCACATATTTCGGTTCCCAGAACTGCATGTGCAGTCTTGTGTTTTGGGTGTGGTTCAGCCCAGAGACACCTGGGATACCCAGAGACTATTTAAGCCACGCCCAGGCTGAGAAACATGCTTTGTGTTTTCTGCACCTGCAGCGTGACACTCACCGTGATCGAATCGGTCTCCAGTAGGCCTGCATCTTTCTTCTGCACTCAGCTCCTGCAAGAACAAGAACACCGTTAGGAACAGCCTTACCTTGCGGCGCTTCTGCCCATCATTCATCGCTTCTTGTGTTCTGCATGCATCTTCGGCGGTGTCATTCCCATCCCGGCACGCTGCTTCCTAAGGAAAAGGGAAAAGAACAGAAAAAAGGCATTAGTAAGCATTCACCAAATCTTCGCTTATTTTTAAAGAATGTACGAGCTTCAAACGCTTACCTGAATCTGAGCCGCTCTGGGGGACCTCTGTCTCAGAACTTCTCATCCATCTGCAAGAGGGAAAAGACACTCCAGGTTAGCGTGGAAACATCTAGAGGCGCTGCATACCATGCATACTCACTGCATTTCTTCTTCATAACCGGCATCCATGCTGAAAACGTTGCGGCACCTAAAAGACACAGAAAAAGAACTCAGTTCAATACAAATACGAAAGGGTCGCATCACGCTCTCACTCACCTTCAGCGCTACTCATCTCAGCAACACGTCGCCATCCCCGGACGCCAGCCATCATCTAAGGAAGGAAAGGAACGAAGTTGGAGAACTGTTCAAAACACTCATCATACTTACCTGTCAGACTCTTGCCAGTGAAGTAACTAGGCAGAAACGAGCCTGCATCAATCAACGTGCCCCTGCGCTGAAAGCAGGACGGAGAGCACATTTTCCAAGAAAACAAGGTGAGCTGTGGATCAAAGGGAAGGTTGGAACCCGGGGACGAAGGAGTTCAAGCACACAGAGACAATAGGGAGTTAAACTCTACCAATCCTGTGTTTCAGGCCCAGTCTCCAGTCGAGTAGACTCCAGGGAAGGGTTTGAGGTCGTAAGAGGTCAGAACAGGCTGAGTGACGTCCCCGTGGATACCAGGTGAGCGTTACAGAACACAAAGCCTCACATCAAAATCCACCTGGGCGTCATGGAAACGTCAGAAACCGACCAGTTAGCCCACATGTTGGGGCAGCTATGTTCTGAAGTACATGCAGCCAGGCAGGAGACCAACACCCTGAGGAGAGAGCTGATAGTAGCAAAAGAACGCACTGATGATTTAAGCCGGCAACTTCTCCAGTCACAAGCAGGGCATGCACCATTGTCGGGAAGCGTGCCCTAGATGCCAGCACCATCAGCCAATCCCGTTCAGACAACCCTTCCTCGGGCAGTTCCCTTGGCCCCGCCCGAACGATTTACGGGGGATCCCAAGAGGTTTGCAACGTTCATGAACCAGTGCCGCCTGCACTTCCTTTGTAGACCAGGGGCCTTTCTGAATGACCAATCACGGGTCGCTTTTGTGCTATCCTACCTGAGTGGTAGCGCTGCGGACTGGTCTGTACCCTTTGTGGCCCAAGACAATCCTTTGCTGCATGACTTCAGGGACTTTCAACAGGAGATGGAAAAGCTGTTCGCTCGTCGTACTCATGGGCAGACATTAGACAATGAACTTGTGTCCCTATGCTAAGGGAATCAAGACCTATTAACATACATAGCCACGTTAAATAGACTCGTAGTTGAAGCAGAATGGCCAGTGGAGAAGAGAACCACGTTATTTCATCAGGGGTTGCGGGGGGAGCGCAAGGATGTTCTTGCACAAGTAGTGAACCCCCCGAAAGACTGCTCAGAATTCATTGACCTTGATGTTCAAATGGATCACAGGTTGCAGGACCGAAGAGCAAATCGAACCAGACCGGACCCTCGCCCTATGTATGTGCGTTCAAAGGACAATATTGCCCGCACAACGGAAGGTTCAGGAGACCCAATGCAAATTGGGGGGGTCGGATCCCCCTTGACTAAAGCGGAAAGGGATAAAAGGAGACAGCATCAGTTATGTCTGTACTGTGGACGGTCAGGTCATTTCCTTAAAGAGTGCCCTGTGAAGCCACCGAGGAGGACGGTAGGGGCCACAGAGAAGGAAGATACCATCAAGGAATCGGAAAACTCCCCAGCCCGGCAAGTGTAGGGGTCCACTTGTCGAGTGAAGAAAGTGAACTACAGATCTCCCATTTTGCACTATCTGTGGTCTTGATCAATCACCAACAACCATCTCGGATGCACGCAGTAAGAGCGTACATAGACAGTGGAGCCGTTGGGAATTACATGGACCAGGATCTTGCGGCAAAGATGGGGCTTCCGTTACGCCCTAAATCAACCACTGACACTGTTACCACTGTCGACGGCACGGAAATAGCTTCTAGTCCAGTATCCCAATGCACTGCAGCTTTAACCCTTCTGTGCCAGGATGGACACCAAGAATCTATCGTTTTAGACCTCATTAAGGCACCATAGTTCCGGTTGATTTTGGGAATGCCATGGTTGGTAGCTCACAATCCTCAAATCGATTGGCGAGAAAAAGAATTGGCCTTTCCCAAGACTTGCGCCCACACATGTTATCGCCAAGAGAAACTACCAATAGACACCAGAACCTCCATGCTTACGACTGTGGCAATCGGCACCCTACCAAGTGAATACCAGGACTTTCAAGATGTCTTTCAGAAAGAACAGGCTAATAGCCTGCCACCGCATAGACCATACGATTGCCAAATCGACCTGATACCCGGTGCACAAATCCCTTGTGGGTGAATTTACGCACTCACGGAACCAGAAAACCAGCACCTGAAGACCTATCTTGACCAATACCTGGCCAACGGGTTCATCCGTCCCTCGAAGTCTCCAGCAGCCAGTCCTCTATTCTTCATACCGAAAAAGGAGGGGGACTTGAGAACATGCATCGACTATCGTGCACTGAACCAGATTACCATAAAAAACCGCTACCCCCTGCCACTGATCCCTGAATTGCTTGATCAAGTCAAAGATGGCCAAATCTACACAAACTAGACCTGAGGGGGGCATATCACCTTGGTCGCGTAAAACAGGAGGGCGAATGGAAAACCGCTTTTTGCACCAAATACGGCTTGTACGAATATCAAGTAATGCCCTTTGGCCTTTGCAACGCACCTGCAGCATTTCAATACTTCATGAACGATGTCTTACGGGAATTGATTGATGTCTGTGCTCTAGTGTACATCGACGATATTCTAGTATATTCCGCATCAAAGCAGGACCATGTTAAACACGTCCGATCCCTATTGGAGAAACTCCGTCAACACTAGCTCTACGCAAAGCTTGAAAAGTGCTCATTCCACGTCTCCGAAGTGGAATTCCTGGGCTTTATTCTCAGCCCGAATGGAATCCGAATGGATGTACACAAGGGAGATGCTATCCTGAACTGGCCATCCCCAAATTCATTCAAGGGGGTTCAAAGTATGCTGGGTTTTGCAAACTTCTACCACCGGTCATCCCAGGATTTTCGCAAATCGTGCATCCCATCATGTCATTGCTAAGGAAAAGCAACAAAAAGTTCCAGTGGACAACAGAAGCCGAGGAAGCTTTCCAGGAACTGAAAGCAAAATTCACATCTGCCCCAATTTTACACCACCCTCGCCCTGATCTCCCATACCTGGTGGAAACGGACGCCTCAAGCATGGATATGGGAGCCGTCCTCTCACAAAAGAACCCCGAAATGGGCCAGTTACACCCTGTTGCCTTCTGGTTGTGTAAATTCACACCCCCTGAACTCAATTACGCTATCACAGACAAAGAACTCCTGGCCATTAAGTCAGCCTTTAAGGCATGGCGGCACTACCTCTTCGGCGCCAGACACACAATCACCGTAATAACTGACCACCGGAACCTCCAGTACCTAAAAACGGCAAAGTCCCAATCCTCACGACAACTACGTTGGGCTCTTTTTTTTGCTGAATATGACTACGTGATTACATTTCGACCAGGGGTGAAAAACGGGAAGGCCGATGCCCTTTCCCGTATGGGGGTGGAAGAGCAAGGGTATCGGACCCCTAACCCAATAGCAATCATCCCGAGTGACAAGCTCCTAGGAATCACAGCAACCATAACTCAGAAAGAATTACATGAAGAAATCCAAAACCTGATGAGTCCGGAGCAATTACAAGCGTGGAGTGCACAAGGAGAACATTACATGATAAAAGATCAGTTGCCCTACTTCAGGAATCGTTTATTCTTACCAAACCAAGAACTACGAGAACAAGTCATGTCCGGTTATCATGATTCCTTGATCGAGGGCCATCCCGGAATCGCTAAAACCCCAGCCAAGGTCAAACGAAATTATTGGTGGCCCACGTCGCGTAAAGACATTGGGCCTCATTCCGAGGCTGGCGGTAAGGGTTAACGGTCACCGTTAATGGCAACGGTGACCGTTAACACTTACCACCATATTCCGAGTTCCCTTTTGCGGGTTGGCATTTAACGCCTGCTTTTAGCAGGCGTTAAAAATCCAACCCGCAAAGGGACCTTGGAGTAAATTACGGCACCGTAATTTACGGTGCCGTAATTTACTCCTTCCCCATTCCCATTGAGCCCTATGGGGGCAGGAATGGGGATGGGGAAGCGGTATGGTGAATGGGGAATTACCGGTCCCTCCAACCTTGGAATGGACCGGTAATTACTCCATTCACCATGCCGGATTTCCATGGAGTAAATAGCTCCATGGTTGCTTACCATGGTGCTATTTACTCCATGGATAGCGCCAGCCTCGGAATGAGGCCCATTATCCAATTCATTCTATCTTGTGGAGTGTGTGCTCAAAACAAGTCATCCAAGCAGAAACCGGCTGGGCTATTACAACCATTGGAAATCCCACGAGCACCCTGGCACACGATGTCCCTCGATTTTATTACTGACTTACCACCCAGTCAAGGGTTTAACACTATTCTTGTGGTTGTGGACCTATTTTAAAAAATGGCACATTTCATTCCTCTTAAGGGGCTCCCAAATGCTTCCACTCTGGCAAAGGTATTTCTTGAAGGCATCGTACAGCTCCATGGGTTTCCTTCAGTTTTAGTCTCAGACCGAGGTACTCAATTCATATCTAACTTCTGGAGAAAATGCTGCTCTATGGCCCAGATCGACATCTGGCTATCCACCAGTCACCATCCCCAAACTGAGAGGACAAATCAGAGGCTCGAGCAGTATCTGCATTGCATGTTACACCAAGCTGAAGGAAGCTGGTTCGACCTATTATGTATAGCTGAATATGCTTATAATAATACCTACACACCAGCACTGGGCAGACACCCTTTTATACCATGTATGGCAGGCACCCATGTACTTCTGAGTTTGACGTTCCTACAACCCTGGAAATGCCAGCAGTCAATACCTTGCACACAACCATTTCTCAAACCTTTAAAATGCCAGATGAACACCTACTTCAAGCTAAGAATCACCAAAAGAAGTTTGCTGATCAACACCGAGCAAAGGCCCCCAACTACCAAGTAGGAGACAAAGTCTGTCTGGCGTCTAAACACGTGTCCATTAAAGGAACCCAAACTTTCCGTCCAAGATACCTGGGTCCATTCACCGTCACCTCTGTGATAAATCCTGTGGCGGTCAGACTAGCTTTGCCGTCAAACATGCAGATTCATCCTTTGTTCCACGTGTCTCTCCTTAAACCTGTTCAACCTTGGATCCGGGTAGCAATGCCACCACAGCCAGTAGTAGTCGCGGGGAGCCAGAATTCGAAGTCAAGTACATCCTGGATTCAAAGTACGTCAGATCCAAATTATACTACTTAGTAGACTGGAAGGGGTATGGTCCACAAGACAGGACATGGGAGCCTTGTGAGTACATCCATGCACCTCGCTTGCTTAGACAATTTCATCAAAACCATCCAAACAAACCAGGACCAGACAGAAGAACCATCTTGAGAGGGGTCTTGGGGGGGAGTGCTGTCATGATTCCTGACCCTCATGTCCCCAGCCCTCCAAGATGTCAGGCTGGAGCCAGGCCATAATCACCTACATGGCCCTCAAGGGCCTCTCCATCCCTCCAAAGACCCACTTGGAGTGAGACTTGGCGTTTGTGGTACGAGACTCACTCACTCCTTAGGATAACATTGGGGATTGGACTTGTAGTGCACTGATGGGGACAAGATGGATGCCCCCACATATTTCGGTTCCCAGAACTGCATGTGCAGTCTTGTGTTTTGGGTGTGGTTCAGCCCAGAGACACCTGGGATACCCAGAGACTATTTAAGCCACGCCCATGCTGAGAAACATGCTTTGTGTTTTCTGCACCTGCAGCGTGACACTCACCGTGTTCGGATCGGTCTCCAGTAGGCCTGCATCTTTCTTCTGCGCTCAGCTCCTGCAAGAACAAGAACACTGTTAGGAATAGCCTTACCTTGCGGCGCTTCTGCCCATCATTCATCGCTTCTTCTGTTCTGCGGGCATCTTCGGCGGTGTCATTCGTATCCCGGCACGTATCCATCTGCAAGAGGGGAAAGACACTCCAGGTTAGTGTGGAAACATCTAGAGGCACAGCATACCGCGCTTACTCACCGCATTTCTTCTTCATAACCGGCATCCACGCTGAAAACATCGCGGCACCTAAAAGACACAGAAAAAGAACTCAGTTCAATACAAATACGAAAGGGTTGCATCGCGCATCGCGCTCTCACTCACCTTCAGCGCAACTCATCTCAGCAGCACGTCGCCATCCCCGGACGCCGGCTATCATCTAATGAAGGAAAGGAACGAAGTTGGAGAACTGTTCAAAAGACTCATTGTACTTGCCTGTCGGACTCTTGCCAGTGAGGTAAGTAGGCAGCAACAACCCTGCATCAATCAACGCGCCCCTGCGCCAGGACGGAGAGCACACTTTCCAAGAAAACAAGGTGAGCTGTGGATCAAAGGGAAGGGTTGGACCCCGGGGAAGAAGGGGTTTAAGCACACAGAGACAATAGGGAGTTAAACTACCAATCCTGTGTTTCAGGCCCAGTGTCCAGTCGAGTAGACTCCAGGGAAGGGTTTGAGGTCGTAAGAGGTCAGAACAGGCTGAGTGACGTCCCCGTGGATACCAGGTGAGCGTTACAATAGCTTAGGTGCCAGAAAGGAAAATGAGCGGAAGCGCGATCGAGCATAAGGAGGGTGAGGGACTGATGATACCAAGAAATCAGAGCAGAAACATGCAGGGGAGACTGTGCATGCAAACACTTGAACACAAGGCACAAAAAATGAAACTGAAGGTGAGATTGGTGTCCAGTCATTTGGTCGAATGAAAACTGGTCGAATGACATTTGGTCGACGCAATTTGGTCGAAAACCAAATGGTCGAATTTTTTTTTAAATTTATATATTTATTTTTCGGGTTTTTGTTTTTTAAAAAAAGGGGTTTTTAGAGAAAAAAGGGGGTTGGGGGGGGACCCCCCCCCCCAAAAAAAAATTAAAAAAAGGGGTGAAAATAAAAAAAATAAAAATCGACCATTTGGTTTTCGACCAAATTGGTTCGACCATTTGTCTGGTCGACCAATTTTTTTCGACCAAATGTCTGGTAACCCACACCATAAGCAGCAGAGACAGCGAAGAGCAGAGGTTATAGGGTCACAAAGGAAAAGAGGACATAAAAGACGATTAGAAGAATTAAAAATAGACCCAAGTGGGGCTAATGGTAAGTGGGAAGTGGAGTAAATGATGCTCTCTGGAGTCGCAGGTAGGTTTGTAGGTAAATCCAGTGCCTTAAGTGGCATGGTAAAACGATCCAGGGCTCATGAAGGCCGCATGGCCGAATGGCAGAGATCACCTGCCTGGCCTGTTAGGCCACGCCCCCTTCATGAGCTCCAGATTAATGGGCTGCAGGTATTCCCCCCGCCAGGCAGCCCTTTGTAGAGATCAGCACCCTCTTCCCCTGGGGGAGAGGGTGCTGATGTCTGCAGCTCTTAATTAAAGGGATGCCTAGTGGGGGTTAACACCACCAGTTTTATTCAATTGTGTCGCTGACCCCCCATGGTGCAAGGGTGATAATCATTGCATTTAAGGGATACCTGATGGGGGACAACGCCACACATTTTCAGCCTTAACGATGGCGCTGCCACATGCCAGATATCTCTTAGTTAAAAGAATGCCTGGCGAGTGACCGATTCAACGATTCAACACGAAAAGGTGAGGCCGTTGGAAGTCGAGAACTTTTTTTTTCTAAAGCCTGAAGCTCCTGCGAATGAGCGAGAGCTTCAGGCTTTAAAAAAAAAGGCCTCAGCTTCCAGCAGCCTCACCTTTTCGTTCATAATGGTGGCACCGGCCCACAGGCATTTCTTGGTTTAAGGGATGCCTCGCAGATGTTGGCACCACAAAATATGGAGAAAATGCCTTTTTTTTCTAAAGCCTGAAGCTCTCACACGTGAACGAGAGGTTCAGGCTTTAGAAAAAAAGCCTTGGCCTCTAGCGGCCTCATCGGCCGGGGCAGTCAGCAAACTTTAGGGAGCCCTGACAGGGCCCTGCCTTAGAACCATTTTTCTGAGGCTACCTGCCGGGGGTCATCTCTGTCTAGCCCCCTCCCACCTAAAGCTCTTGGTAACTTCTTTTGTTATATTACATCTTCATGTAGGATAACAGAACATGTGTGACCCACCGGTGCCCACCACACCCCAGGTGGCTCTGCCCAAAGGTCACTGGTGGAACGCCAGGGTTAGGGACATTCCTCATACACTCATGTGACACCACGCACACAGTCACGCACACACACAGACAGATATAGGGGAAGCCGGAGAGCACTGGAGGAGAAATCAGAGAAATGTGAGTAGCAAAGGAGAGAAAATAATCAGGTGTGAGGCCAAGACTGCGAGCAGTGCTGGAGAAGAAGGGACAGAAATATGAGGTTTGGGGGTCGGGGGAGTGGCGCGGGGACAGAGCGAGAGAGTTGCGAAGAGGGAAAGAGCAGAATTTCAGTGTTTGAAGAATCAAGTGAAGAACATTAGATATAATCCAAAATTTGATGGATAAAAGACAAGAGAATCTGAGAAAGACGAGAATGAATTAAAGGTTTGTGATTTCACAGCATAAAAGTGATAGAAAAAGACGAAATAATAGCCCAGAGAGGAACAGTGTACCAAGACCCAAGCCCCGAGGAACCCCAAACTGTAGTGCATGTGCTGTTGGGGGTCTGGGGTGACTGGCCCAAGAGACCGAATAGGAGAAGACGGAGAGCTGGGAAAGAACCCATCTGTGGATGGAGCCAGTGCTGCGAAGCCAGTGACGCCCAGAAGAATGAATAGCAACGGCGCAAGATGTGGATACAATGAAAGCCTGTCTAGCCATGCCCAGGGCCCAGTATCCACTGCAGGAAGAGCCACTGTGAACCAGGGCATGCCCAGGGCCCAGTATCCACTGCAGGAAGAGCCACTGTGAACCAGGGCATGCCCGGGGCCCAGTATCCACTGCAGGAAGAGCCACTGAGAACCAGGCCATGCCCGGGGCCCAGTATCCACTGCAGGAAGAGCCACTGAGAACCAGGCCATGCCCGGAGCCCAGTATACACAGCAGGAAGAGCCACTGTGAACCAGGCCATGCCCGGGGCCCAGTATCCACTGCAAGAAGAGCCAGTGAGAACCAGGCCATGCCCGGGGCCCAGTATCCACAGCAGGAAGAGCCACTGTGAACCAGGCCATGCCAGGGCCCAGTATTCACAGCAGGAAGAGCCACTGTGAACCAGGCCATGCCCGGGGCCCAGTATCCACAGCAGGAAGAGCCACTGTGAACCAGGCCATGCCCAGGGCCCAGTGTCCACAGCAGGAAGAGCCACTGTGAACCAGGCCATGCCCAGGCCCCAGTATCTACAGCATGAAGAGCCACTGGGAACCAGGCCATGCCCAGGGCCCAGTATCCAATGTAGGAAGAGCCACTGAGAAGGCGCTGAGAACCCTGCCATGCCCAGGGCCCAGTATCCACAGCAGGAAGAGCCACTGTAAACCAGGCCATGCCCAGGGCCCAGTATCCACAGCAGGAAGAGCCACTGGGAACCAGGCCATGCCCAGGGCCCAGTATCCACTGCAGGAAGAGCCACTGAGAAGGTGCTGAGAACCCTGCCATGGCCAGGGCTCAGTATCCACAGCAGGAAGAGCCACTGTGAACCAGGCCATGCCCAGGGCCCAGTATCCACAGCAGGAAGAGCCAGTGAGAACCGGGCCATGCCCGGGGCCCAGTATTCACAGCAGGAAGAGCCACTGTGAACCAGGCCATGCCCAGGGCCCAGTATTCACAGCAGGAAGAGCCAGTGAGAGCCGGGCCATGCCCGGGGCCCAGTATTCACAGCAGGAAGAGCCACTGTGAACCAGGCCATGCCCAGGGCCCAGTATCCACTGCAGGAAGAGCTACTGAGAAGGTGCTGAGAGCCCTGCCATGCCCAGGGCCCAGTATCCACAGCAGGACGAGCCACTGTGAACCAGGCCATGCCCAGGGCCCAGTATCCACAGCAGGAAGAGCCACTGTGAACCAGGCCATGCCCACGGCCCAGTATCCACAGCAGGAAGAGCCACTGTGAACCAGGCCATACCCAGGGCCCAGTATCCACAGCAGGAAGAGCCACTGTGAACCAGGCCATGCCCAGGGCCCAGTATCCACTGCAGGAAGAGCTACTGAGAAGGTGCTGAGAACCCTGCCATGCCCAGGGCCCAGTATCTACAGCAGGAAGAACCACTGTGAACCAGGCCATGCCCGGGGCCCAGTATCCACAGCAGGAAGAGCCACTGTGAACCAGGCCATGCCCGGGGCCCAGTATCCACAGCAGGAAGAGCCACTGTGAACCAGGCCATGCCCAGGGCCCAGTATCCACTGCAGGAAGAGCCACTGAGAAGGTGCCAAGAACACTGCCATGCCCAGGGCCCAGTATGCACAGCAGGAAGAGCCACTGTGAACAAGGCCATGCCCAGGGCCCAATATCCACTCCAGGAAGAGCCACTGTGAACCAGGCCATGCCCAGGGCCCAATATCCACTCCAGGAAGAGCCGCTGAGAAGGTGCTGAGAACCCTGCCATGCCAAGGGCCCAGTATCCACAGCAGGAAGAGCCACTGTGAACCAGGCTATGCCCAGGGCCCAGTATCCACAGCAGGAAGAGCCACTGTGAACCAGGCCATGCCCAGGGCCCAGTATCCACAGCAGGAAGAGCCACTGTGAACCAGGCCATGCCCAGGGCCCAATATCCACTCCAGGAAGAGCCGCTGAGAAGGTGCTGAGAACCCTGCCATGCCAAGGGCCCAGTATCCACAGCAGGAAGAGCCACTGTGAACCAGGCTATGCCCAGGGCCCAGTATCCACAGCAGGAAGAGCCACTGTGAACCAGGCCATGCCCAGGGCCCAGCATCCACAGCAGGAAGAGCCACTGTGAACCAGGCCATGCCCGGGGCCCAGTATCCACAGCAGGAAGAGCCACTGGGAACCAGGCCAGACCCGGGGCCCAGTATCCACAGCAGGAAGAGACAGTGAGAACCAGGCCATGCCCGGGGCCCCGTATCCGCAGCAGGAAGAGCCACTGTGAACCAGACCATGCCCGGGGCCCAGTATCCACAGCAGGAAGAGCCACTGTGAACCAGGCCATGCCCGGGGCCCAGTATCCACA
This sequence comes from Ambystoma mexicanum, assembly GCF_040938575.1. Classification (NCBI taxonomy): domain Eukaryota; kingdom Metazoa; phylum Chordata; class Amphibia; order Caudata; family Ambystomatidae; genus Ambystoma; species Ambystoma mexicanum. The sequence goes on along the minus strand of NC_090930.1, from coordinate 32,358,552 downwards.
GCAGGAAGAGCCACTGTGAACCAGGCCATGCTCGGGGTCCAGTATCCACAGCAGGAAGAGCCACTGTGAACCAGGCCATGCCGGGGGCCCAGTATCCACAGCAGGAAGAGCCAGTGAGAACCAGGCCATGCCCGGGGCCCAGTATCCACAGCAGGAAGAGCCACTGTGAACCGGGCCATGCCCGGGGCCCAGTATCCACTGCAGGAAGAGCCACTGAGAACCAGGCCATGCCCGGGGCCCAGTATCCACAGCAGGAAGAGCCACTGTGAACCAGGCCATGCCCGGGGCCCAGTATCCACAGCAGGAAGAGCCACTGTGAACCAGGTCATGTCCAGGGCCCAGTATCCACAGCAGGAAGAGCCACTGTGAACCAGGCCATGCCCAGGGCCCAGTATCTACAGCATGAAGAGCCACTGGGAACCAGGCTATGCCCAGGGCCCAGTATCCACTGCAGGAAGAGCCACTGAGAAGGTGCTAAAAACCCTGCCATGCCCAGGGCCCAGTATCCACAGCAGGAAGAGCCACTGTGAACCAGGCCATGCCCAGGGCCCAGTATCCACTGCAGGATGAGCTACTGAGAAGGTGCTGAGAACCCTGCCATGCCCAGGGCCCAGTATCCACAGCAGGAAGAACCACTGTGAACCAGGCCCTGCCCAGGGCCCAGTATCCACTGCAGGAAGAGCCACTGAGAAGGTGCCGAGAACACTGCCATGCCCAGGGCCCAGTATGCACAGCAGGAAGAGCCACTGTAAACAAGGCCATGCCCAGGGCCCAGTATCCACAGCAGGAAGAGCCACTGTGAACCAGGCCATGCCCAGGGCCCAATATCCACTCCAGGAAGAGCCGCTGAGAAGGTGCTGAGAACCCTGCCATGCCCAGGGCCCAGTATCCACAGCAGGAAGAGCCACTGTGAACCAGGCTATGCCCAGGGCCCAGTATCCACAGCAGGAAGAGCCACTGAGAAGGTGCCGAGAACACTGCCATGCCCAGGGCCCAGTATGCACAGCAGGAAGAGCCACTGTAAACAAGGCCATGCCCAGGGCCCAGTATCCACAGCAGGAAGAGCCACTGTGAACCAGGCCATGCCCAGGGCCCAGCACCCACAGCAGGAAGAGCCACTGTGAACCAGGCCATGCCCGGGGCCCAGTATCCACAGCAGGAAGAGCCACTGGGAACCAGGCCATACCCGGGGCCCAGTATCCACAGCAGGAAGAGACAGTGAGAACCAGGCCATGCCCGGGGCCCCGAATCCGCAGCAGGAAGAGCCACTGTGAACCAGACCATGCCCGGGGCCCAGTATCCACAGCAGGAAGAGCCACTGTGAACCAGGCCATGCCCGGGGCCCAGTATCCACAGCAGGAAGAGCCACTGAGAAGGTGCTGAGAACCCTGCCATGCCAGGGCCCAGTATCCACAGCAGGAAGAGCCACTGTGAACCAGGCCATGCCCAGGGTCCAGTATCCACAGCAGGAAGAGCTACTGGGAACCAGGCCATGCCCAGGGCCCAGTATCCACTGCAGGAAGAGCCACTGAGAAGATGCTTAGAACCCTGCCATGCCCAGGGCCCAGTATCCACAGCAGGAAGAGCCACTGTGAACCAGGCCATGCCCAGGGCCCAGTATCCACAACAGGAAGAGCCACTGTGAACCAGGCCATGCCCAGGGCCCAGTATCCACTGCAGGAAGAGCTCATAGCTCTCAACCATTTGTGTTGCAAAGGCGGGTGAAATCACGCGATTTTGTTTTTGGCGGGTGAGACGCCCATTAGAATGAATGGGCGTGCAGGAGGCTTGGCGGGTGAGTCAGCCCTTTACAGGGCGGGTGACACCCGCCAAAAGCAGGTGAGTTGAGAGCTATGGAAGAGCTACTGAGAAGGTGCTGAGGACCCTGCCATGCCCAGGGCCCAGTATCCACAGCAGGAAGAGCCACTGTGAACCAGGCCATGCCCGGGGCCCAGTATCCACAGCAGGAAGAGCCACTGTGAACCAGGCCATGCCCGGGGCCCAGTATCCACAGCAGGAAGAGCCACTGTGAACCAGGCCATGCTCGGGGTCCAGTATCCACAGCAGGAAGAGCCACTGTGAACCAGGCCATGCCGGGGGCCCAGTATCCACAGCAGGAAGAGCCAGTGAGAACCGGGCCATGCCCGGGGCCCAGTATCCACTGCAGGAAGAGCCACTGAGAACCAGGCCATGCCCGGGGCCCAGTATCCACAGCAGGAAGAGCCACTGGGAACCAGGCCATGCCCGGGGCCCAGTATCCACAGCAGGAAGAGCCACTGTGAACCAGGCCATGTCCAGGGCCCAGTATCCACAGCAGGAAGAGCCACTGTGAACCAGGCCATGCCCAGGGCCCAGTATCTACAGCATGAATAGCCACTGGGAACCAGGCCATGCCCAGGGCCCAGTATCCACTGCAGGAAGAGCCACTGAGAAGGTGCTGAGAACCCTGCCATGCCAGGGCCCAGTATGCACAGCAGGAAGAGCCACTGTGAACCAGGCCATGCCCAGGGCCCAGTATCCACAGCAGGAAGAGCCACTGGGAACCAGGCCATGCCCAGGGACCAGTATCCACTGCAGGAAGAGCCACTGAGAAGATGCTGAGAACCCTGCCATGCCCAGGGCCCAGTATCCACAGCAGGAAGAGCCACTGTGAACCAGGCCATGCCCAGGGCCCAGTATCCACTGCAGGAAGAGCTACTGAGAAGGTGCTGAGGACCCTGCCATGCCCAGGGCCCGGTATCCACAGCAGGAAGAGCCACTGTGAACCAGGCCATGCCCAGGGCCCAGTATTCACAGCAGGAAGAGCCACTGTCAACCAGGCCATGCCCAGGGCCCAGTATCCACTGCAGGAAGAGCCACTCAGAAGGTGCTGAAAACCCTGCCATGCCCAGGGCCCAGTATCCACAGCAGGAAGAGCCACTGTGAACCAGGCCATGCCCAGGGCCCAGTATCCACTGCAGGATGAGCTACTGAGAAGGTGCTGAGAACCCTCCCATGCCCAGGGCCCAGTATCCACAGCAGGAAGAACCACTGTGAACCAGGCCATGCCCAGGGCCCAGTATCCACTGCAGGAAGAGCCACTGAGAAGGTGCCGAGAACACTGCCATGCCCAGGGCCCAGTATGCACAGCAGGAAGAGCCACTGTGAACTAGGCCATGCCCAGGGCCCAGTATCCACAGCAGGAAGAGCCACTGTGAACCAGGCCATGCCCAGGGCCCAATATCCACTCCAGGAAGAGCCGCTGAGAAGGTGCTGACAACCCTGCCATGCCCAGGGCCCAGTATCCACAGCAGGAAGAGCCACTGTGAACCAGGCTATGCCCAGGGCCCAGTATCCACAGCAGGAAGAGCCACTGTGAACCAGGCCATGCCCAGGGCCCAGCACCCACAGCAGGAAGAGCCACTGTGAACCAGGCCATGCCCGGGCTCCAGTATCCACAGCAGGAAGAGCCACTGGGAACCAGGCCATACCCGGGGCCCAGTATCCACAGCAGGAAGAGACAGTGAGAACCAGGCCATGCCCGGGGCCCCGAATCCGCAGCAGGAAGAGCCACTGTGAACCAGACCATGCCCGGGGCCCAGTATCCACAGCAGGAAGAGCCACTGTGAACCAGGCCATGCCCGGGGCCCAGTATCCACAGCAGGAAGAGCCACTGTGAACAAGGCCATGCCCAGGGCCCAGTATCCACAGCAGGAAGAGCCACTGTGAACCAGGCCATGCCCAGGGCCCAATATCCACTCCAGGAAGAGCCGCTGAGAAGGTGCTGACAACCCTGCCATGCCCAGGGCCCAGTATCCACAGCAGGAAGAGCCACTGTGAACCAGGCTATGCCCGGGGCCCCGAATCCGCAGCAGGAAGAGCCACTGTGAACCAGACCATGCCCGGGGCCCAGTATCCACAGCAGGAAGAGCCACTGTGAACCAGGCCATGCCCGGAGCCCAGTATCCACAGCAGGAAGAGGCACTGTGAACCAGGCCATGCTCGGGGTCCAGTATCCACAGCAGGAAGAGCCACTGTGAACCAGGCCATGCCGGGGGCCCAGTATCCACAGCAGGAAGAGCCAGTGAGAACCAGGCCATGCCCGGGGCCCAGTATCCACAGCAGGAAGAGCCACTGTGAACCGGGCCATGCCCGGGGCCCAGTATCCACTGCAGGAAGAGCCACTGAGAACCAGGCCATGCCCGGGGCCCAGTATCCACAGCAGGAAGAGCCACTGTGAACCAGGCCATGCCCGGGACCCAGTATCCACAGCAGGAAGAGCCACTGTGAACCAGGCCATGTCCAGAGCCCAGTATCCACAGCAGGAAGAGCCACTGTGAACCAGGCCATGCCCAGGGCCCAGTATCTACAGCATGAAGAGCCACTGGGAACCAGGCCATGCCCAGGGCCCAGTATCCACTGCAGGAAGAGCCACTGAGAAGGTGCTGAGAACCCTGCCATGCCAGGGCCCAGTATCCACAGCAGGAAGAGCCACTGTGAACCAGGCCATGCCCAGGGCCCAGTATCCACAGCAGGAAGAGCCACTGGGAACCAAGCCATGCCCAGGGCCCAGTATCCACTGCAGGAAGAGCCACTGAGAAGATGCTTAGAACCCTGCCATGCCCGGGGCCCAGTATCCACAGCAGGAAGAGCCACTGTGAACCAGGCCATGCCCAGGGCCCAGTATCCACAACAGGAAGAGCCACTGTGAACCAGGCCATGCCCAGGGCCCAGTATCCACTGCAGGAAGAGCTCATAGCTCTCAACCATTTGTGTTGCAAAGGCGGGTGAAATCACGCGATTTTGTTTTTGGCGGGTGAGACGCCCATTAGAATGAATGGGCGTGCAGGAGGCTTGGCGGGTGAGTCAGCCCTTTACAGGGCGGGTGACACCCGCCAAAAGCGGGTGAGTTGAGAGATATGGAAGAGCTACTGAGAATGTGCTGAGGACCCTGCCATGCCCAGGGCCCAGTATCCACAGCAGGAAGAGCCACTGGGAACCAGGCCATACCCGGGGCCCAGTATCCACAGCAGGAAGAGACAGTGAGAACCAGGCCATGCCCGGGGCCCCGAATCCGCAGCAGGAAGAGCCACTGTGAACCAGACCATGCCCGGGGCCCAGTATCCACAGCAGGAAGAGCCACTGTGAACCAGGCCATGCCCGGGGCCCAGTATCCACAGCAGGAAGAGCCACTGAGAAGGTGCTGAGAACCCTGCCATGCCAGGGCCCAGTATCCACAGCAGGAAGAGCCACTGTGAACCAGGCCATGCCCAGGGCCCAGTATCCACAGCAGGAAGAGCTACTGGGAACCAGGCCATGACCAGGGCCCAGTATCCACTGCAGGAAGAGCCACTGAGAAGATGCTTAGAACCCTGCCATGCCCAGGGCCCAGTATCCACAGCAGGAAGAGCCACTGTGAACCAGGCCATGCCCAGGGCCCAGTATCCACAACAGGAAGAGCCACTGTGAACCAGGCCATGCCCAGGGCCCAGTATCCACTGCAGGAAGAGCTCATAGCTCTCAACCATTTGTGTTGCAAAGGCGGGTGAAATCACGCGATTTTGTTTTTGGCGGGTGAGACGCCCATTAGAATGAATGGGCGTGCAGGAGGCTTGGCGGGTGAGTCAGCCCTTTACAGGGCGGGTGACACCCGCCAAAAGCAGGTGAGTTGAGAGCTATGGAAGAGCTACTGAGAAGGTGCTGAGGACCCTGCCATGCCCAGGGCCCAGTATCCACAGCAGGAAGAGCCACTGTGAACCAGGCCATGCCCAGGGCCCCGTATCCGCAGCAGGAAGAGCCACTGTGAACCAGACCATGCCCGGGGCCCAGTATCCACAGCAGGAAGAGCCACTGTGAACCAGGCCATGCCCGGGGCCCAGTATCCACAGCAGGAAGAGCCACTGTGAACCAGGCCATGCTCGGGGTCCAGTATCCACAGCAGGAAGAGCCACTGTGAACCAGGCCATGCCGGGGGCCCAGTATCCACAGCAGGAAGAGCCAGTGAGAACCGGGCCATGCCCGGGGCCCAGTATCCACTGCAGGAAGAGCCACTGAGAACCAGGCCATGCCCGGGCCCAGTATCCACAGCAGGAAGAGCCACTGTGAACCAGGCCATGCCCGGGGCCCAGTATCCACAGCAGGAAGAGCCACTGTGAACCACGCCATGTCCAGGGCCCAGTATCCACAGCAGGAAGAGCCACTGTGAACCAGGCCATGCCCAGGGCCCAGTATCTACAGCATGAAGAGCCACTGGGAACCAGGCCATGCCCAGGGCCCAGTATCCACTGCAGGAAGAGCCACTGAGAAGGTGTTGAGAACCCTGCCATGCCAGGGCCCAGTATCCACAGCAGGAAGAGCCACTGTGAACCAGGCCATGCCCAGGGCCCAGTATCCACAGCAGGAAGAGCTACTGGGAACCAGGCCATGCCCAGGGCCCAGTATCCACTGCAGGAAGAGCCACTGAGAAGATGCTTAGAACCCTGCCATGCCCAGGGCCCAGTATCCACAGCAGGAAGAGCCACTGTGAACCAGGCCATGCCCAGAGCCCAGTATCCACAACAGGAAGAGCCACTGTGAACCAGGCCATGCCCAGGGCCCAGTATCCACTGCAGGAAGAGCTCATAGCTCTCAACCATTTGTGTTGCAAAGGCGGGTGAAATCACGCGATTTTGTTTTTGGCGGGTGAGATGCCCATTAGAATGAATGGGCGTGCAGGAGGCTTGGCGGGTGAGTCAGCCCTTTACAGGGCGGGTGACACCCGCCAAAAGCGGGTGAGTTGAGAGCTATGGAAGAGCTACTGAGAAGGTGCTGAGGACCCTGCCATGCCCAGGGCCCAGTATCCACAGCAGGAAGAGCCACTGTGAACCAGGCCATGCCCGGGGCCCAGTATCCACAGCAGGAAGAGCCACTGTGAACCGGGCCATGCCCGGGGCCCAGTATCCACTGCAGGAAGAGCCACTGAGAACCAGGCCATGCCCGGGGCCCAGTATCCACAGCAGGAAGAGCCACTGGGAACCAGGCCATGCCCGGGGCCCAGTATCCACAGCAGGAAGAGCCACTGTGAACCAGGCCATGTCCAGGGCCCAGTATCCACAGCAGGAAGAGCCACTGTGAACCAGGCCATGCCCAGGGCCCAGTATCTACAGCATGAAGAGCCACTGGGAACCAGGCCATGCCCAGGGCCCAGTATCCACTGCAGGAAGAGCCACTGAGAAGGTGCTGAGAACCCTGCCATGCCAGGGCCCAGTATGCACAGCAGGAAGAGCCACTGTGAACCAGGCCATGCCCAGGGCCCAGTATCCACAGCAGGAAGAGCCACTGGGAACCAGGCCATGCCCAGGGACCAGTATCCACTGCAGGAAGAGCCACTGAGAAGATGCTGAGAACCCTGCCATGCCCAGAGCCCAGTATCCACAGCAGGAAGAGCCACTGTGAACCAGGCCATGCCCAGGGCCCAGTATCCACTGCAGGAAGAGCTACTGAGAAGGTGCTGAGGACCCTGCCATGCCCAGGGCCCGGTATCCACAGCAGGAAGAGCCACTGTGAACCAGGCCATGCCCAGGGCCCAGTATTCACAGCAGGAAGAGCCACTGTCAACCAGGCCATGCCCAGGGCCCAGTATCCACTGCAGGAAGAGCCACTCAGAAGGTGCTGAAAACCCTGCCATGCCCAGGGCCCAGTATCCACAGCAGGAAGAGCCACTGTGAACCAGGCCATGCCCAGGGCCCAGTATCCACTGCAGGATGAGCTACTGAGAAGGTGCTGAGAACCCTGCCATGCCCTGGGCCCAGTATCCACAGCAGGAAGAACCACTGTGAACCAGGCCATGCCCAGGGCCCAGTATCCACTGCAGGAAGAGCCACTGAGAAGGTGCCGAGAACACTGCCATGCCCAGGGCCCAGTATGCACAGCAGGAAGAGCCACTGTGAACTAGGCCATGCCCAGGGCCCAGTATCCACAGCAGGAAGAGCCACTGTGAACCAGGCCATGCCCAGGGCCCAATATCCACTCCAGGAAGAGCCGCTGAGAAGGTGCTGACAACCCTGCCATGCCCAGGGCCCAGTATCCACAGCAGGAAGAGCCACTGTGAACCAGGCTATGCCCAGGGCCCAGTATCCACAGCAGGAAGAGCCACTGTGAACCAGGCCATGCCCAGGGCCCAGCACCCACAGCAGGAAGAGCCACTGTGAACCAGGCCATGCCCGGGGTCCAGTATCCACAGCAGGAAGAGCCACTGGGAACCAGGCCATACCCGGGGCCCAGTATCCACAGCAGGAAGAGACAGTGAGAACCAGGCCATGCCCGGGGCCCCGAATCCGCAGCAGGAAGAGCCACTGTGAACCAGACCATGCCCGGGGCCCAGTATCCACAGCAGGAAGAGCCACTGTGAACCAGGCCATGCCCGGGGCCCAGTATCCACAGCAGGAAGAGCCACTGTGAACAAGGCCATGCCCAGGGCCCAGTATCCACAGCAGGAAGAGCCACTGTGAACCAGGCCATGCCCAGGGCCCAATATCCACTCCAGGAAGAGCCGCTGAGAAGGTGCTGACAACCCTGCCATGCCCAGGGCCCAGTATCCACAGCAGGAAGAGCCACTGTGAACCAGGCTATGCCCAGGGCCCAGTATCCACAGCAGGAAGAGCCACTGTGAACCAGGCCATGCCCAGGGCCCAGCACCCACAGCAGGAAGAGCCACTGTGAACCAGGCCATGCCCGGGGCCCAGTATCCACAGCAGGAAGAGCCACTGGGAACCAGGCCATACCCGGGGCCCAGTATCCACAGCAGGAAGAGACAGTGAGAACCAGGCCATGCCCGGGGCCCCGAATCCGCAGCAGGAAGAGCCACTGTGAACCAGACCATGCCCGGGGCCCAGTATCCACAGCAGGAAGAGCCACTGTGAACCAGGCCATGCCCGGGGCCCAGTATCCACAGCAGGAAGAGGCACTGTGAACCAGGCCATGCTCGGGGTCCAGTATCCACAGCAGGAAGAGCCACTGTGAACCAGGCCATGCCGGGGGCCCAGTATCCACAGCAGGAAGAGCCAGTGAGAACCAGGCCATGCCCGGGGCCCAGTATCCACAGCAGGAAGAGCCACTGTGAACCGGGCCATGCCCGGGGCCCAGTATCCACTGCAGGAAGAGCCACTGAGAACCAGGCCATGCCCGGGCCCAGTATCCACAGCAGGAAGAGCCACTGTGAACCAGGCCATGCCCGGGGCCCAGTATCCACAGCAGGAAGAGCCACTGTGAACCAGGCCATGTCCAGAGCCCAGTATCCACAGCAGGAAGAGCCACTGTGAACCAGGCCATGCCCAGGGCCCAGTATCTACAGCATGAAAAGCCACTGGGAACCAGGCCATGCCCAGGGCCCAGTATCCACTGCAGGAAGAGCCACTGAGAAGGTGCTGAGAACCCTGCCATGCCAGGGCCCAGTATCCACAGCAGGAAGAGCCACTGTGAACCAGGCCATGCCCAGGGCCCAGTATCCACAGCAGGAAGAGCCACTGGGAACCAAGCCATGCCCAGGGCCCAGTATCCACTGCAGGAAGAGCCACTGAGAAGATGCTTAGAACCCTGCCATGCCCGGGGCCCAGTATCCACAGCAGGAAGAGCCACTGTGAACCAGGCCATGCCCAGGGCCCAGTATCCACAACAGGAAGAGCCACTGTGAACCAGGCCATGCCCAGGGCCCAGTATCCACTGCAGGAAGAGCTCATAGCTCTCAACCATTTGTGTTGCAAAGGCGGGTGAAATCACGCGATTTTGTTTTTGGCGGGTGAGACGCCCATTAGAATGAATGGGCGTGCAGGAGGCTTGGCGGGTGAGTCAGCCCTTTACAGGGTGGGTGACACCCGCCAAAAGCGGGTGAGTTGAGAGATATGGAAGAGCTACTGAGAAGGTGCTGAGGACCCTGCCATGCCCAGGGCCCAGTATCCACAGCAGGAAGAGCCACTGTGAACCAGGCCATGCCCAGGGCCCCGTATCTGCAGCAGGAAGAGCCACTGTAAACCAGACCATGCCCGGGGCCCAGTATCCACAGCAGGAAGAGCCACTGTGAACCAGGCCATGCCCGGGGCCCAGTATCCACAGCAGGAAGAGCCACTGTGAACCAGGCCATGCTCGGGGTCCAGCATCCACAGCAGGAAGAGCCACTGTGAACCAGGCCATGCCGGGGGCCCAGTATCCACAGCAGGAAGAGCCAGTGAGAACCGGGCCATGCCCGGGGCCCAGTATCCACTGCAGGAAGAGCTCATAGCTCTCAACCATTTGTGTTGCAAAGGCGGGTGAAATCACGCGATTTTGTTTTTGGCGGGTGAGACGCCCATTAGAATGAATGGGCGTGCAGGAGGCTTGGCTGGTGAGTCAGCCCTTTACAGGGCGGGTGACACCCGCCAAAAGCGGGTGAGTTGAGAGATATGGAAGAGCTACTGAGAAGGTGCTGAGGACCCTGCCATGCCCAGGGCCCAGTATCCACAGCAGGAAGATCCACTGTGAACCAGGCCATGCCCAGGGCCCCGTATCTGCAGCAGGAAGAGCCACTGTGAACCAGACCATGCCCGGGGCCCAGTATCCACAGCAGGAAGAGCCACTGTGAACCAGGCCATGCCCGGGGCCCAGTATCCACAGCAGGAAGAGCCACTGTGAACCAGGCCATGCTCGGGGTCCAGTATCCACAGCAGGAAGAGCCACTGTGAACCAGGCCATGCCGGGGGCCCAGTATCCACAGCAGGAAGAGCCAGTGAGAACCGGGCCATGCCCGGGGCCCAGTATCCACTGCAGGAAGAGCCACTGTGAACCAGGCCATGCCCAGGGGCACAGTATCCACAGCAGGAAGAGCAACTGTGAACCAGGCCATGTCCAGGGCCCAGTATCTACAGCATGAAGAGCCACTGGGAACCAGGCCATGCCCAGGGCCCAGTATCCACTGCAGGAAGAGCCACTGAGAAGGTGCTGAGAACCCTGCCATGCCAGGGCCCAGTATCCACAGCAGGAAGAGCCACTGTGAACCAGGCCATGCCCAGGGCCCAGTATCCACAGCAGGAAGAGCCACTGGGAACCAGGCCATGCCCAGGGACCAGTATCCACTGCAGGAAGAGCCACTGAGAAGATGCTGAGAACCCTGCCATGCCCAGGGCCAAGTATCCACAGCAGGAAGAGCCACTGTGAACCAGGCCATGCCCAGGGCCCAGTATCCACAACAGGAAGAGCCACTGTGAACCAGGCCATGCCCAGGGCCCAGTATCCACTGCAGGAAGAGCTACTGAGAAGGTGCTGAGGACCCTGCCATGCCCAGGGCCCAGTATCCACAGGAGGAAGAGCCACTGTGAACCAGGCCATGCCCAGGGCCCAGTATTCACAGCAGGAAGAGCCACTGTCAACCAGGCCATGCCCAGGGCCCAGTATCCAGAGCAGGAAGAGCCACTGTGAACCAGGCCATGCCCAGGGCCCAGTATCCACAGCAGGAAGAGCCACTGGGAACCAGGCCTTGCCCAGGGCCCAGTATCCACAGCAGGAAGAGCCACTGTGAACCAGGCCATGCCCAGGGCCCAGTATCCACTGCAGGAAGAGCTACTGAGAAGGTGCTGAGAACCCTGCCATGCCCAGGGCCCAGTATCCACAGCAGGAAGAGCCACTGTGAACCAGGCCATGCCCAGAGCCCAGTATCCACTACAGGAAGAGCCACTGAGAAGGTGCTGAGAACCCTGCCATGCCCAGGGCCCAGTATGCACAGCAGGAAGAGCCACTGTGAACTAGGCCATGCCCAGGGCCCAGTATCCACAGCAGGAAGAGCCACTGTGAACCAGGCCATGCCCAGGGCCCAGTATCCACAGCAGGAAGAGCCACTGTGAACCAGGCCATGCCCAGGGCCCAGTATCCACAGCAGGAAGAGCCACTGAGAACCAGGCCATGCCCAGGGCCCAGTATCCACTCCAGGAAGAGCCGCTGAGAAGGTGCTGAGAACCCTGCCATGCCCAGGGCCCAGTATCCACAGCAGGAAGAGACACTGTGATCCAGGCTATGCCCAGGGCCCGGTATCCACAGCAGGAAGAGCCACTGTGAACAAGGCCATGCCCAGGGCCCAGTATCCACAGCAGGAAGAGCCACTGTGAACCAGGCCATGCCCAGGGCCCAGTATCCACAGCAGGAAGAACCACTGTGAACCAGGCCATGCCCAGGGCCCAGTATCCACTGCAGGAAGAGCCTGTGAGAACCAGGCCATTCCCGGGGCCCAGTATCCACAGCAGGAAGAGCCACTGTGAACCAGGTAATGCCCGGGGCCCAGTATCCACTGCAGGAAGAGCCACTGGGAACCAGACCATGCCCGGGGCCCAGTATCCACAGCAGGAAGAGCCACTGGGAACCAGGCCATGCCCGGGGCCCAGTATCCACAGCAGGAAGAGCCACTGGGAACCAGGCCATACCCTGGGCCCAGTATCCACAGCAGGAAGAGCCACTGGGAACCAGGCCATACCCTGGGCCCAGTATCCACAGCAGGGAGTGCCACTGTGAACCAGGCCATGCCCGGGCACAGTATCTCCCGGGCACAGCAGCATGTGTCATGCCCTGCAAGCATTGCATATGTGGTCGCAGTGCTGAGGGCATGGCTAGAACCCATGCCCTGGGCACAGTGTCCACTGCAGGAAGAGCCACTGAGAACCAGGCCATGCCCGGGGCCCAGTATCCACAGCAGGAAGAGCCACTGTGAACCAGGCCATGCCCGGGGCCCAGTATCCACAGCAGGAAGAGCCACTGTGAACCAGGCCATGCCCAGGGCCCAGTATCTACAGCATGAAGAGCCACTGGGAACCAGGCCATGCCCAGGGCCCAGTATCCACTGCAGGAAGAGCCACTGAGAAGGTGCTGAGAACCCTGCCATGCCAGGGCCCAGTATCCACAGCAGGAAGAGCCACTGTGAACCAGGCCATGCCCAGGGCCCAGTATCCACAGCAGGAAGAGCCACTGGGAACCAAGCCATGCCCAGGGCCCAGTATCCACTGCCGGAAGAGCCACTGAGAAGATGCTTAGAACCCTGCCATGCCCGGGGCCCAGTATCCACAGCAGGAAGAGCCACTGTGAACCAGGCCATGCCCAGGGCCCAGTATCCACAGCAGGAAGAGCCACTGTGAACCAGGCCATGCCCAGGGCCCAGTATCCACTGCAGGAAGAGCTACTGAGAAGGTGCTGAGAACCCTGCCATGCCCAGGGCCCAGTATCCACAGCAGGAAGAGCCACTGTGAACCAGGCCATGCCCAGAGCCCAGTATCCACTACAGGAAGAGCCACTGAGAAGGTGCTGAGAACCCTGCCATGCCCAGGGCCCAGTATGCACAGCAGGAAGAGCCACTGTGAACTAGGCCATGCCCAGGGCCCAGTATCCACAGCAGGAAGAGCCACTGTGAACCAGGCCATGCCCAGGGCCCAGTATCCACAGCAGGAAGAGCCACTGTGAACCAGGCCATGCCCAGGGCCCAGTATCCACAGCAGGAAGAGCCACTGAGAACCAGGCCATGCCCAGGGCCCAGTATCCACTCCAGGAAGAGCCGCTGAGAAGGTGCTGAGAACCCTGCCATGCCCAGGGCCCAGTATCCACAGCAGGAAGAGACACTGTGATCCAGGCTATGCCCAGGGCCCGGTATCCACAGCAGGAAGAGCCACTGTGAACCAGGCCATGCCCAGGGCCCAGTATCCACAGCAGGAAGAGCCACTGTGAACCAGGCCATGCCCAGGGCCCAGTATCCACAGCAGGAAGAACCACTGTGAACCAGGCCATGCCCAGGGCCCAGTATCCACTGCAGGAAGAGCCTGTGAGAACCAGGCCATTCCCGGGGCCCAGTATCCACAGCAGGAAGAGCCACTGTGAACCAGGCAATGCCCGGGGCCCAGTATCCACTGCAGGAAGAGCCACTGGGAACCAGACCATGCCCGGGGCCCAGTATCCACAGCAGGAAGAGCCACTGGGAACCAGGCCATGCCCGGGGCCCAGTATCCACAGCAGGAAGAGCCACTGGGAACCAGGCCATACCCTGGGCCCAGTATCCACAGCAGGAAGTGCCACTGTGAACCAGGCCATGCCCGGGCACAGTATCTCCCGGGCACAGCAGCATGTGTCATGCCCTGCAAGCATTGCATATGTGGTCGCAGTGCTGAGGGCATGGCTAGAACCCATGCCCTGGGCACAGTGTCCACTGCAGGAAGAGCCACTGAGAACCAGGCCATGCCCGGGGCCCAGTATCCACAGCAGGAAGAGCCACTGTGAACCAGGCCATGCCCGGGGCCCAGTATCCACAGCAGGAAGAGCCACTGTGAACCAGGCCATGCCCAGGGCCCAGTATCTACAGCATGAAGAGCCAGTGGGAACCAGGCCATGCCCAGGGCCCAGTATCCACTGCAGGAAGAGCCACTGAGAAGGTGCTGAGAACCCTGCCATGCCAGGGCCCAGTATCCACAGCAGGAAGAGCCACTGTGAACCAGGCCATGCCCAGGGCCCAGTATCCACAGCAGGAAGAGCCACTGGGAACCAAGCCATGCCCAGGGCCCAGTATCCACTGCAGGAAGAGCCACTGAGAAGATGCTTAGAACCCTGCCATGCCCGGGGCCCAGTATCCACAGCAGGAAGAGCCACTGTGAACCAGGCCATGCCCAGGGCCCAGTATCCACAACAGGAAGAGCCACTGTGAACCAGGCCATGCCCAGGGCCCAGTATCCACTGCAGGAAGAGCTCATAGCTCTCAACCATTTGTGTTGCAAAGGCGGGTGAAATCACGCGATTTTGTTTTTGGCGGGTGAGACGCCCATTAGAATGAATGGGCGTGCAGGAGGCTTGGCGGGTGAGTCAGCCCTTTACAGGGCGGGTGACACCCGCCAAAAGCGGGTGAGTTGAGAGATATGGAAGAGCTACTGAGAAGGTGCTGAAGACCCTGCCATGCCCAGGGCCCAGTATCCACAGCAGGAAGAGCCACTGTGAACCAGGCCATGCCCGGGGCCCAGTATCCACAGCAGGAAGAGCCACTGTGAACCAGGCCATGCTCGGGGTCCAGTATCCACAGCAGGAAGAGCCACTGTGAACCAGGCCATGCCGGGGGCCCAGTATCCACAGCAGGAAGAGCCAGTGAGAACCGGGCCATGCCCGGGGCCCAGTATCCACTGCAGGAAGAGCTCATAGCTCTCAACCATTTGTGTTGCAAAGGCGGGTGAAATCACGCGATTTTGTTTTTGGCGGGTGAGACGCCCATTAGAATGAATGGGCGTGCAGGAGGCTTGGCGGGTGAGTCAGCCCTTTACAGGGCGGGTGACACCCGCCAAAAGCGGGTGAGTTGAGAGATATGGAAGAGCTACTGAGAAGGTGCTGAGGACCCTGCCATGCCCAGGGCCCAGTATCCACAGCAGGAAGAGCCACTGTGAACCAGGCCATGCCCAGGGCCCCGTATCTGCAGCAGGAAGAGCCACTGTGAACCAGACCATGCCCGGGGCCCAGTATCCACAGCAGGAAGAGCCACTGTGAACCAGGCCATGCCCGGGGCCCAGTATCCACAGCAGGAAGAGCCACTGTGAACCAGGCCATGCTCGGGGTCCAGTATCCACAGCAGGAAGAGCCACTGTGAACCAGGCCATGCCGGGGGCCCAGTATCCACAGCAGGAAGAGCCAGTGAGAACCGGGACATGCCCGGGGCCCAGTATCCACTGCAGGAAGAGCCACTGTGAACCAGGCCATGCCCAGGGGCCCAGTATCCACAGCAGGAAGAGCCACTGTGAACCAGGCCATGTCCAGGGCCCAGTATCCACAGCAGGAAGAGCCACTGTGAACCAGGCCATGGCGAGGGCCCAGTATCTACAGCATGAAGAGCCACTGGGAACCAGGCCATGCCCAGGGCCCAGTATCCACTGCAGGAAGAGCCACTGAGAAGGTGCTGAGAACCCTGCCATGCCAGGGCCCAGTATCCACAGCAGGAAGAGCCACTGTGAACCAGGCCATGCCCAGGGCCCAGTATCCACAGCAGGAAGAGCCACTGGGAACCAGGCCATGCCCAGGGACCAGTATCCACTGCAGGAAGAGCCACTGAGAAGATGCTGAGAACCCTGCCATGCCCAGGGCCAAGTATCCACAGCAGGAAGAGCCACTGTGAACCAGGCCATGCCCAGGGCCCAGTATCCACAACAGGAAGAGCCACTGTGAACCAGGCCATGCCCAGGGCCCAGTATCCACTGCAGGAAGAGCTACTGAGAAGGTGCTGAGGACCCTGCCATGCCCAGGGCCCAGTATCCACAGCAGGAAGAGCCACTGTGAACCAGGCCATGCCCAGGGCCCAGTATTCACAGCAGGAAGAGCCACTGTCAACCAGGCCATGCCCAGGGCCCAGTATCCACAGCAGGAAGAGCCACTGTGAACCAGGCCATGCCCAGGGCCCAGTATCCACAGCAGGAAGAGCCACTGGGAACCAGGCCTTGCCCAGGGCCCAGTATCCACAGCAGGAAGAGCCACTGTGAACCAGGCCATGCCCAGGGCCCAGTATCCACTGCAGGAAGAGCTACTGAGAAGGTGCTGAGAACCCTGCCATGCCCAGGGCCCAGTATCCACAGCAGGAAGAGCCACTGTGAACCAGGCCATGCCCAGGGCCCAGTATCCACAGCAGGAAGAGCCACTGTGAACTAGGCCATGCCCAGGGCCCAGTATCCACAGCAGGAAGAGCCACTGAGAACCAGGCCATGCCCAGGGCCCAGTATCCACAGCAGGAAGAGCCACTGTGAACCAGGCCATGCCCAGGGCCCAGTATCCACAGCAGGAAGAGCCACTGTGAACTAGGCCATGCCCAGGGCCCAGTATCCACAGCAGGAAGAGCCACTGTGAACCAGGCCATGCCCAGGGCCCAGTATCCACAGCAGGAAGAACCACTGTGAACCAGGCCATGCCCAGGGCCCAGTATCCACTGCAGGAAGAGCCTGTGAGAACCAGGCCATTCCCGGGGCCCAGTATCCACAGCAGGAAGAGCCACTGTGAACCAGGCAATGCCCGGGGCCCAGTATCCACTGCAGGAAGAGCCACTGAGAACCAGGCCATGCCCGGGGCCCAGTATCCACAGGAGGAAGAGCCACTGAGAACCAGGCCATGCCCGGGGCCCAGTATCCACAGCAGGAAGAGCCACTGGGAACCAGGCCATGCCCGGGGCCCAGTATCCACAGCAGGAAGAGCCACTGGGAACCAGGCCATACCCTGGGCCCAGTATCCACAGCAGGAAGAGCCACTGGGAACCAGGCCATACCCTGGGCCCAGTATCCACAGCAGGAAGTGCCACTGTGAACCAGGCCATGCCCGGGCACGGTATCTCCCGGGCACAGCAGCATGTGTCATGCCCTGCAAGCATTGCATATGTGGTCGCAGTGCTGAGGGCATGGCTAGAACCCATGCCCTGGGCACAGTGTCCACTGCAGGAAGAGCCACTGTGAAGGTGCTGAGAACCAGGCCATGCCCAGGGCACAGTATCTACCAGGCACAGAACATGTGTCATGCCCTGTAAGCATTGCATATGTGGTCACAGTGCCGAGGCCATGGCTAGAACCCATGCCCTGGGCAGTGTCCACAGCAGTAAGAGCCACTGTGAAGGTGCTGAGAACCAGGCCATGCCCAGGGCACTGTATCTACTGGGCACAGCAGCATATGTCATGCCCTGCAAGCATTGCATGTGCAGTCACAATGCTGAGGGCATGGCTAGAACCCATGCCTTGGGCACAGTGTCCACTGCAGGAAGAGCCACAGAGAAGGTGCTGGGAACCAGGCCATGCCCAGAGTACAGTATCTCCTGGGCACAGCAGCATCTGTCATGCCCTGCAAGCATTGCATGTGTGGTCACAATGCTGAGGGCATGGCTAGAACCCATGCCCTGGGCACAGTGTCCACTGCAGGAAGAGCCACTGTGAAGGTGCTGAGAACCGGGCCATGTCCAGGGCACAGTATCTACCGGGCAAAGCAGCATGTGTCATGCCCTGCAAGCATTTCATGTCCGGTCACAATGCTGAGGGCATGGCTAGAACCCATGCCCTGGGCACAGTGTCCACTGCAGGAAGAGCCACAGAGAAGGTGCTATGAACCAGGCCATGCCCGGAGTACAGTATCTCCTGGGCACAGCAGCATCTGTCATGCCCTGCAAGCATTGCATGTGTGGTCACAATGCTGAGGGCATGGCTAGAACCCATGCCCTGGGCACAGTGTCCACTGCAGGAAGAGCCACTGTGAAGGTGCTGAGAACCCTGCCATGCCCAGGGCCCAGTATCCACAGCAGGAAGAGCCACTGTGAACCAGGCCATGCCCAGGGCCCAGTATTCACAGCAGGAAGAGCCACTGTCAACCAGGCCATGCCCAGGGCCCAGTATCCACAGCAGGAAGAGCCACTGTGAACCAGGCCATGCCCAGGGCCCAGTATCCACAGCAGGAAGAGCCCCTGGGAACCAGGCCATGCCCAGGGCCCAGTATCCACAGCAGGAAGAGCCACTGTGAACCAGGCCATGCCCAGGGCCCAGTATCCACTGCAGGAAGAGCTACTGAGAAGGTGCTGAGAACCCTGCCATGCCCAGGGCCCAGTATCCACAGCAGGAAGAGCCACTGTGAACCAGGCCATGCCCAGGGCCCAGTATCCACTGCAGGAAGAGCCACTGAGAAGGTGCTGAGAACCCTGCCATGCCCAGGGCCCAGTATGCACAGCAGGAAGAGCCACTGTGAACTAGGCCATGCCCAGGGCCCAGTATCCACAGCAGGAAGAGCCACTGTGAACCAGGCCATGCCCAGGGCCCAGTATCCACAGGAGGAAGAGCCACTGAGAACCAGGCCATGCCCGGGGCCCAGTATCCACTGCAGGAAGAGCCAGTGAGAACCAGGCCATGCCCGGGGCCCAGTATCCACAGCAGGAAGAGCCACTGTGAACCAGGCCATGCCCGGGGCCCAGTATCCACTGCATGAAGAGTCACTGCGAACCAGGCCATGCCCGGGGCCCAGTATCCACAGGAGGAAGAGCCACTGAGAACCAGGCCATGCCCGGGGCCCAGTATCCACAGCAGGAAGAGCCACTGGGAACCAGGCCATACCCTGGGCCCAGTATCAACAGCAGGAAGTGCCACTGTGAACCAGGCCATGCCCGGGGCCCAGTATCCATAGCAGGAAGAGCTACTGAGAAGGTGCTGAGGACCCTGCCATGCCCAGGGCCCAGTATCCACAGCAGGAAGAGACACTGTGATCCAGGCTATGCCCAGGGCCCGGTATCCACAGCAGGAAGAGCCACTGTGAACCAGGCCATGCCCAGGGCCCAGTATCCACAGCAGGAAGAGCCACTGTGAACCAGGCCATGCCCAGGGCCCAGTATCCACAGCAGGAAGAGCCACTGTGAACCAGGCCATGCCCAGGGCCCAGTATCCACTGCAGGAAGAGCCAGTGAGAACCAGGCCATGCCCGGGGCCCAGTATCCACAGGAGGAAGAGCCACTGAGAACCAAGCCATGCCCGGGGCCTAGTATCCACAGCAGGAAGAGCCACTGGGAACCAGGCCATACCATGGGCCCAGTATCCACAGCAGGAAGTGCCACTGTGAACCAGGCCATACCCTGGGCCCAGTATCCACAGCAGGAAGTGCCACTGTGAACCAGGCCATGCCCGGGCACACTATCTCCCGGGCACAGCAGCATGTGTCATGCCCTGCAAGCATTGCATATGTGGTCGCAGTGCTGAGGGCATGGCTAGAACCCATGCCCTGGGCACAGTGTCCACTGCAGGAAGAGCCACTGTGAAGGTGCTGAGAACCAGGCCATGCCCAGGGCACAGTATCTACCAGGCACAGAACATGTGTCATGCCCTGTAAGCATTGCATATGTGGTCACAGTGCCGAGGCCATGGCTAGAACCCATGCCCTGGGCAGTGTCCACAGCAGGAAGAGCCACTGTGAAGGTGCTGAGAACCAGGCCATGCCCAGGGCACTGTATCTACTGGGCACAGCAGCATATGTCATGCCCTGCAAGCATTGCATGTGCAGTCACAATGCTGAGGGCATGGCTAGAACCCATGCCTTGGGCACAGTGTCCACTGCAGGAAGAGCCACTGTGAAGGTGCTGGGAACCAGGCCATGCCCAGAGTACAGTATCTCCTGGGCACAGCAGCATCTGTCATGCCCTGCAAGCATTGCATGTGTGGTCACAATGCTGAGGGCATGGCTAGAACCCATGCCCTGGGCACAGTGTCCACTGCAGGAAGAGCCACTGTGAAGGTGCTGAGAACCAGGCCATGTCCAGGGCACAGTATCTACCGGGCACAGCAGCATGTGTCATGCCCTGCAAGCATTTCATGTCCGGTCACAATGCTGAGGGCATGGCTAGAACCCATGCCCTGGGCACAGTGTCCACTGCAGGAAGAGCCACAGAGAAGGTTCTATGAACCAGGCCATGCCCGGAGTACAGTATCTCCTGGGCACAGCAGCATCTGTCATGCCCTGCAAGCATTGCATGTGTGGTCACAATGCTGAGGGCATGGCTAGAACCCATGCCCTGGGCACAGTGTCCACTGCAGGAAGAGCCACTGTGAAGGTGCTGAGAAGCAGGCCATGCCCAGGGCACAGTATCTACCAGGCACAGAACATGTGTCATGCCCTGCAAGCATTGCATGTGTGGACAAAGTGCCGAGGCCATGGCTAGAACCCATGCCCTGGGCAGTGTCCACAGGAGGAAGAGCGACTGTGAAGGTGCTGAGAACCAGGCCATGCCCAGGGCACAGTATCTACTGGGCACAGCAGCATATGTCATGCCCTGCAAGCATGGCATGTGTGGTCACAATGCTGAGGGCATGGCTAGAACCCATGCCCTGGGCACAGTGTCCACTGCAGAAAGAGCCACTGAGAAGGTGCTGGGAACCAGGCCATGCCCAGAGTACAGTATCTCCTGGGCACAGCAGCATCTGTCATGCCCTGTAAGCATTGCATGTGTGGTCACAATGCTGAGGGCATGGCTAGAACCCATGCCCTGGGCACAGTGTCCACTGCAGGAAGAGCCACTGTGAAGGTGCCGAGAACCAGGCCATGCCCAGGGCACAGTATCTACCGGGCACAGCAGCATGTGTCATGCCCTGCAAGCATTGCATGTCCGGTCACAATGCTGAGGGCATGGCTAGAACCCATGCCCTGGGCACAGTGTCCACTGCAGGAAGAGCCACTGAGCAGGTGCTATGAACCAGGCCATGCCCAGAGTACAGTATCTCCTGGGCACAGCAGCATCTGTCATGCCCTGCAAGCATTGCATGTGTGGTCACAATGCTGAGGGCATGGCTAGAACCCATGCCCTGGGCACAGTGTCCACTGCAGGAAGAGCCACTGTGAAGGTGCTGAGAACCAGGCCATGCTCAGGGCACAGTATCTACAGGGCACAGCAGCATGTGTCATTCCCTGCAAGCATTGCATGTGCCGTCACAATGCCCAGGTCATGGCTAGAACCCATGCCCTGGGCACAGTGCCCACTGCCCACTACAGGAAGTGCTACTGAGAGGGTGCTGAGAACCAGGCCATGCCTGGGCACAGTGCCCACAGCAGGAAGAGCCACTGAGAGGGTGCTGAGAACCAGGCCATGCCCGGGCACAGTGCCCACTGCAGGAAGAGCCAGTGAGAAGGTGCTGAGAACCCTTCCATGCCCAGGCCACAGAATCGCCCGGGCACAGCAGCATGTGTCATGCCCTGCAAGTATTGCTTGTGCATCACAATGCAGAGGGCATGGCTAGAACCCATGCCTTGGGCACAGTTCCCACTGGACACAGCAGGAAGAGCCACTTTGAAGGTGCTGGGAACCAGGCCATGCCCGGGCACACTATCTCCCGGGCACAGCAGCATCTGACATGCCCTGCAAGCATTGCATGTGTGGTGAGAATGCCGAGGGCATGGCTAGAACCCATGCCATTGGCACAGTGCCCACTGCAGGAAGAGCCACTGAGAAGGGGCTGAGAACCAGGCCATGCCCAGGGCACAGTATTTACTGGGCACAGCAGCATGTGTCATGCCCTGCAAGCATTGCATGTGCGTCACAATGCCGAGGGCATGACTAGAACCCATGCCTTGGGCACAGTTCCCACTGGACACAGCAGGAAGAGCCACTTTGAAGGTGCTGGGAACCAGGCCATGCCCGGGCACAGTATCTCCCGGGCACAGCAGCATCTGTCATGCCCTGCAAGCATTGCATGTGTGGTGAGAATGCCGAGGGCATGGCTAGAACCCATGCCATGGGCACAGTGCCCACTGCAGGAAGAGCCACTGTGAAGGTGCTCAGAACCAGGCTGTGTCCAGGGCCCAGTATCTACCGGGCACAGCGGCATGTGACATGCCCTTGTAGAGGAGGTCCCAGACATGGCCTGCACCACTGCCCCCCATTTCGAGGTACCAGGAGCGTACTCGCCAAGGTATGTGACGTATGAGGAGAAAATGAACCAACAGAGAGCTGCACTGGGACTCTGCCCAGTGTAAATTGGAAGAGCCATACCTGTTGAAGCGCCCATAACCAGACAGCCCTGGGCAGCACGGTACCCTATCAGACAGGCGTACCAGCCGCTGAGACGAAAGGAAGAGTACCTACAGATGGTCCATGAAGAGACCCAAAGAGCTGTAATGGAAGGCCAGTGGAAATGACACAAGGGCCTGGACAGACTCGCGAATGAACGAAAGCAGCTATCGAAGATAGCACGCCAGTGCGAGTAGCTATGAAAATAGATGTAATGGACACAGGAAAGAGACGATGTTAAAACGTAAGGAAACGTTGCTATGAGACAAGATGGAAGTAACCAACCAAAAGTGTGTAAATAGGCTTGGAAGGCAAGAAGCTAAGAAAACGATACTGCTTGCAATGCTTAGTAGAAGAATAGAGCGGCAAGCGACAACTATATCTACCTCAATGAGGCACGCTATACAAGTGTGACTCCATTTTGCAAAAGCAGAAGTATGCCCAGGCGGCCAGAGGCCTAACAGGCCTGGTTTCATATCCCAGCCAAAGCTAGTAGAAGGAGCGGAATCGAAACTCAACAAAGAGCAGCTCATGCCTGGGAAATCGAGGTCAACCAGAGAAAGGGAGGAGAGCGTCAGCTAACAGGAATCGAAACTTCAGAGCATACCAGCCTGCCCCATGAAGGTCAAGATAAGGGAGGCCCATGCAGGTGGCGAGGCCGAGACAGAATTAAATACACTAATAGCTGGAAACGGAAACAGATTCATGGTGAACAGACATGTGATCAAGACAGGCGCAAAGAATACCAATGTCTGATGTCACCCAGATCCAAGGGTGCCATAACTTCTCCAGATAAGAGGCTACAGTTTCGAGGCCATGCGCAGCCAACTAATTGACACATAGCCCCAAGATACTGATTGATGGAAGGGAGGCAGGGTGAATCTTGGGACGCTAGGCACTTGGGTGTCCAGTCTGCATGTTGCTAATTAAAGTGGAAATTCATGTCTAGGGGTGTAACCTGCCCAATCACAATGGACCAAGTTATCTAGGGTCCTATAGACAGTAAAACCAATAGGACGTCGTACTAGTAGTGACGTCTATCCCGTGTGAAGTAGAGGAAGGAGCTTAGACGCCCAGCCAATAAGAGTTATCCAATCCGCATGCTCCGTTACCATATACAGTTATAGCACCTATACTTAAGTTACCTTTCCTAACCAATTATAGTGCATGACGATTTTTGTAGAGTTAGACGTCAATGATGATGAGTTTTATGCATAAAAGTTGCTGTTCAACTGAGGTTCGAGGAAGTTGGAGCGAGACAGGTGATCGCAACAATGCTGATTTCCTATTGTTTCTCTGTTTGATGTACATGTCATTAAACTGACTTCCCTTTGCCAAATTACTGAGTCCTTTTATTGAGTCGTGTTGGAGTAAGTGAATTCTGCACCCCCATCCCTCACATGGTGCAGCTATCTTGTTTTAAAGGTACTAGAGGGTGAGCACTGACCTATGGGCCCGTCAGTGAATATCCCGCCCTCCTGTACACTTGGTAACGTGAGGATGGTTACGGCCATTAACTATTGATTATATAATTTTAAGACACCTTTAGACCGACGGCACAAAGTAACTCTAGGCCTTCGGCAATATCATGAGTCCTTACGCCATTCCGGCTGAGTAGGCTGAGAAGCTTCCCGTGGACAATGATAGTGTAAATCCATAAAAATCTGCAGTGGGTCTGAAGGAACACGCCTTTCCAAGCATAACCCTTCTCATTCCCACGGGGAGCCAATCGGACAAAAAGACCGAAAGAGGCTGAAGAGGAAGGGGCGATGATCCAGAAGTTCCAGAGAGGAAAAAGATGCGAGCGGTAAGTGAAACGATAAACTCGTTACTTTGGCAAATGTCTTATAGGCATTAGAACAAGTAAGGGAAAAGTAACAGAGTGTGGCGGAGAAAAAAATAAAATAGTCAGAAGTAGAGAAGACTATATATATATATATATAAGGGGTTAATGACTCAAGTATAAGAGAAAACGAATGGTTACCGGGGGGGGCACCCGAGAGAAAAACGTAAGGTTTCACCTTGTTCCTGCGCTTTAATACAGCGGTCAGAAGAAACGTGAACTCATAGTCCACATAATGAGGGAGAATTAGAATTCGGTGACGTTTAAAGACGCATCAAAGGAGTTTGTTTAAACTCCATGACGGGGTATTGATTAGAAGGCAGGTATATGTATGACCAGCTAGTGTCCGTCTAGTCTGTCAAGTGTCTGTCATCTGTGTTCTGTTGTACGTCAAATGTAAAAGAACTGTATCGTTGATTGTTTGAGATGAAATTTGGTTTTACGCGATTCCGTTTCTAAGAGGGAATCGCCAATGAATTGATGGTCTTGAGTAAATTGATAGTATACATTTTGGCTGGAAAAGATTGGATTGGAGCTTGCGTATCTGGTGCTCGCTCATACTAGTAGAAGGATAACAAACTGTATAAATACTGTTGGTGACGGAATTGAAAATAGAGGAGGTTACCCCACTTACGCATCTGTGCAAGCAACTACCTGAGCATGCACCTAATCTAAAAAAGTACAGCACAGAGTGGGTTAAGGGTACCGCCCACAAGATGTTTATGCCTTGGCCACAGAATGGGTCCCTATCTAAAGCTGTCTTACAACATATGACGACTTTTCTACATGCCACATACACAGGCAAAAAATTAGAGAAACGCCTCGCTGTTCTGGAACTGTGGAAAATGTTTAGTCAGGCGAAGGAGGAAGAACCACCCGCAGACTGGATATTAAATGTATGTACAGAGGGGGGTGAGATGCTTACCGTGCCACCATCCCCACCTGAGCCAGTAATCGAGGGAAGTAAGACAGAGGGACTCTACCCGCTAAGAGAACTTAAGGCAGCCACGGGGTATAGCAGTCCCCCATATGAGTTGCCTAAGTACAGTAGTGACGACAATAAGGGAAAGGAACAGGAAAACAATCTTGCCTCCACGATCCCGAGGGACAAGGAGAGACGCAAAGATGAAAGGAAGGACCAGGCACAGAGTTGTGCATCTCCTGATAAGGAGGGAGAGGGAAAGAAACGAAAGGGAAACGAAGGTAGAACTGATGAGATAACATTCGCGAAGGACGAATGGATGGGAGGCCAGATATTGCTGAAACTAGATGGAAAAGGAAGTGAGGATGTGAGACCTAGAGAGAGGTCTGATGAGACGCAAAGGAGGGAGAGAGAAAAAGAGATGAAAATAAGGGATGAAAAGATAAGAAGGAAGGATAGGCTGAAGCGAGAACAACTATATTGCGAAGAGCAAGAGAGACTGCTCGATCGCAAACAGAAGGCAGCCTACGACCAGTACAAACAGAATAAGCAAAGGTTGGAAGAAGAGCAAAGGGTACGTGAGAAGAGAGTGAAGAGAAGATGAGGAAATTAGAAGGGCAAAGGAACGTAGAAACAGAAGGATAAGGGAAGTAGACAAGGCTAGAGAAGAAGCGAGGAAGCGCAACGAAGTAGACGAGGAAGCAGAACGTAAGTGCAGACAGAGGGCACGGGATCTTGAATATTTGGAGTGGAAAGTTAAAAAACCCAATCCTGTTGTAGAATGGGAAGACATAGAAGAATTCTTTCCTGCAAACGACTCGGTGCAAGTTATAAGTGGGACAAATATTGAAGATGACTTCGACACCAGAAGCATCGGGGAAACGATTGATAAAATATACGATGAGATGGGGCTAGAACAGATATCCTATGGGGGAAGGGAAGATGAGCGCTTGGAGAGCACTCAACTGTATGAGGAGGTCACTCTAAGTAGTGGGAACAGGGGACTGTCCCTAGACAGACTTGAGATTGGGCAGAACGAAGAAGATGCAAGGAGTTGTGTAAACTGAGAGTATTCAGGATCTGACTCCGGTGCGGAAACGAAGGATGAGGCACACAAGGAAGGGAGACAGTGAGAAAAGCGGCTCCCAAGGGACCGAGGGGTACGATGGTCAGACGCTAGCGAGTCCGCAACTAGGACACCGAAGTCTGCCGCGCAGTCCGGCCGACATGAAGGAACACCCCACGGTCAGAGGGGGGGTCAGCACCCGCCTATGCAGACAGATTAAGGGCATTGCCAGGGAGACGGCAAGGCGGGAATGACACCCCAGCGGCAGACAGGAGAGCTATGGGGAAAGAAAAGGAAGACTGCGTATTCCAATTCCCGCTGCTAGAAAAAGGGGGAGCAAGACCACAATATATCCCATGGCCACACATGGTTCGAGAGAACCTGAAAAATAAGCTTCCAATGCTGAAATCGGGAGCTGGGAAGTGGATACATGAGTTGGAGAAAATGACAGGGGGTGTCACCTTAACTATAGGGGACATTAAGGGCCTCCTGATCGCCATACTTGGTGAAAGGGCAGACATGGAAATGAGCTGGATACCCTAGGGTAACCATAATTAACACCTCCCATGACGGAGCGCCATTTAATAATTATAGAGCAGCAGTGTGGAAAGCGCGACAAACGCTATATCCAGACACTTCAGATATGGGAGCTATAATGATTCGGAAAATGAACCAGTCAGAGGATCCGTTGACTTATATCCAGAATTTTCAAGACGCGTGGGTGCTCGAAACGCATGAGACTTGGAGGAAATCTATCCCTGTATTCTACCACATATTATGCCAGGGGTTGCCTGAACCGGTGCAGAAGCAGCTCAAGAAATTGGTAGCAGTAGAAGCTAAATCATGTGCCGAAATACAGTTCACAATAGCACACTACTGTAGATTGTTGCAAGAAAAGAACCGAACAAAGGAGGCAACTCGTAAGGGTGAGGAGGCAAAGCTGGTGCAAAAGAAACTCTCAAAGTATGCTCTCGAGGGATCCATGTTGACAAGTCCAGCTGAACCAAGCGCACAGCAAGCGACTAACCCATCGCATCAGGGTAGTGCGGGATTTTACCCGAGGCGAAGGGGTTGTGGGGGAAGAGGATGGCAGAGTAATCAGGGAGGGTTTCGAGGTAACCAGGGAGGTTTTCAGACCAGCCCAGGTGGATTTCAAAGCGCACAGATGGGCAGTCCAGCTACGCCAGATGGACAGATGGCCCGACCACCGCCAGTGTGCTGGCTGTGTGGAATGACAGGACATGTGGCGCGCGTGTGCAGAAGCCAAGGCATGTGGCAAAATAGCCAGGGAATGGGTGCAGGCATGGTGAATCAGCCTGCCGTCCTGCAACAGGGCTATGCACAGAATCACTCAATGCAGCAGCAGACATCTGGTTTGCAGCAAGGTGAACAACAAGGGGTTCAACCCACAAACACAGGGAACTTGACACAGGGACAATCCCAGCAGGCACCGCCACAAATCTCTCAGGGCACTAACTCCAGAGGGGGAGTCAACCCTGGAAATAGGGGAAATCCACAAGTATACAGTGGGCCGAACTTATATATGAAATAGGACAGCTCACGGGGGACTCTGATGTGCTCTATCCTATCAGTGACACCAGACCCTAATAGGGAACCTAGGGTGAATGTCGTCATAGGGGGCAAAGAATATTCCTTCTTAGTTGACATGGGTGCAACGCGCTCGTGCATACGAGAAGGCATGTTTTCCTTGTCCGGCGAGGCTATAGACACTCAGAGTTTCACAGGAGCTCACAGTAGAGTTCCCTTCACAGACATGCTCCCTGTCTCTGTCGGAGAGCGCGAAATGAATGTACCCTTATTGTATTCACGTCAGACCCCAGTAAACATCCTGGGTCGGGACTTGATGACAAAGTTGAATATGACAATCTCGTTTACCGAGGATGGTATAGTGTGCTCCACTCCAGGAATGCATTATTCAAACGTGTGCGAAATGATCAGACCATAATCAGGACGCATAGCCTTGAGGGCTATACCGTCAGAGCCAGAAGTCTTCGCGTATGGTGTGCGTGTGCTCATGGCGGGATTGCCAGGCCTCGCAGATAGAACTATGAGGACACCTGATGAATTCCGATTCAGACCAAGAATACCTATGCATGAAGAAGAGGGACAAGTATTTCACTTAATGATACAATCTGCCGCAGTGCGAGGGAAAGTGGCATTAGTCGAAGGATACGATGACGAAGGTAGACAATGGTGCACGATTATCGCTATCGAAGGAAGGTATCGAGTGACTGACGTCACCAATGACGATCTGTTCGAAGAGCACCCTGACCTAGAAGAGACAAGGGTGGAAGTGAGTCTCATATTTTGGGTCAAAATAATTAAACAGGAGGTGCCACAGAGAATGATGTTGGCACTGATATGTCCAGAATACTTTGAAGATGACATGGCCCAAGTTCCTGTCACAGTATGGACTACAGGGCCCTATGAAGTAGGCCTCCTTAAGGAGGCAGGTGAGGTGAAAATTAAATTGAAACCATGAGCAATGTTACAGAGAGCGCGACAATATCCCATGTCCAGCGAAGCAGATGAAGGGATTGCGAAGACAATTTCCGCCATGATGGATCAGGGCATCCTAGTGATGTCAGAATCACCCTGTTATATGGTGATTTATCCTGTCAAGAAATCAAAGGAAGGGTCATGGCATTTAATCCAAGATTTAAGAGCATTAAACGATATTGTTGAAGCGGAATTCCATCTAGTCCCGAATCCATTTACAGTCCTATGTAACATACCCACTGAGGCAAAATATTTCATGATGATTGACTTGAAATATGCATTTTTCTCAATCCCATTGCACCGTGGCTCACAAGATCTGACGTCATTCACATTCAGACAAATGCATCTGAAAAACACAAGATTGCCACAGGGGTATTTTGAGTCTCCGTCCATTTTCAACAGAGTCCTGCAAGTAGACCTGAGCAATATTGCGGTAGACGTTTTGCAATATGTGCATGACATTCTGATCTGCAGCGTCACTGAGGAACAATGCAGGCGCGACTCTGTCCAGCTACTGACTATCTTGGCTGAGAAGGGATATAAAGTTGATAAGGAAAAGTTACAATACTGTCAACAAGAGGTGCTGTACATAGGCCAGCTAATCTCACACGAGGGGAAAAAGGTAACCCCGGAAAGGGCTGAAGCTATCATGAACATGGCTAAGCTGCTCACGATAAAACAAATGCAAAGCTTCTTAGGCCTGTGCAATTATGTCAGAGCATGGGTCTTCGACGACAGCTCGTATACCAAGCCCTTGCTTAAGGCCCTAAGGAAGAGCCACTGTGAACTAGGCCATGCCCAGGGCCCAGTATCCACAGCAGGAAGAGCCACTGTGAACCAGACCATGCCCAGGGCCCAGTATCCACAGCAGGAAGAGCCACTGAGAAGGTGCTGAGAATCCTCCCATGCCCAGGGCCCAGTATCCACAGCAGGAAGAGCCACTGTGAACCAGACCATGCCCAGGGCCCAGTATCCACAGCAGGAAGAGCCACTGAGAACCAGACCATGCCCAGGGCCCAGTATCCACTCCAGGAAGAGCCACTGAGAAGGTGCTGAGAACCCTGCCATGCCCAGGGCCCAGTATCCACAGCAGGAAGAGCCACTGTGAACCAGGCCATGCCCGGGGCCCAGTATCCACAGCAGGAAGAGCCACTGTGAACCAGGCCATGCCCGGGGCCCAGTATCCACTGCAGGAAGAGCCAGTGAGAACCAGGCCATGCCCGGGGCCCAGTATCCACAGCAGGAAGAGCCACTGTGAACCAGGCCATGCCCGGGGCCCAGTATCCACTGCAGGAAGAGCCACTGCGAACCAGGCCATGCCCGGGGCCCAGTATCCACAGGAGGAAGAGCCACTGAGAACCAGGCCATGCCCGGGGCCCAGTATCCACAGCAGGAAGAGCCACTGGGAACCAGGCCATACCCTGGGCCCAGTATCAACAGCAGGAAGTGCCACTGTGAACCAGGCCATGCCCGGGGCCCAGTATCCACAGCAGGAAGAGCCACTGGGAACCAGGCCATACCCTGGGCCCAGTATCCACTGCAGGAAGAGCCACTGGGAACCAGGCCATACCCTGGGCCCAGTATCCACAGCAGGAAGTGCCACTGTGAACCAGGCCATGCCCGGGGCCCAGTATCCACAGCAGGAAGTGCCACTGAGAACCAGGCCATGCCCGGGCACAGTATCTCCCGGGCACAGCAGCATGTGTCATGCCCTGCAAGCATTGCATATGTGGTCGCAGTGCTGAGGGCATGGCTAGAACCCATGCCCTGGGCACAGTGTCCACTGCAGGAAGAGCCACTGTGAAGGTGCTGAGAACCAGGCCATGCCCAGGGCACATTATCTACCAGGCACAGAACATGTGTCATGCCCTGCAAGCATTGCATATGTGGTCACAGTGCCGAGGCCATGGCTAGAACCCATGCCCTGGGCAGTGTCCACAGCAGGAAGACTCACTGTGAAGGTGCTGAGAACCAGGCCATGCCCAGGGCACAGTATCTACTGGGCACAGCAGCATATGTCATGCCCTGCAAGCATTGCATGTGCGGTCACAATGCTGAGGGCATGGCTAGAACCCATGCCCTGGGCACAGTGTCCACTGCAGGAAGAGCCACTGTGAAGGTGCTGGGAACCAGGCCATGCCCAGAGTACAGTATCACCTGGGCACAGCAGCATCTGTCATGCCCTGCAAGCATTGCATGTGTGGTCACAATGCTGAGGGCATGGCTAGAACCCATGCCCTGAGCACAGTGTCCACTACAGGAAGAGCCACTGTGAAGGTGATGAGAACCAGGCCATTTCCAGGGCACAGTATCTACCGGGCACAGCAGCATGTGTCATGCCCTGCAAGCATTTCATGTCCGGTCACAATGCTGAGGGCATGGCTAGAACCCATGCCCTGGGCACAGTGTCCACTGCAGGGAGAGCCACAGAGAAGGTGCTATGAACCAGGCCGTGCCCGGAGTACAGTATCTCCTGGGCACAGCAGCATCTGTCATGCCCTGCAAGCATTGCATATGTGGTCAAATGCTGAGGGCATGGCTAGAACCCATGCCCTGGGCACAGTGTCCACTGCAGGAAGAGCCACTGTGAAGGTGCTGAGAAGCAGGCCATGCCCAGGGCACAGTATCTACCAGGCACAGAACATGTGTCATGCCCTGCAAGCATTGCATGTGTGGTCACAGTGCCGAGGCCATGGCTAGAAACCATGCCCTGGGCAGTGTCCACAGCAGGAAGAGCCACTGTGAAGGTACTGAGAACCAGGCCATGCCCAGGGCACAGTATCTACCAGGCACAGAATATGTGTCATGCCCTGCAAGCATTGCATATGTGGTCACAGTGCCAAGGCCATGGCTAGAACCCATGCCCTGGGCAGTGTCCACAGCAGGAAGACCCACTGTGAAGGTGCTGAGAACCAGGCCATGCCCAGGGCACAGTATCTACTGGGCACAGCAGCATATGTCATGCCCTGCAAGCATTGCATGTGCGGTCACAATGCTGAGGGCATGGCTAGAACCCATGCCCTGGGCACAGTGTCCACTGCAGGAAGAGCCACTGTGAAGGTGCTGGGAACCAGGCCGTGCCCAGAGTACAGTATCTCCTGGGCACAGCAGCATCTGTCATGCCCTGCAAGCATTGCATGTGTGGTCACAATGCTGAGGGCATGGCTAGAACCCATGCCCTGAGCACAGTGTCCACTGCAGGAAGAGCCACTGTGAAGGTGCTGAGAACCAGGCCATGTCCAGGGCACAGTATCTACCGGGAACAGCAGCATGTGTCATGCCCTGCAAGCATTGCATGTGTCGTCACAATGCTGAGGGCATGGCTAGAACCCATGCCCTGGGCACAGTGTCCACTGCAGGAAGAGCCACTGTGAAGGTTCTGAGAAGCAGGCCATGCCCAGGGCACAGTATCTACCAGGCACAGAACATGTGTCATGCCCTGCAAGCATTGCATGTGTGGTCACAGTGCCGAGGCCATGGCTAGAACACATGCCCTGGGCAGTGTCCACAGCAGGAAGTGCCACTGTGAAGGTGCTGAGAACCAGGCCATGCCCAGGGCACAGTATCTACTTGGCACAGCAGCATATGTCATGCCCTGCAAGCATTGCATGTGTGGTCACAATGCTGAGGGCATGGCTAGAACCCATGCCCTGGGCACAGTGTCCACTGCAGGAAGAGCCATTGTGAAGGTGCCGAGAACCAGGCCATGCCCAGAGTACAGTATCTCCTGGGCACAGCAGCATCTGTCATGCCCTGTAAGCATTGCATGTGTGGTCACAATGCTGAGGGCATGGCTAGAACCCAGGCACTGGGCACAGTGTCCACTGCAGGAAGAGCCACTGTGAAGGTGCCGAGAACCAGGCCATGCCCAGGGCACAGTATCTACCGGGCACAGCAGCATGTGTCATGCCCTGCAAGCATTGCATGTCCGGTCACAATGCTGAGGGCATGGCTAGAACCCATGCCCTGGGCACAGTGTCCACTGCAGAAAGAGCCACTGAGAAGGTGCTGGGAACCAGGCCATGCCCAGAGTACAGTATCTCCTGGGCACAGCAGCATCTGTCATGCCCTGTAAGCATTGCATGTGTGGTCACAATGCTGAGGGCATGGCTAGAACCCATGCCCTGGGCACAGTGTCCACTGCAGGAAGAGCCACTGTGAAGGTGCCGAGAACCAGGCCATGCCCAGGGCACCGTATCTACCGGGCACAGCAGCATGTGTCATGCCCTGCAAGCATTGCATGTCCGGTCACAATGCTGAAGGCATGGCTAGAACCTATGCCCTGGGCACAGTGTCCACTGCAGGAAGAGCCACTGAGCAGGTGCTATGAACCAGGCCATGCCCAGAGTACAGTATCTCCTGGGCACAGCAGCATCTGTCATGCCCTGCAAGCATTGCATGTGTGGTCACAATGCTGAGGGCATGGCTAGAACCCATGCCCTGGGCACAGTGTCCACTGCAGGAAGAGCCACTGTGAAGGTGCTGAGAACCAGGCCATGCTCAGGGCACAGTATCTACCGGGCACAGCAGCATGTGTCATTCCCTGCAAGCATTGCATGTGCCGTCACAATGCCCAGGTCATGGCTAGAACCCATGCCCTGGGCACAGTGCCCACTGCCCAGTACAGGAAGTGCTACTGAGAGGGTGCTGAGAACCAGGCCATGCCTGGGCACAGTGCCCACAGCAGGAAGAGCCACTGAGAGGGTGCTGAGAACCAGGCCATGCCCGGGCACAGTGCCCACTGCAGGAAGAGCCAGTGAGAAGGTGCTGAGAACCCTGCCATGCCCAGGCCACAGAATCGCCCGGGCACAGCAGCATGTGTCATGCCCTGCAAGTATTGCTTGTGCATCACAATGCAGAAGGCATGGCTAGAACCCATGCCATTGGCACAGTGCCCACTGCAGGAAGAGCCACTGAGAAGGGGCTGAGAACTAGGCCATGCCCAGGGCACAGTATTTACCGGGCACAGCAGCATGTGTCATGCCCTGCAAGCATTGCATGTGCGTCACAATGCCGAGGGCATGACTAGAACCCATGCCTTGGGCACAGTTCCCACTGGACACAGCAGGAAGAGCCACTTTGAAGGTGCTTGGAACCAGGCCATGCCCGGGCACAGTATCTCCCGGGCACAGCAGCATCTGTCATGCCCTGCAAGCATTGCATGTGTGGTGAGAATGCCGAGGGCATGGCTAGAACCCATGCCATGGGCACAGTGCCCACTGCAGGAAGAGCCACTGTGAAGGTGCTCAGAACCAGGCCGTGTCCAGGGCCCAGTATCTACCGGGCACAGTGGCATGTGACATGCCCTTGTAGAGGAGGTCCCAGACATGGCCTGCACCACTGCCCCCCATTTCGAGGTACCAGGAGCGTACTCGCCAAGGTATGTGACGTATGAGGAGAAAATGAACCAACAGAGAGCTGCACTGGGACTCTGCCCAGTGTAAATTGGAAGAGCCATAACTGTTGAAGCGCCCATAACCAGACAGCCCTGGGCAGCACGGTACCCTATCAGACAGGCTTACCAGCCGCTGAGATGAAATGAAGAGTACCTACAGATGGTCCATGAAGAGACCCAAAGAGCTGTAATGGAAGGCCAGTGGAAATGACACAAGGGCCTGGACAGACTCGCGAATGAACGAAAGCAGCTATCGAAGATAGCACGCCAGTGCGAGTAGCTATGAAAATAGATGGAATGGACACAGGAAAGAGACGATGTAAAAACGTAAGGAAACGTTGCTATGAGACAAGATGGAAGTAACCATCCAAAAGTGTGTAAATAGGCTTGGAAGGCAAGAAGCTAAGAAAACGATACTGCTTGCAGTGCTTAGTAGAAGAATAGAGCGGCAAGCGACAACTATATCTACCTCAATGAGGCACGCTATACAAGTGTGACTCCATTTTGCAAAAGCAGAAGTATGCCCAGGCGGCCAGAGGCCTAACAGGCCTGGTTTCATATCCCAGCCAAAGCTAGTAGAAGGAGCGGAATCGAAACTCAACAAAGAGCAGCTCATGCCTGGGAAATCGAGGTCAACCAGAGAAAGGGAGGAGAGCGTCAGCTAACAGGAATCGAAACTTCAGAGCATACCAGCCTGCCCCATGAAGGTCAAGATAAGGGAGGCCCATGCAGGTGGCGAGGCCGAAACAGAATTAAATACACGAAAAGCTGGAAACTGAAGCAGATTCACGGTGAACAGACATGTGATCAAGACAGGCGCAAAGAATACCAACGTCTGATGTCACCCAGATCCAAGGGTGCCATAACTTCTCCAGATAAGAGGCTACAGTTTCGAGGCCATGCGCAGCCAACTAATTGACACATAGCCCCAAGATACTGATTGATGGAAGGGAGGCAGGGTGAATCTTGGGACGCTAGGCACTTGGGTGTCCAGTCTGCATGTTGCTAATTAAAGTGGAAATTTATGTCTAGGGGTGTAACCTGCCCAATCACAATGGACCAAGTTATCTAGGGTCCTATAGACAGTAACACCAATAGGACGTCGTACTAGTAGTGACGTCTATCCCGTGTGAAGTAGAGGAAGGAGCTTAGACGCCCACCCAATAAGAGTTATCCAATCCGCATGCTCCGTTACCATATACAGTTATAGCACATATACTTAAGTTACCTTTCCTAACCAATTATAGTGCATGACGATTTTTGTAGAGTTAGACGTCAATGATGACGAGTTTTATGCATAAAAGTTGCTGTTCAACTGAGGTTCGAGGAAGTTGGAGCGAGACAGGTGATCGCAACAATGCTGATTTCCTATTGTTTCTCTGTTTGATGTACATGTCATTAAACGGACTTCCCTTCGCCAAATTACTGAGTCCTTTTATTGAGTCGTGTTGGAGTAAGTGAATCCTGCACCCCCATCCCTCACATGGTGCAGATATCTTGTTTTAAAGGTACTAGAGGGTGAGCACTGACCTATGGGCCCGTCAGTGAATATCCCGCCCTCCTGTACACTTGGTAACGTGAGGATGGTTACGGCCATTAACTATTGATTATATAATTTTAAGACACCTTTAGACCGATGGCACAAAGTAACTCTAGGCCTTCGGCAATATCATGAGTCCTTACGCCATTCCGGCTGAGTAGGCTGAGAAGCTTCCCGTGGACAATGATAGTGTAAATCCATAAAAATCTGCAGTGGGTCTGAAGGAACCCGCCTTTCCAAGCATAACCCTTCTCATTCCCACGGGCAGCCAATCGGACAAAAAGACCGAAAGAGGCTGAAGAGGAAGGGGCGATGATCCAGAAGCTCCAGAGAGGAAAAAGATGCGAGCGGTGAGTGAAACGATAAACTCGTTACTTTGGCAAATGTCTTGTAGGCATTAGAACAAGTAAGGGAAAAGTAACAGAGTGTGGCGGAGAAAAAAATAAAATAGTCAGAAGTAGAGAAGACTGTATATATATATATATAAGGGGTTAATGACTCAAGTATAAGAGAAAACGAATGGTTACCGGGGGGGCACCTGAGAGAAAAACGTAAGGTTACCGGGGGGGGGGGCACCCGAGAAAAAAACATAAGGTTACCGGGGGGGGGAGGGGCACCCGAGAGAAAAACGTAAGGTTACCGGGGGGGGGGGGCACCCGAGAGAAAACGAATGGTTACCGGGGGGGCACCCGAGAGAAAAACGTAAGGTTTCACCTTGTTCCTGCGCTTTAATACAGCGGTCAGAAGAAACGTGAACTCATAGTCCACATAATGAGGGACAATTAGAATTCGGTGACGTTTAAAGACGCATCAAAGGAGTTCGTTTAAACTCCATGACGGGGTATTGATTAGAAGGCAGGTATATGTATGACCAGCTGGTGTCCGTCTAGTCTGTCAAGTGTCTGTCATATGTGTTCTGTTGTACGTCAAATGTAAAAGAACTGTATCGTTGATTGTTTGAGATGATATTTGGTTTTACGCGATTCCGTTTTTAAGAGGGAATCGCCAATGAATTGATGGTCTTGAGTAAATTGATAGTATACATTTTGGCTGGAAAAGATTGGATTGGAGCTTGCGTATCTGGTGCTCGCTCATACTAGTAGAAGGATAACAAACTGTATAAATACTGTTGGTGACGGAATTGAAAATAGAGGAGGTTACCCCACTTGCGCATCTGTGCAAGCAACTACCTGAGCATGCACCTAATCTAAAAAAGTACAGCACAGAGTGGGTTAAGGGTACCGCCCACAAGATGTTTATGCCTTGGCCACAGAATGGGTCCCTATCTAAAGCTGTCTTACAACATATGACGACTTTTCTACATGCCACATACACAGGCAAAAAATTAGAGAAACGCCTCGCTGTTCTGGAACTGTGGAAAATGTTTAGTCAGGCGAAGGAGGAAGAATCACCTGCAGACTGGATATTAAATGTATGTACAGAGGGGGGTGAGACGCTTACCGTGCCACCATCCCTGCCTGAGCCAGTAATCGAGGGAAGTAAGACAGAGTGACTCTACCCGCTAAGAGAACTTAAGGCAGCCACGGGGTATAGCAGTCCCGCATATGAGTTGCCTACGTACAGTAGTGACGACAATAAGGGAAGGGAACAGGAAAACAATCTTGCCTCCACGATCCCGAGGGACAAGGAGAGACGCGAAGATGAAAGGAAGGACCAGGCACAGAGTTGTGCATCTCCTGATAAGGAGGGAGAGGGAAAGAAACGAAAGGGAAACGAAGGTAGAACTGATGAGATAACATTCGCGAAGGACGAATGGATGGGAGGCCAGATATTGCTGAAACTAGATCGAAAAGGAAGTGAGGATGTGAGACCAAGAGAGAGGTCTGATGAGACGCAAAGGAGGGAGAGAGAAAAAGAGATGAAAATAAGGGATGAAAAGATAAGAAGGAAGGATAGGCTGAAGCGAGAACAACTATATCGCGAAGAGCAAGAGAGACTGCTCGATCGCAAACAGAAGGCAGCCTACGACCAGTACAAACAGAATAAGCAAAGGTTGGAAGAAGAGCAAAGGGTACGTGAGAAGAGAGTGAAGAGAAGAGAAGATGAGGAAATTAGAAGGGCAAAGGAACGTAGAAACGAAAGGATAAGGGAAGTAGACAAGGCTAGAGAAGAAGCGAGGAAGCGCAACGAAGTAGACGAGGAAGCAGAACGTAAGCGCAGACAGAGGGCACGGGATCTTGAATATTTGGAGCGGGAAGTTAAAAAACCCAATCCTGTTGTAGAATGGGAAGACATAGAAGAATTCTTTCCTGCAAACGACTCGGTGCAAGGTATAAGTGGGACAAATATTGAAGATGACTTCGACACCAGAAGCATCGGGGAAACGATTGATAAAATATACGATGAGATGGGGCTAGAACAGATATCCTATGGGGGAAGGGAAGATGAGCGCTTGGAGAGCACTCAACTGTATGAGGAGGTCACTCTAAGTAGTGGGAACAGGGGACTGTCCCTAGACAGACTTGAGATTGGGCAGAACGAAGAAGATGCAAGGAGTTGTGTAAACTGAGAGTATTCAGGATCTGACTCCGGTGGGGAAACGAAGGATGAGGCACACGAGGAAGGGAGACAGTGAGAAAAGCGGCTCCCAAGGGACCGAGGGGTACAATGGTCAGACGCTAGCGAGTCCGCAACTAGGACACCGAAGTCTGCCGCGCAGTCCGGCCGACATGAAGGAACACCCCACGGTCAGAGGGGGGGTCAGCACCCGCCTATGCAGACAGATTAAGGGCATTGCCAGGGAGACAGCAAGGCGGGAATGACACCCCAGCGGCAGACAGGAGAGCTATGGGGAAAGAAAAGGAAGACTGCGTATTCCAATTCCCGCTGCTAGAAAAAGGGGGCGCAAGACCACAATATATCCCATGGCCACACATGGATCGAGAGAACCTGAAAAATAAGCTTCCAATGCTGAAATCGGGAGCTGGGAAGTGGATACATGAGTTGGAGAAAATGACAGGGGGTGTCACCTTAACTATAGGGGACATTAAGGGCCTCCTGATCGCCATACTTGGTGAAAGGGCAGACATAGAAACGAGCTGGATACCCTAGGGTAACCATAATTAACACCTCCCATGACGGAGCGCCATTTAATAATTATAGAGCAGCAGTGTGGAAAGCGCGATGAACGCTATATCCAGACACTTCAGATATGGGAGCTATAATGATTCGGAAAATGAACCAGTCAGAGGATCCGTTGACTTATATCCAGAATTTTCAAGACGCGTGGGTGCTCGAAACGCATGAGACTTGGAGGAAATCTATCCCTGTATTCTACCACATATTATGCCAGGGGTTGCCTGAACCGGTGTAGAAGCAGCTCAAGAAATTGGTAGCAGTAGAAGCTAAACCATGGGCCGAAATACAGTTGACAATTGCACACTACTGTAGATTGTTGCAAGAAAAGAACCGAACAAAGGAGGCAACTCGTAAGGGTGAGGAGGCAAAGCTGGTGCAAAAGAAACTCTCAAAGTATGCTCTCGAGGGATCCATGTTGACAAGCCCAGCTGAACCAAGCGCACAGCAAGCGACTAACCCATCGCAGAACAATCAGGGTAGTGCAGGATTTTACCCGAGGCGAAGGGGTTGTGGGGGAAGAGGATGGCAGAGTAATCAGGGAGGGTTTCGAGGTAACCAGGGAGGTTTTCAGACCAATCCAGGTGGATTTCAAAGCGCACAGATGGGCAGTCCAGCTACGCCAGATGGACAGATGGCCCGACCACCGCCAGTGTGCTGGCTGTGTGGAATGACAGGACATGTGGCGCGCGTGTGCAGAAGCCAAGGCATGTGGCAAAATAGCCAGGGAATGGGGGCAGGCATGGTGAATCAGCCTGCCGTCCTGCAACTGAATCACTCAGTGCAGCAGCAGACATCTGGTTTGCAGCAAGGTGAACAACAAGGGGTTCAACCCACAAACACAGGGAACTTGACACAGGGACAATCCCAGCAGACACCGCCACAAATCTCTCAGGGCACTAACTCCAGAGGGGGAGTCAACCCTGGAAATGGGGGAAATCCACAAGTATACAGTGGGCCGAACTTATATATGAAATAGGACAGCTCACGGGGGACTCTGATGTGCTCTATCCTATCAGTGACACCAGACCCTAATAGGGAACCTAGGGTGAATGTCGTCATAGGGGGCAAAGAATATTCCTTCTTAGTTGACATGGGTGCAACGCGCTCGTGCATACGAGTAGGCATGTTTTCCTTGTTCGGCGAGGCCATAGACACTCAGAGTTTCACAGGAGCTCACAGTAGAGTTCCCTTCACAGACATGCTCCCTGTCTCTGTAGGAGAGCGCAAAATGAATGTACCCTTATTGTATTCACGTCAGACCCCAGTAAACATCCTGGGTCGGGACTTGATGACAAAGTTGAATATGACAATCTCGTTTACCGAGGATGGTATAGTGTGCTCCACTCCAGGAATGCATTATTCAAACGTGTGCGAAATGATCAGACCATAATCAGGACGCATAGCCTTGAGGGCTATACCGTCAGAGCCAGAAGTCTTCGCGTATGGTGTGCGTGTGCTCATGGCGGGATTGCCAGGCCTCGCAGATAGAACTATGAGAACACCTGATGAGTTCCGACTCAGACCAAGAATACCTATACATGAAGAAGAGGGACAAGTATTTCACTTAATGATACAATCTGCCGCAGTGCGAGGGAAAGTGGTATTAGTCGAAGGATACGATGACGAAGGTAGACAATGGTGCACGATTATCGCCATCGAAGAAAGGTATCGAGTGACTGACGTCACCAATGACGATCTGTTCGAAGAGCACCCTGACCTAGAAGAGACAAGGGTGGAAGTGAGTCTCATATTTTGGGTCAAAATAATTAAACAGAAGGTGCCACAGAGAATGATGTTGGCACTGATATGTCCAGAATACTTTGAAGATGACATGGCCCAAGTTCCTGTCACAGTATGGACTACAGGGTCATATGAAGTAGGCCTCCTTAAGGAAGCAGGTGAGGTGAAAATTAAATTGAAACCAGGAGCAATGTTACAGAGAGCGCGACAATATCCCATGTCCAGAGAAGCAGATGAAGGGATTGCGAAGACAATTTCCGCCATGATGGATCAGGGCATCCTAGTGACGTCAGAATCACCCTGTAATATGGTGATTTATCCTGTCAAGAAATCAAAGGAAGGGTCATGGCATTTAATCCAAGATTTAAGAACATTAAACAATATTGTTGAAGCCGAATTCCATCTAGTCCCGAATCCATCTACAGTCCTATGTAACATACCCACTGAGGCAAAATATTTCATGGTGATTGACTTGAAATATGCATTTTTCTCAATCCCATTGCACCGTGACTCACAAGATCTGACGTCATTCACATTCAGACAAATGCATCTGAAAAGCACAAGATTGCCACAGGGGTATTTTGAGTCTCCGTCCATTTTCAACAGAGTCCTGCAAATAGACCTGAGCAATATTGCGGTAGACGTTTTGCAGTATGTGCATGACATTCTGATCTGCAGCGTCACTGAGGAACAATGCAGGCGCGACTCTGTCCAGCTACTGACTATCTTGGCTGAGAAGGGATATAAAGTTGATAAGGAAAAGTTACAATACTGTCAACAAGAGGTGCTGTACATAGGCCAGCTAATCTCACACGAGGGGAAAAAGGTAACCCCGGAAAGGGCTGAAGCTATCATGAACATGGCTAAGCTGCTCACGATAAAACAAATGCAAAGCTTCTTAGGCCTGTGCAATTATGTCAGAGCATGGGTCTTCGACTACAGCTCGTATACCAAGCCCTTGCTTAAGGCCCTAAAGAAGGCCCAGGCGACAAAAGAGAAAATCCAATGGACTGAGGCAATGGAAAAGGGGTTTACAGAACTTAAAGGGGTGATTTGTAAGGCCCCAGTTTTAGGGATTCCTAATTATGCAGAGGAATTCTACCTCTTCTCACATACCGATGGCAATTTTATGACAGCAGTGCTCGCTCAGTGAACCTCGCTGGGGTACAAGCCCCTAGCGTACTACAGCAGGTGTTTAGACCCGGTCATGAGAGGCCACTTCCCATGTGAACAAAATCTAGCTGCCACCGCGTTCGCCATCATGAAGGCATCATCCATTGTAATGGGGTGCTCCATGACTTTGTACGTCGAGCACTCATTATTTGCCATACTAGAAAAGCCAAAGGGCACGCTGCCATCTCAGAGAGCTTCCGCATATGAGGTGATCATGTCTAACCCATCGATCTAAATAGTTTGATGTAAAACAGTAAATCCAGCTACGTTCATAGCTGAGCCAGTCACAGAGGGAGAACCTGTACATGACTGTGTGAATTATGAGGAATTCTATGATGAAATCCCCAGGGTAAAGGAAAATGCCCTGGCAGGTGGTGAGATTGTGTTCATTAACGGTTCATCAAGAATCGACCAAGAAGATGGACAAAGATACACAGGCGTGTCCATAATAAAACACATGACAAACACAGAATTTCAAGTACTCGTTAGTGCGCGAATACCATCTCATTATTCAGCACAAGCTGCAGAATTATTGGCGTTGATACTCGCCATTGAGAATCATGCAGACCAGGAAGCAACGGTGTACAGTGCCTCCGCCTATGTGACATCCACAGTGCACACAGGACTAGCACGTTGGAAAAGGAGGGGCTACCTCCGAGAGGACGGCACGCCAGTGCAACATGCAGCCTTATTGGACAGGCTGATAAAAGCACTACAGCTCCCAGTGTGCATAGCAGTCGTGAAATGCCCCACCCACACCAAAGGGATAGATTTCGTGTCACGTGGCAACCATGAATCGAACACAGAAGCCAAGCGCAGGGCATCCAA
Source organism: Ambystoma mexicanum (assembly GCF_040938575.1). Taxonomy (NCBI): domain Eukaryota; kingdom Metazoa; phylum Chordata; class Amphibia; order Caudata; family Ambystomatidae; genus Ambystoma; species Ambystoma mexicanum. Next base: position 32,315,940 of record NC_090930.1, on the reverse strand, counting down.
GAATGAAACAATCATGGACGTGGATGTGGCACGTACCCATGAGCGTATGATGGTAGCACGAGCCACACCAGAGGCCAATAGCAACATGGGACAGACTCAGCTAATGGAACTCCAAGGGGAGGCACCTTAGGAGGAGAAGAATTTGTGGAAGCGTTGAGGGTGTTCCTTAAACCCCTCTGACGGTTTGTGGAGGCAAGACAGCACTGGTAAACCAGTAATGCCTGTCGCCTACTGAAGGTAGCATTGGAGCAATTACACTACCCTATACATATGACAAAAGAAAATCTCGCTGCAACGCTCGCAGAAGACTGGTTTACACCGAATTTAGCAGAGCATGTTGCATTTTTCATGGTGAACTGGATTATCTGCCAGCAGTGCACCGCTGGGCACACATTAAAGGTAATGAGAGGAGTAATCCCCCAGCCAAATGGGCCTTTTCAGCATCTGCATGTCGATTACGTCGACATGATCCAAGTATGCAATGGGTACAGGTATTTAATTGTGGTGGTTTGTCCATTCTCCAGATGGATAGAAGCAGGTCCCTGTACACACCCAGACTCAACCTGCGCTGCCAAATTTCTGGTGAGGGAAGTGTTCCCTAGATGGGGGGTGTGCGAGGTAATGAGGTCAGATAATGGGGCTCACTTTGTCAATTCAGTGTTCGAGCAGATCACCTTGTTGCTTGGTATAAAGCACAAGTTTTCGTTGGCGTATCATCCGGAGGGGAATGGCACATGTGAGCGACTCAACGGCCTGTTAAAGTAGAGGATAGCCAAGCTGAAACTCAAATTAAAAAAGGGATGGTTGCACTGTCTACCACTGGCATTGTATGCACTACGGAACCAACCCGGCTCCGACCATCATCTCACGCTGCACAAGATAGTCCCGGGCAGAAGAATGAGGACCCCTCATACCCCCCGAGATGGAGCTAGATATGATGCCCAGTCAACAAAGGAGGTCTTGGGGACAGAGATGCAGGATTACTTGAACTGTATGACATCCAGCGTCTCTGTCATTTCAGGCCAGCTGCAGTGACGTCGAAAAGGGTGCAGTGCAGCACCTAACAGAACAGGAAGCGCTGAAATAGACACTGCGCAAAGTCTATGTGCGCCTTTCATCTTCCCTGATGATGCTGTGCTTATAAGGAACTTTACAAGAAAGAGGTGGGATGAGCCACGGTTCAATGGCCCTTTCATCGTGGAGGACTGCGTTCCTTCAGCCGTCAAAGTCCAGGGCAGAAGGGCATGGCTCTTCCTGAATGACATTAAACCTTATATAGGAGAGAGCCCTCCAGTTGCATCCAACTGTGAAGAAACCACAGACAACGGGGAAGAACCTCAGCACGTGCAGACAAGATCTATGGCGAGGAAGAATGACGCATGAGCAGCAAAATGTAGGCAAAGGAACTCTGTTTAAGATTGTGGCGTTCAAAACTAGACAGTTTCTTGAGAAAAGAAAAAAGAGAAAGATGATAAAGGACAAAAAACAGACACTCTGTGCATCCTAGTTGCAGGGTAAAGAGAAGCGCATCCGAAGCCACAATAACGTTGATAACACGAACTTTTGAATCAAATCACACAAAGCATTGTAAAAACTAAGACTCTGATAAACTACAACTAAGACATTACTGAGAACTTGACACAGTATCCTGAAGCAACCAGTATCAAGACTTTGTTCACAGATCTAATGGCAGCTCTCAGCAGAAATCTCACGTGGGATGTGCTCACCTACTTCCAGCTGGTGGTAATATCATATCCGTCGCTCATAGGGAGAGAAACCAGTGTCACAGACTTTATTCGAGAACCTGCCAACAAGAAAATAATCTCCCAGCTGCTGACCGCCATCGCGGAAGCCTTCGCCGAGCTACCCGAGCACAGCGAAAAGGACACAAATGCTTCCACCGCCGGTAGACATTGATGAACTCACCTTTACTTTGTTGTTTCAAATAATCGAGAAATGCCCAGGACTCGTCGGGAGAACAACTGATACACGCACTTTCATCAGAGACCCAAGAAACCTAGCACAATTGAACCAGCTGTGGACTAAATTAAATTGCCTAGTGGCAATCCACCCAACAGGGAAGGGAAGAGACTGTTTGAATCAAAAGAAAAGCTTGTGACCAGGACCCAGCCAAACCGGACAAATGTCCCTATCACCCGAGGACACCCAGCAGGCGCACAACGTCCTGGTCAGACTAGTCACACAGTATCCAGAACTGGTGGGAAGGCCTGCAGATGTTAACGTCATCACCTTCCTCAGAGATCCAGCCAATATCTCACACATGGGTGTGATATCCTGTCTCTGCTCTCCAGCGGCCGGAGACAGGTTGTGTGAGGCTGCGTCAGTAGACCTCAGTGTCAGAGCTCCAACGGGAGCTAATAAGACACGGACACACATAGCTGGGTTCTCTGCCCCGGAACTGCCTCTAATCCCCGGGGGTGGGGCTTTTATTAGACGCCTTGTGTCACCGCATAGCGGGACGCAAGGCAGATACAACATTCCTCCTTTATTTTAACTTGAACCAAAAACAGAATATATGGCATACATTTACAATTCTTAAAACTCCAAACAGGGTGCCCCCATTCCCTTAGAGTCACTCTGGGGCTATGTGCCACACATAGTCTTTGAGCCGGGCTGGCGGCTTGGTGGCGTTTCTCAACTCGTATCCCCCACCCCTGGAACTGGGCCCCACTGTCTCTTTGGGTGTCTCACCTTCAGTTTCTGGCTCACCCATCTCTGGTTCATTCCACAGCTCGAAGGTTCTGTCATCTGCTTTGTCTCTGCCTTGCGGGTGCTCAGATTCTACATCACTTGGCAGACAGTCGTCGTCTTCTTGGGGACGGTCACCGTCAGTCCACAGGTTTCTTGGCACGGCCTTGAACCACGACGCATTTCGTGTCACTTGTCGGTGTCCTCGTTGTACTGTTATCATGGTTCCTTGTCTCTTGCTGACAGTCCATGGGACGGCCTCATAGCGAGAGTCCAACTTGGATTTTGATGGATTTCGCAGCATGACCACCTGGTCACCCACACGGTGGTTGGATTGTTTCGCCCTTCTCTTAGCACTCATGTGTGCGTTGGCTCCAGTTCTCTTTTCTTCTGTTCGCTCATTGTCAATTCTGTCAGGGCTTCTGCTAAGGGTGGTGTGGTATTGATGACTTTATGACTGTGCCAAACATCAGGTCTGCCGGCGGGACGCCAGTCGTGCTGTGAGGTGTAACCCTATAGTTTCGCAGAAATCGATAGAGATCGACTTGCCAGGCACTAGCATTGGCCCTTGATAGCCGCAGGACCTTATTGAGTGTCCTCATGAATTATTCCACATCCCCGTTTGCCTGTGGCCACCTTGGCATGATGTGGTGGTAGCGTATGTTTAGCTCTTGCAGGTATTGCTTAAACTGCTCCCCTTGGAATGGTGGGCCATTGTCGCTCTTGATTCTTGTAGGTAGTCCATGTGTCGCAAACATCTTTTCAACCGCGTGAATGACCACCTCCGCTGCCGTGGAGTTTACAATCTCGACCTCGGGGTATCGTGAATGGTCGTCTATGGCCACTAGGAGGTAGAGGCCTTCTTGTAGCTCACAAAAGTCAATGCTTATTGCGTCCCATCTGCCAAGTCCTCATACAGCCGATTGGATCGGTTCTGGGTCAGGTGGAGCTCCAGTTATTTGACATAGTAGACAGGTGTTGATCAGTCTTTCAACTTTCTCATCTATCTTCGGGAACCACACTCGGTGCCTGATGCAAGCTTTTGTCCGTACCCTTCCTTGGTGGCCCTCTTGTGCTAATGCCACTATTCTGTCTTGGAGGATTGGTGGGATGAAGATTCGACTACCCCTGAGTAGTAGCCCCTGTTCTGTGATGGAGAGGTCCTGTCGTATGGTGAACATCCCTGTGAGGAAGTCCTTTGCCTCTGCTGTCCTGTTGTGGGTGTTCCTCAGGAATGATCTCCATTCCCTTGATATAATGGTGTCCTTTACCAGGTTGCAGCACAGGTCTTTTTGTGTTTCTTCCACAATTTCGTCCATGCTGACGGCCCTCGGTCTCATGGTTCGTACTACCTGGCAGATATGCTCCTCCGTCTCTTCCGCTACCTGAATTTCCTGTGGTTTCGCCGCTCGGGGATGCCTCGACAGAAAGTCTGCCGGATTTCCACTCCCCGGCTGATATGCCAGTTCAAAATTGTATTGTTGGAGGTGTAATAGCCATTTGGCGATCCTAGCTGGCGGGTGGGCGGATGTGCCCATGAAGATGGGCAGCAATGGCTTGTGATCTGTGTATGTTGTGAATTTTCCTCCATACAGGTAGAGATGGAAATGGCGACATCCCTATAGTACGGCTATCGCCTCCTTTTCAATGTGAGAATATGGTTGCTCTGTCAGCATGAGTGCTCTGGACGCGTACGCGATATGCCTTTGCTCACCCGCTTTTGTCACCTGTGTGAGAATGGCCCCTAGGCCCACGGGGCTAGCGTCCACATACAGTTCCGTTAGGAGCATGGTGTCATAGTACGCCATTGTGGTGTCTGCTGACAGTGACGCTTTGATGCATTCAAAAACTTCCTGGCAAACCTGCCCCCACTCCCATTTTGTGTTGGCCTTGGTAAGTTCTCGGAGGGGTTCCGACAGTGTGGCCAGATTTGGGATAAACCTCCCACAGTACGTGGCCATCCCCAAAAAACTGCGCACTTCTGTTGGCGTGGTGGGAGGATCAGCAGCCTGGATGTCTGCGACCTTCTGGGGGTCCGGTGAAATGCCTGTACTGCTGAAAGTGTAACCAAAAAAAGATATCTCAGTTTTTAGAAATTCACATTTTTCTTTGTGAATGGTTAGTCCTGCCCCTTCTAGTCTGGTGAGGAGCATGTGAAGCCTTTTCATATGTTCTTCTCTGTTATTGGCGTGGATTAGGATGTCGTCACTGACATTTAGGACACTAGGTATGCCTCGAATTACTTCTTGTATTGTCTGTTGAAACACCTCGGCAGCTGAAGAGATCCCAAAACTTAGGCACTTGTACCGTCGTAGACCAATATGTGTTGAAAAAGTGGTTATGTATCGGGAGTCCCTGTGTAGCTTCAGCTGATGATAGCCTGCTTTCAGATCCACTTTTGAAAATATCTTCGACCCCGTGAGGTCAGCCACAATTTCATCCAGTGTCGGAGTAATGTGGCGCTCCCGCTTGATGGTGGCGTTTGGTAGACGCATCTCTATGCAGATCTGGACTTTGCCAGGTTGTTTAGGCTTTTTGGTGACCACCATCGGGGAGACCCAAGGCGTGGGCCCAATTACTTCTTCTATTATGCCGCCTTCTCTAATGCTCTGAGCTCCTTTTCTACTTGTTCGCGCATGTGGAATGGGGTTCTCCTGTGTCGTACCGCTCTGGGTTGGACCGACTCGTCAATGTGGAGTCTGATCGACTTCCCCTTTGGGCATCCTATCCCCTTTTGCAGGCTGGGGTATTTCTCTAGGACCCTTTCGACTTCTTGTGAGTCCTAAACCTTGCAGATAAAACTCACCAGCCCCAAGTCTTCTTCATCATCTCCACTCAGGAAGCATTCGATACCCGTGTTTACCACATAGATTCTGGACAGTAACGCGGTTTCGCCGTCACTGAGGGTGGTGCAGAATCTACCAACCACGGGTAGTGGTTTCTTGCATCCATATGCAAACAACAGTGTGCCCGTCTTCTTCAGATCAGGTTGTGGCTGAAGTGTCTGAAACGTGGTCATGGGCATGACATTCACGGATGCCCCCGTGTCTATGGTCATCAATATTTGCTGGTTTTGGATTGTGACCTGCCATTTTCATCTCCTGAGTCTTTTCCTTGGTGAGGCATGTCCGTGATTGAGGGCTGACACAAGGTAATCTTTCCTCCCTTTCTTCCGTTGGTCATTGACAGACTCATGTTGGGCCCCGGACGTTTCATCACCTTTCTCCTCCGTCGAGGAGTTTGTGGTCACCACTCGTCGGGCGCTAGCCTCTTTCTTTTTCTTACCCCCACTCTTTTCTTGGGATATTTGCGGTGCTTGTTGTTGGGCAGTTGACGACCGGCACACTTTGGCATTATGGTCCTTCCTACCACATGCACTTTATGTGGTCCCCTCTGCCGGGCAGTTCCGCCGTCCATGTCGCGGTCCCCCGCACCATCCACACTCCGTGGGCCCCGGGATTCGAGGCTGCCATCTGGCCTGCGTGTAGTTTCCACCAGTCTCATCCCTTGTTGATTGTCGATTGGTGACATGGGCTATTGTGGCTGTCGTGAGGGCTGGCTGTAGTTTTTGAAGTGTGGTGCCCATGTGAGCTGCCCTGGCGTGTGCTAGTTCCCTCTGACGACCCAATTCGAGAATCCGTGTTAATGAGATACCTTTTTCACTCAGTACCATCCTTCGCAGTTTCTCTGATTGGATGCCGTTGATGAGCTGTCTCCGAATTTCCTTCTCAATGTCAGTGAACTCGCATGATATTGCTAGTTTTCTCAGCCGGGTGTGGTAGGCATCTAAGGTCTCCTCTTCCGCTTGAATGGTAGTACAGAACATGAATGTCTCGTAATCAGGGTTGAGTTGTGGGAGAAAATGGGCCATTAGGGCATCCTTTGCTTGCTGGTAAATGTCCTGGCCATCATCAATGGTTAACGAGTTGAAGATCCGTAGCACTTCAACCCCCACATTTAACAAAAGGTGTGATCTCATTTTTCTCGCTGTGGTGATGTCCTTACATTCCATCGCCATTTCAAATTTTTGAATCCATAGTTGCGATCTGGGGCCAACCGACGATGGATCAGTGTATGGGTCAAAGGGATGTATCATCATTGACGAACCACCTTGTGGGCGGGCTTGCGGTGTGGACACAGATAGGTTTGCGGCAAGTCTAGATGGCGTGCCGGGCCATGGGGTAGATGTGCCGGTGGCCATGACAGAGCCTCACTTTGCCACTAGCGGGGTCTACTGCCTCACCTTGGTGTGTTCATGGTTCATGCGGGGGTCTGTAGTCTCCCTTGCGTGTGTGTTCATGTGACGGGCGTAGATGGATTTGCTTCCCCTTCTCAGGTGCTTGAGGCGCAGGGTTGCTGAGGCCAGTTGTGATTGCCACGTGTCGGGGCCTTTCCAGCGTCGTGCCTTGTGTCTCCTCTGACCCTAAATTGCCAGGGGATCAATTAACAGTTCTTGTGGCCACGTGTTGAAGATGGCACCTTCTCTCACCAATGGCGAGAAAGAATAAAAAATGTGTTTTTATTTTGGGGTGGATGGGGTTTTTGTGTCCCCCCCACCGGGTTTCCAAAACGTGTTCGTTTTGCCAAATATAGCAATCAGCTGATGGTGTCCAGCATGCGTACCGTGGTTCTCGCGTCCCTCGTTGCCAGTGTGATATCCTGTCTCTGCTCTGCAGCGGCCAGAGACAGATTGTGTGAGGCTGCGTCAGTAGGCCTCAGTGTCGGAGCTCCAACGGGAGCTAATAAGACACGGACCCACGTAGCTGGGTTCTCTGCCCCGGTACTGCCTCCAATCCCCAGGGCCGGGGCTTTTATTTGACGCCTTGCGTCAACGTGTAGCGGGACGCAAGGCGGATACAACATTGGGCACACTCCTCCACGGCATAATGCTCCAGGTGGAGCTATCTAACTTCCAGCGAGAATACCTAAGGAGGTTCCAGTGAGACTTTCCGCCGTGGGACAGATCGAGGAGACAGAGAGACAGTGCTTTATCTTTGCGCCGTGGGACAGATCGAGGAGACAGAGAGACAGTGCTTTATCTTTCCGCCGTGGGACAGATCGAAGGGACAGAGACACAGTTCTTCAATTTTCCGCCATGGGACAGACCGAGAGAAAGAGACACAGTGCCATATTTTCCACTGAAGGACAGATCTAGAAGAGCAGAAACAAGAAAGTTCACCATCTTATTTTTCTCTTTACTTTTCCTATTTTTCCTATTTTTATTCTTATTTTTCCATGTTTACTGTTATTTTTATTTTTTTATTTTTACATTTTATTTTGTGTGATTTTTAGCAGTTTCATCTTTTCATTCCTTCGCATTGAACAGGTTCCAGCAAGTCCGCAGGACCAAGGCAAATTCGAGGAGTGCACTGGGACTTTACCTACTATAGATGTGCATTATGAATGTGATGTACCTGTTGATGCTAGCCTAACCCTTTTTCCATAGTCTAGCAAAAGGAACTGTACTGCATACCCAGAGATTCCCATTAACACCCGCAAGAGGGGGTCAATTGAAAAGCATTCGTCACTTTAGTAGGAATGTACCAGATGATTGAAGAAAGTGATGAAGTGGACGATGACAGCTGGTTTGGAGCACTGTTCCCATGGGTCCCACAATGGATGGCAGACATATTCAAGTTTCTGGGAGCCCTACTAGCAATGGTACTGCTAGGATTCTGTGTTATTAAAATAATCATCACACAGTGCCAGAAAACGGCAAAGAAAGCCATTGGGATGAAAATAATGGTCGATATTGCGCCAGGATGGAAGCCCAGAGATCTGACTGATGAAGAAATAAGAGACTTTGTGAAGGCCAGTGAATTTGCACCAGAAGGAACAAAATTTACATATCCCAGCAAGCGAAGAAAGTATGAAGGAAAATGGATCTATTGCAGCCCAAATGGACAATGTCAGCTAATGACATGGAACAAAGATGAACGTGTAAAGACAGCAGGATGTTTGAAAGGGGTGATAAAAATATGGACTCCAAAGACACACATTCAGACCATCATGTACAAACACTGAAGACGATGAACAAGACACCGAAGAACCAAAGGAGATAAATGCAAAAGAGGACGCAGAAGTGGTCGATGAACCGACCAAAAGGGGGAGTGTAGAGAAGGTCCCAGACATGGCCTGCACACCTGCCCCCCATTTCGAGGTACCAGGGGCGTACTCGCCAAGGTATTTGACGTATGAGGAGCAAATGAACCAACAGAGAGCTGCACTGGGACTCTGCCCAGTGTACATCAGAAGAGCCATACCTGTTGAAACGCCCATAACCAGACCGCCCTGGGCAGCACGGTACCCTATCAGACAGCCGTACCAGCCGCTGAGACGAAATGAAGAGTACCTACAGACGGTCCATGAAGAGACCCAAAGAGCTGTAATGGAAGGCCAGTGGAAATGACACAAGGGCCTGGACAGACTCGTGAATGAACGAAAGCAGCTATCGAAGATAGCACGCCAGTGCGAGTAGCTATGAAAATAGATGTAATGGACACAGGAAAGAGACGATGTTAAAACGTAAGGAAACTTTGCTATGAGAAAAGATGGAAGTAACCAACCAGTTAAACGCGTGTAAATAGGCTTGGAACGCAAGAAGCTAAGGAAACGATACTGCTTGCAATGCTTAGTAGAAGAATAGGCGGTGGATCACTCGGCTCGTGTGTCGATGAAGAATACAGCTAGCTGCGAGAATTAGTGTGAATTGCATTAGTAGAAGAATAGAGCGGCAAGCGCCAACTATATCTACCTCAATAATGCACGCTATACAAGTGCGACTCCATTTTGTAAAAGCAGAAGTATGCCCAGGGGCCAGAGGCCTAACAGGCCTGCTTTCATATCCCAGCCAAAGCCAGGAGAAGGAGGGGAATCGAAACTCAACAAAGAGCAGCTCATGCCTGGGAAATCAAGGTCAACCAGAGAAAGGGAGGAGAGTGTCAGCTAACAGGAATCGAAACTTCAGAGCATACCAGTCTTCCCCGTGAAGGTCAGGATAAGGGAGGCCCATGCAGGTGGCGAGGCTGAAACAGAATTAAATACACTAAAAGCTGGAAACTGAAGCAGATTCACGGTGAACAGACATGTGACCAAGACAGGCGCAAAGAATTACCAATGTCTGATGTCACCCAGATCCAAGGGTGCCATAACTTCTCCAGATAAGAGGCTACAGTTTCGAGGCCATGCCCAGCCAACTAATTGACACATAGCCCAAGATACTGATTGATGGAAGGGAAGCAGGGTGAATCTTGGGATGCTAGGTACTTGGGTGTCCAGTCTGCATGTTGCTAATTAAAGGGGAAATTTATGTCTAGGGGTGTAACCTGCCCAATCACAATGGACCAAGTTATCTAGGGTCCTATAGACAGTAAAACCAATAGGACGTCGTACGAGTAGTGACGTCTATCATGTGTGAAGTAGAGGGAGGGGCATAGACGCCCACCCGATAAGCAGTGGTAGAAGTGTACAAAAAGAAGTAGTGGAACTATGTTCCCTGCTGGCCTGCCCCCGTTCCCCACAAACCCCATCACCACACCCCCTCCGACACAATCCAAACCCCCAAATGTTGTACGTTGGACAAAAGGGACACAGTCCCTTTAAGAAAGACTTGAGGGAAAGAGCGGGAAGAAGGAGGAAGGGGAGGGGCGGGAGTGGCGGGAGGCAGAGAATTGAAGGGAGTGAATAAAGAAGGTTCACAGCAGCATTGGCTCCGTCTCGTTATTGCGTAGCTAGACTGAGTCCAACACTGGCGACGAAGCCGATGAGACCCTTTGCATGCCGGCAGCAGTGGTAGGAGGGCGGCAAGCCCAGCAGTTGAGAAGGGCCCGTGTGCCCAGGAGTTATCGTGAGGGCCCGTGCGCCCAGGAGAGGGAGCAGCAGCTCGAGCGCCCTGCTGGAGGGCCCGTGTGCCCAGAAGCGATCGGGAGGGCCCGTGTGCCCGGTGGAGACAGCAGCGGCCCGTGCGCCCTGCTGGGAGGACCGAGTGCTCAGAGGAGAGAGCAGCGGCCCGAGAAGGGCCCGTGTGCCCAGAAGTTATCGTGTGGGCCCGTGCGCCCAGTGGAGAAAGCAGTGGCTCGAGTGCCCTGCTGGAGGGCCTGTGTGCCCTGATGCAACAGGAAGGGCCCGTGTGCCCAGTGGAGTGAGCAGCGGCCCGTGCGCCCTGGTAGAGGGCCCGAGTGCCCAGAAGAAACCGCAAGGGCCCATGCACCCTGCTGGAAGGCCCGTGTGCCTGGAGAAGATGGGAAGGCCCGCGCGCCCAGCGTCAACACCAGAAGGCCAACACATCAGCGAGCCACAGCCCGCGTGCCTACTGACGCCTGCAGCCAGCGACGTGGAAGACCGGAGAAGACCTGCAGCCCGAGGAGCCGGAAGAAGCCCGCCCGTCGTCGCGGAAGACCGGAGGAGACCCGCAGGCCCGCGGCGCCGACTAACAAGTAAGGTGCCGCGTGGGGCAACTACAAAGAGGGGAACCCCGTGTCTCCCACACGTGACAGTGCCAAAAAAAAAAAAAGGGGCTGAAATCGAACGGAGTCACAGCAAATGAAAAGGGGGGAACCCCGTATCTCCCATACGTGACATTAACCAGATCTAACGGCAAAGAAGGGAACCCCGCGTCTCCCGCACATGACATTACCAATACGTGACATTAACCAGATTAACAGCAAAGAAGGGAACCCCGCGTCTCCCGCATGTGACATTACCAACATTAACTAAATTTAACTGCAAAGAAGGGAACCCCGCGTCTCCAGCACGTGACATTACCACAAAACCGGTGAAAACCCACAACACGGCACAAGGAAACCCCGAGTCTCCCCACGTGACACTAACGAAATTTAACTACAAAGAAAGGAACCCTGTGTCTCCCGCACGTGACATTACCATAAAACATTAAGAGTAAAAGAAGTCGCGACAAAAGAAAGTCCTGCGTCTCCCCAGGTAACGTCTGATACCAAGAAAGACACAGCACCAGGAGTTAATAATAACCAACGCCCACGCACCACTGAACTAACTACAGCATACCGAGCAGCGCCATCATATCAGCCCAGGATGCAGCAGATCCCAATGTCCAACCAATATCACCAGGAACACCCTCCTCCTATGCTAGCCTAATGAGAAGACCCGCCCCGTTCACTTTGAACCCACACCACGACCAGGGCCAACGATGGGAAGAGTGGATGGAGGAATTTGAAGACTTTGTGGGTGCAATTGGCACACAAGAACCTCCCAACATACTAAGCATCTTTGCAAACGTCGCAGGGAGAGAAATCAAAAATATCATCCGTACGATTCCCCTACAGGACCGCACCACATACGTGAGACTCCGACAAGCCATAAATGAAAAGATTGTTATCTCACCCAACCGTGACTATGAAAGATACACTTTCAACCAATGTGGCCAGCTCCCTCATGAATCAATAGGAGAATTCGTCATTCGCCTTCAAAGGAAAATATCGAAGTGCGATTTCGCCAACTTTAATGACGAAGAAGCCATAAAACTACGCATCATAGAAGGGTGTGTATCCTCCATGTTCCGGAAACACCTCCTAAAGAAACCCCTATCCGTTAAAGAAGTTTTGGACCTAGCAAGAGTATATGAGAGAGTGGACATCCAGGCAGCAGCCATCGAGAACCCCAAAAAAGGAGAAGTTATAGCGGCAATGCACCCATACGCCCGACATCCAGCTCCACAGACAAGGATAAGCCCAAGGTATCCAACACAACGAACACCAAGCGACCGCCAATGTTATCGCTGCGGGTTCGAGTATCCGCACAGAGGCCCGTGCCCTGCCATCGGCCAACGCTGCATGAGATGCGGCATGGAGAACCATTTCCAGGTGATGTGCAAAGAACTGCTACCAGAAGGGAGCTCAACACGGCCGCGACCCACCACCCGCATGATGGACACACACATGGAACAACCCCGACAGGGAGACAGAAGTACGGCACTGCCCACGAATGCCTATCAACGTCCAAACACTGTAAGAGCTCTTGAGGGGCTTCAGATTGAACCAGATAAGAAAGACCACGAACTATATGACATACACCAGAGTGACTTCATACAAGACCCGGAACAAGCCCCAAGCCCCTTGCAACAAGGAAGAGACCCATATCTCGACCCCCCACCACAACATCAGCTAGGAGGGAATGAACCAGCCCGATATCTACAAGATGGGTACGACAGAGAGTACGTATGCCTTCGCAGTGCTGAAACTGAAGACACCTCAGCTCCCAGAGTAACAATACAGCTGGGAAGTACCAGAAACAATTTTATCGTTGACACAGGAGCGACGGTAAACGTCATGAATGAAGATATCTACAGGGAAATAGCCTCCTCATACCCACTACAAGAATCCAAGACTCACATTTTCCAATGGGGAGCGGCGCAGCCAATGACCTCCAAAGGAAAATTTCTATGTGATCTCCGGCACAGGGACATCACGGTAACCGCCACAATACACGTTATAAAGAGCCCATCCATCGGCCGCCGCCTCCTCGGCTACCGCACGGCCAGAGCCCTCGCCTTAATTGATCTACACTACAACCAGTCAGAAGTAATAGAGGGACTGCCAGTATCACACGAATGCGTCAGAGCAATGATCGACAGACCTCTGGCGAAGGGAGACCTCAAGGGCCAATTCCCCAAGTTATTTGAAGGAGTTGGCATGCTATAAGGATCATGCATCAAACTACACATCGACAATACCATTAGGCCAGTACCGCAACACCCGCGCAAGGTGGGTTTCCACCTCCAAGAACAAGTATCAAAAGAAATCCAACTTCTCCTTCTCAACGACATCATAGAGAAAGCAGAAGGGCCAACACCATGGGTATCGCCAATAGTAATTGTTCCCAAGGACAATGGTCGTCTCCGCATATGCGTTGACATGCGCATCCCGAACACGGCCATCCAGAGAGAAAGGCACCCAGGCCCGAGTCTGGAGGACATGTTGATTAGGTTAAACCAAGCGAGGTTCTTTTCAAAGCTCGACCTCAACCAGGGCTACCACCAACTGGTCCAGGACCCAGAATCACGTCCCATCACAACGTTTGCAACGCACAACGGCCTCTTTCGATACAAAAGGCTCAACTTTGGAATATCATCTGCTGCCGAAATCTTTCAGGAGACCATCAGACGTCTCATAGCATCAGAGATGAACGCACTAAATTACAGTGACGACATCCTAGTATTTGGAAAAGATCAGGAACAACACGACAGAGCGCTGAGAACCATCTGCTCCATCCTACAAGAGGCGGGACTGACCCTCAACGAAGACAAGTGTGACATCAACAAGGCAAGCCTTAAATTCTTCGGCCACATATTTTCGGGCAAAGGGATAACAGCCGACCCGGACAAGATTAAGGCCGATCTCCAAGCACCTACGACCACGGCAGACCTGCGCTCCCTACTAGGCATGGCAGGATACTGTGCGCGCTACCTCCCAAACTACGCCACAAAAACTGACCCACTCTGCAACCTCCTAAAGAATATGGGATGCACCCTGTCAGGAAGCATTCACAAGGATAAAAGAAGGTCTCACCAACAACCGACAACTGGCATACTTTTGTCCGGACTGGCACACCATCATTACGGTCGATGCAAGTCCAGTGGGACTAGGTGCCATCCTTGCCCAGACCGACACCGCAGACAGTGCTCATCACGCGATAGTTGCATATGCCAGCCGAGCCCTGTCGCACACGGAAAAAGCCTACTCCCAGGCAGAAAGGGAGAGCCTGGCTGCAGTATGGGCATGCGAAAAATACCACCACTTTATTATTGGCCGGAGGTTCACCCTAGTAACGGACCACCAAGCTTTAATATCAATCTTCGGGAACCCCAAAACGAAAATGCCACCTCGCATAGAACAAATGCCATGCCACCAACCATCTCGACCGCAATATTCGAAGAAAGGAGCAAAGCCGACCCAACACTCAGAGCTGCTGTCTTTCTCACTCGGTCCAACAAATGGAGGGAACGCCACACAAAGGAAACCGGGGGGGAGGATGTAAACCAGAAGGAACTAGACCGGCTGGCCAAAATACACGACAAACTCACAGGCACTGACCAAGGACGCCTGCTACGAGGGAGAAGGCTAGTAGCACCAAGGGACCTAAGGAAGACCCTAGCAACACTGGCACATGAGGGCCACAGGGGAATGGACAACACAAAACGATTCCTCAGGAACTATGTCTGGTTCCCCTACATGGATGTAATAGTAGAAGACATGCTCAGAAACTGTAGGCCATGCCAACTGGCAGCGAGAGGACCAAACCCAAACCCTCTGCAACTAACCACGCTCCCGACAAGACCCTGGCAAAAGGTTGCAATGGACTTCTATGGACCTTTAGAAGAAGGAGGCTATCTATTAGTGGTAATGGACGAATATTTGAGATTCCCTTTTGCTAAGCAAACGCTGTCAACATCCTTCGTGGAAAGCGCACCCATAGGGGACGAACTATTCAGTGAATGGGGCATTCCCAACGTCGTCAAGACCAACAACGGCTCCCCGTTTCAAGGGAAAGAATTTGCAAACTTCGCAAGTCACCTAGGCTTCCACCACCAAAAGATTACACCTCTCTGGCCCCAAGCCAATGGGATGGTGGAAAAGTTTATGGTCACAATCAAGCTAACCAGACAAAAAGCAGCAGCAGAACAGATGCCTCACCCGAAGCCCATCTGCAGCATGCTCCGGAGCTACCGAAATACCCCACACGATGCCACAGGAAAGCCACCAGCTGAACTCATGGTGAGGTACCAACCCAGGACACGCATTCCCCGATGGGAGGACTATACCCCTGAGGAAGACCTCGTCATCAGGGAACGAGATGCCGAAAAGAAGAGAAGGGCCAAGCAATGGGCAGACACCAAACGGAGAGCGAAAGAACAATAACTGGAGATGGGGCAAATGGTCCTGGTGCAACAAACTCAACGCAAGAAGACGGACACCCGATACAGCCCAGAGCCGCGAATTATCACAGCCATAAAGGGGCCCATGATGACGGCAACAGGAGATTTGGGAGATATCACTCGCAACTCCTCTTTCTTCAAAAAGCTATATCTGGAGGAGCCCGAAGCACAAGAGACACCCGACGAGAATGTCAGTGAAGAAGAAGAAACAGAGCCCCCAGTGGAATCGACCGGCGAAAGCCGAGAATCCCCGGGAAGACCCCCTCGAACAGTAAAGAGACCATTGAGGCTCATCGAACAGATGTAACTGGGCTCCCATGTTAAGTACGGGGGAGGTGTTGTACGTTGGACAAAAGGGACACAGTCCCTTTAAGAAAGACTTGAGGGAAAGAGCGGGAAGAAGGAGGAAGGGGAGGAGCGGGAGTGGCGGGAGGAGAGAATTGAAGGGAGTGAATAAAGAAGGTTCACAGCAGCATTGGCTCCGTCTCGTTTTTGCGTAGCTAGACTGAGTCCAACACCAAACAAACACACTTGCTCTTTATGAGAATGTTCAGTGCAGTGCCCTGAAGTGCAAGCTTCAACTTCTTCCTACACTTGTATTTTAAAACAAAACCATTCCAGAACGGTTTCTTTTTAAAATAAAAGTATAGGAACGGTGAAACTTAAAAATAAAAAGCATAGGAGCACCGCTCCCGACTGCTCCCACCCACTTCGACCTCTGCCGATAAGAGTTATCCAATCCGCGTGCTCCGTTACCATATACAGTTATAGCACCTGTACTTAAGTTACCTTTCCTAATCAATTATATTGCATTTCGAGTTTTTGTAGAGTTAGACGTCAATGATGACGAGTTTTATGTATAAAAGTTCCTGTTCGACTGAAGTTCGAGGAAGTCGGAATGAGACAGGTGATCGAAAGGATGCTGATTTCCTATTGTTTCCCTGTTTGATGTACATGTTATTAAACAGACTTCCCTTTGCCAACTTACTGAGTCCTCATTATTGAGTCGTGTCGGAGTAAGTGAATCCTGCACCCCCTTTCCTCACATGGTGCAGCTATCTTGTCTTACAAGTTCTAGAGGGTGAGCGCTGACCTATGGGCCCGTCAGTGAATATCCCGCCCTCCTGTACACCCTGCAAGCATTGCATGTGTGGTGAGAATGCCGAGGGCATGGCTAGGTCCCATGCCCTGGGCACAGTGCCCACTGCACCTTCTCAGTGGCTCTTCCTGCAGTGGGCACTGTGCCCAGGGCATGGATTCTAGCCATGCCCTCCGTATTGTGACCACACATGCAATGCTTGTGGGGCTTGACACATGTGTCTTGCCCTGCAAGCATTGCCTGTGTGGTGAGAATGCCGAGGGCATGGCTAGGACCCACTGGCAGCTGCATGTGTGGTGAGAATGCCGAGGGCATGGCTAGGACTCACTGGCAGCTGCAGGAAGGAGCCCTGCGTCTGGGGCAGAGCGAAACATTTTCCATTAGGACTTTGGAGCTCAGATTACAGTGTGAAGTGATGTACTATTTAACATTTCATAACATTTGATTTGTTAATCTTTGGCCAGGAGTTATCAGTCAATACTGACAATCAATTGTGACAAGTAGGTGAGTGTGGCGCTGCACACGCACACGCGTGCACACTCGATCATGAACACACACACACACTCATGAACACACACACACCCACCAATGACCGCCCCACTCTATGGGTGCAGGCACAAGTTTCGAGAGGCATACTTAGTTACTTACACAGGTGTACATAACACAACAGCGCACCGGCCTGTGACGCACACACACACAGAGTCATGCTGACATTCTGGGCGCGGCTGTGCCTGTGATGGAGAGATAGCGCAGGTGAGGCGCTGAGGATGCTGAGTGAGTGAGGCCCTGAAGAAGGCGTGTGCCGCTGACGCAGCCCGCGTTCTGCAGAAACACTGGGCCTGGCCACAGGATGAAGGCTATAGCGCACACCCTGGGGATGGGTTCAGCCTCAGAGTGACTTCCAGGGACTGGTGCCAAGGGCGCCACGACGATCTGGGGGTCCTAACGGTGGCAGCTGTGTAGTGGGGGCCCAGCAGAGTTCAGTGATTCAGGGAGGCTCACCCTGTATTAACCCCGTGTTTAGGGGCCTCCCGGAAATGCGGAGCTCGATTAATGACTGTGTGTCAGGGAGTTCCTGCGAGGACACGTGTATGAACCCTCGACTCAGAAAGGGGGTCCCTCAAGGCGACAGAGAGGACTGGGTCCCCCAAAGATTGTCAGAGAAAGGTTGCACCCTCAAAGTATGCGCTGGGGATGCTATGATTCAGGGATTGCCTGGAAAATGGCTGATTTTGGGGTGCCAAGGAGAGGTGGCCAGTGAGAGCCCACAGCATTGGTACGTACCCTCAAGGCAACAGTGAGAGGCAGGTGCCACTGGTAGTCCAGGTACAGCAGGCAGGAGTGGATGCCTGCTGGTGGAAAGACAGAGTGGGTGCCATGCATTAAGAGACAAAACCCAATGCATAACGAAGCCGAGATACAGAAGGCGACATCTGTGTGGCGGCTCAGGACCGCAACAGAGGGCTTCTTCAGGGCAACATCAAAGGACTGGCTGCTCAGCAGAACCTCAGAGAAGCACATCTGATCCTCACCCGAGCACTGGCTGCCAACGAAAGCACCAGGAGATGGCCTTCATTAATGCCCTCCACGTATTACGGATCTTGATTTTAAGTCTCTGTCTCCTAAAAATCACGATTGCCAACATCCAGCAGATGAATTTACTCCTGATTTTCTCCCGAAAAGAGCACACATATTGACTACTGTGCTCCACCTGCAGCCCCAGGGCAGACTGGCAGCATGGATGCCACCTCGACCGTTATTAGGGGCATTGCAGAACTTGAGAGGGGGCAGCTGGTGCCCTGTATGTGGCCGGAAGCCATTTGCTCCCTTTTGCGCATGGTGGTACCATGTAACCGGTTGGGCCCGCTGAGGACTTCACCGAACAGTATAACAGAGCCCCTTGTTTGTCTGGCCTCGTTGGTGAGGACACTGAGTAGGATGATGGACCTGCAGTCCCCAGCAGGCCCCTCGCTCCCACTGCCGTTCCACCTCTCAACACTCCCCCCCATCCGGTCATCTGCTCTCACATTCCCTTCCCAAGAGCCCAACCCCCGGAGACGACAAGTCCCTTACACGTAACTCTGTGTAGGAGGACATGCCATCTCCCCCAGCTCTCTAACAATGGACACTTTGGTGCATGTTTCTTTAAGAGAGGCTCGGGTCTCTGTGTCTAGCTCTGTGATTGAGGGCTGGTGGACTCTCACCATCATCAAAGTACCGCTCCATTCTCTGGAGGTTTCTTTTTATGCCTTGGTCAGCATCAGCACCATGGTATCTGTGAGACACTTCCCTTGTAACCACTCCACCACCCGGCGCCATGGCCCTTGTAACCACTCCACCGCCCGGCGCCATGTTCTCTCCTAAAGTGAGAGATGTCCCTTCTAACCACTGCATTGGGAGCTCTTGCGGTTACTGTTGGCCCTTTGGAGTGTTTGATGGTCAGTGGAGATGAGTCAAAAGTGGAGTTACAATGTACTCCCCTGCTGCCTGCGAACCAGCACCGGATCCCCGACCTGTAGTTGAGATGATTCTCCATGCCTCCAATGAGCACGATACGCCTTCATCTGACTCTTGCGATGCCAATCTCTGTCCTTCCCTACACCATGTTGGTCCAGGGTGATCTTGTGCGAGGTTTGCTCCCAGACATTAGCTCTGCCGGGCATACACCTGTTGTACTGTGTGATGAACTGCGACAGTCTTGGGGCATCGGGCACAAGGCATGATTCCGAGCCTGGTCCCAGTGTTGGGCATCTTTCTACCACGCCATATGCTTGTGACCGTAGAGGCATTCTCTTTCTGTGCTCTGCCCCATTTATCTCATAACTTGCGCTAACTGGGGCCCACCGAGAGGGTGGGCCATTATCTGACACTGCCCTCACCAGTAATGGGTGGATGAGGACAGTGACATACCTCTTAGCCAATGGTTGCCGTTCATAGCATGGATGTAGGGCATGGCATTTGGCCCTTTGGGCAGCAGTGTATCATGACCAGGGCATGGAGATGAGTCATGATTCTAAAAGGTTTGCATCCTGCGGCCAATCCTTCTTTCTCCGGTTGTGAGTACATTCGTTCCCCCTCTGAGAGACTTCCGGCCGGGCTTGCATTGAGTAAGAGGAACTCTGAGCCCGACAGAGCTGGTCTCCACAGTCCATTCCGTGCCAAGAGACTCATTGAGGCAGGACAGGTAGCCTGTTGATGTAAGGTCGGGTTTCACTTGTTTGACAGCGTGTTCGCCTTCCCTCAGCCATCTCAAGAGCACACCCTGTGTTGTTAGTACTCTTAGAGGTGTGCTCGGGGCAGGTTGCAGTCACTCGCCATGACTAGGAAAGAACGCCTGTTGCTGACTTCTGATACTGCAGGGATGTCTGCAATGTTGTCCACGTTGGCTGCATTCCTTTGCACAAAGAGGTGTGTCCAGAAATGTCAATTGCGGCGTATAGAATGCACACCTGGAAACACTTAGGGCCAGATTTACAATGCCTTTTTCAATGGGGTTTCCCCATTCAGAAGTGCTTTGTGAAATAGGCCCTTAGTGTTGCTAAAGCAGCCTCAGTGGGTGCCAAGCACACTTCTGTGAAAGCCACACACAGGGGTCTCCAGATGCTACAATGTCATCACTGTGGATGGCACCGCTGCACGTTCTGATGCTCGCTCGGAAGGTTTGCGCTGGTGAGAAAATACCAAAGCTTAACCGTTTGTTCAGTGCAATCGTTCTGATAGCACAGCAGTAAAGCGCTCGCTTTGACATCTGTGCAGAGACTGCTGGCGCAGGTTCGAATCCCGGCAGGGCCGAACTCAGCCCGAACACAGCCTTTCATCTTTCCGAAGTCGATAAATGCTCTGATTACTTACCGGTAATCTTCATTACTCCTAGTCCTACTCTTCCTCGTCACAGTACTTACTTCATGAGGCACCCGCCTCCGACACAGGACCTTCTTCTATTTCTTTAAATCCCTATAACTCCTCCCCCACATCCATGTCACTCAGTTTCATATTACCAAGCCGGAGCATGGGACCTTCCCCGCAGGGAGGGTGAGGAGGGTCGTCAGTACTGTGACGAGGAAGAGTAGGACTAGGAGTAATGAAGATTACCGGTAAGTAATCAAAGCATTACCTCCACGTCCACTCTTCCTCGTCCCAGTACTTACTTCATGAGGTATACCAAAGCATCAACGGGGAAAAGGTCCCAATGAGACAGAGCCAAAAACAGTGCAGCAAAACACACCCACAATAACTCTTAAATCACATCCCCACAGCCAAAAAACTCCAACCACGAAGGAACCAACCCCCGAGTGGGAGAAACTCAACCCATAGCGGTTGATGAAAATGCCTAGACCAGCCAAGGCGGCAGCCATACAAATCTCTTGCAGAGAAAAACCCTCCTTACATCGGGCCAGGAAGCCGCGAAACCCCTGGTAGACCGCCCCTGATTGTGCGCAGGCACAGGCAGGCCAGAAGCCACATAGGCCCTAGAGATCACAACCCGGAACCACCGGAAAATGGAAACCACAGATGCGTTATGCCCAGCCCCAGCCAGACCACAAGCAATCAGAAGACTATCAGATTGGTGGAAAAGGCAAACCAAGCCAAATACTCCAACGCGTCCCGCCGGACATCAATGTTAAGCCGAGCCACCTCCTCAGGCGTTCTTGGATCATGAAAGAAGTCAGGGAGAACCAGACCCTGAGAGGTGTGAAACCCGAGAGACAACTGAAGGGAGAAACTTCGGACCACACCCCGGCACCACCGAGTCTGGCAGCACCCTCAGGAAAGGAGCGTGACATAAGAGAGCCCCAATCTCCCCAAGCCTACGGGCAGAAGTGAGGGCAATAAGAAAAGCAGATTTCAGTGTAAGATGTTTGATATCAATCTCGGAAATGGGCTCAAAAGGAGGCCCGTGAAGGAACCGTAATACAAGAGGGAGATCCCAAAAGGAAAACCCTTTATCAGCACAAGGAAGGGAAGAAGAAAAACCCTGGATCAACTTCCCCACCAACACCTCCCCATCCAAGTGACCGTCAGAGTCCCCCAAAAGGAATTTCATGGAGGCCCGCTGAGAGCGAAGCCTGGAAAAACTGCCAGGCCCCTGTCAAAACCCCTCCTGGAGGAACCGAAGGATAGCAGAGGCCAGAACGCAGGGGAGGGATCTCAGACTGCCCATACCAGTCTCGGAAATGGCCCCAATGTCTGCCTAACACCTTCAGAGTGGAGGGTCTAAGAGCATCCATTTGGACTCAACTACAGGATCTGAGAACCCCTGAGATATCAACCTAGACTGAGCAATAGCCACACCGGCCATTGCATCCGGTGGAATTCTAACCGCAGATCCCCTTGAAGGGGACACGGCCACCTCGGAATCAGCCAAGGTTCCTAGGAACGAAGCTCCAACAGAGAGGGGAGCCAACTCCAGCGGCACCAGAACAGAGCTAACAACAACACAGTCACCCTGGACACTCAGATGCACCAAACCACCCGGGGCAGAAGGGGAATAGGCGGAAAGGCATAAAGGAAAACCCCAAGGCCACTGTACAGAGAGGGCGTCCATCCCCCAATCCCCTCAACCTGAAACCGAGAGCAGAAGAGGGGAACTTCTGCTGAGGCCGGGGATGCAAACAGGTCTAGAACCAAGGACCCTAAACTGACACAGGTCACCGCAAAGACCTGGGCCAACAGGACCAGTTCTGCAGAGGAGTGAAAACCGGCGTCTGAGAAGATCCGCTTGAACATTGTCCACCCTTCTGATACGTGAGGCCAGCAGATACACCAGATGAGATTCCTCCCAGGTGCCTATCAGCGCTGCCAGAGCATTCAAGGAACAGCCGGAACCCCTTTTGCAGTTCACATATGCCAAGGCCGTCGTATTGTCCGATCGGACCAAAAACCGCCGAACGTCAAGCAACTCCTCGAAGTACACCAGAGCTTGCACAATGGCACACCTCTTGCCAATTGGATGATCACCGGCTCTCCCCAGATCTCACAACCCTTGAGCTGAGAGGACCCCCAATGTATACCCTTTCTGCTGGTGTTGGTAGTAGGAGAGGTCACAGGAGGAAGGACCATGCACACCTCAGCCTGTAGACCTGAAAACCCCCCGCCACCATAGCAGGGACACTCGCAGCGCTGGGGACACTGAAAACAAAACTACGAAAGCCGAGATGTCGGGAGCCAGTGGGAGAGAGTATAAGACACCAGGAGACGTAACCGAAGACAGGCTCAAGGAACTGGAAAACATGCAAGACGCCACGTGCCCCGTAACTTCAGCAACAGGTGAGTCGAGACATACTGCCTTCTGAGAACCCAGCCCAGAACAGCCAGCAAGCGCCCCCCCTGCACAACATCCAGAGTACGCTCTCCCCAGACGTCCGGACAAGCAGTGCAGGGTCTTGAGACCCATGAGCAGGTGACACATCCTAGAAGGCATAGGGACCAGGAACACCCGCAAGTAGAAAACTTGACCCTGAACAGGGAGAGGAACGGGCAAGACGGTAACCCACAACAACCGCTCGGAGAGAACGGATCCCATGGCCAACTACTTGGACCGTGAGCTGGGTACCAAAGTCCTAACCATGCAAACCTGGACAGGAGGAGACAGGAACGGCAACTGATACCCCCTCCAGAAGGAGCCCATTACCCAGGAAGCCGAACCCCACCGGTCCCATACACCTCCGAGAAGATAGAGACGAGGAGCCAGGGAAAACCGCCAGTCACTGCACTTGCACCAGAGGGAAATCACAGGACGTTGAAACAGGCCTGCGCCACAATATAACAGCATGCTTGTCAGCCCACAAAAAGATTTGACCTATCAAAAGGAAGATACTGGACAGGCCAGAAGTCCAGCAGACTATGGCCCCCTCAGCCGACAGAGGAGCCACCAGGCTGGCGTCAAAAGGGCAGAGTACTGTCACAAAGCGGGGCAAAGCAATCCATCCCGGATAGCCGACATCAAAGGCAACCCCCTACCTGAGGTATGCCTATACTGGAAAACCCACTGAAGTGACATCCCCCTCCACCGGCACCAGGGGCTCTGAGAACCCCTCTAAGCACAGACATGTGCCACCATGTGCCCTATCACTTCCCACAAGTCTGAGAGGAGGCGTGAAAGCAACACGTCAGCACCGGAGGACCTAGGGCCTAAAAGAAGAGACACTGGGAACCCCCTGCATGGCCGTTACTTCCATGATCATTTTCCATAATCCCATGCCGGACAAGGGAAAAGCAAATCAACTCCTTTGACTTTCCCTTGCGCAGTTTAGAGGAAGAGGACAGGACAAGGAGTCTGCGTCCATAGCTAGCACAGACCCAAACACACCACTAACACACCACATGACTGAGAGGTGGTTTGAGCCCTGTATCCAGTAGCTGGTAGCCCCATGCTCTAAATCGTTCCAATGCATCGGTCTAGGAAGGATGAAGGACCGAGTCAGCACCGCTGAGACTCGAACCCGAAGTGTAGACTATGCCAGGCCGGTACCCTTCCGGCCGCTTGCAGATGTGTCCAAAATCTGCGCCGTATTCACAGGCAGCACGCAAGGAATGCAGCCAACATCCGGTGCATACTGGGCTGTGTGTGTCTGAGGAGCTGGTGGTATGTGACATGTCTGTGACAGAACAGAGCCCCGCACTTTCAAATACTCTGTCACAGTCACCCCACGACAAGAAGCAGAGAGTCCTCACAACAAAAAAGGAAGGCTAGCCCATACTGCCAAGTGCTTGCCATCATTTCCAATAAAGATGTGTACACAGAGCACGAGGTAACGGCCTTTCAAAGGAGTCAAGATGGCCATACCAGCAAGAGAGGGGAAAACATCAAGCACAGTCCTCCCCTCTCCTTACCTTCCCCCAGAGAATGCAGCTGACATCCGGTGCATCCTGGGCCGTGTGTCTCTGAGGAGCGGGTGCTATGTGGCATGCCTGCGACAGAACAGAGCCCCCGCACTTTCAAATACTCTGTCATAGTCACCCCACGACAAGAAGCAGAGAGGCCTCACAACAAAAGGGAAGGCTTAGCCCATACTGCCAAGTGCTTGCCATCATTTCCAATAAAGATGTGCACACAAAGCACGAGGAAAACGGCATGTTGAAGGAGTCAAAATGGCCATACCAGCAAGAGAGGGGAAAACATCAAGCACAGTCCTCCCCTCTCCTTACCTTCCCCCAGATAATGCAGCCAACATCCGGTGCATCCTGTGCTGTGTGTGTCTGAGGAGCGGGTGGTATGTGACATGCCCGCGACAGAACAGAGCCCCCGCACTCCCAAAGACTCTCTGCCACTGTCAACCCACGACAAGAAGCAGAGAGGCCTCACAACAAAAGGGAAGGCTAGCCCACACTGCCAAGTCGAATCAAGATGGCCAAAACAGGAGGAGAGGGGAAAAACACCAAGCCCAGTCCTCCCCTCTCCTTACCTTCCCCCGGGCCGTGCAGGACCCGGGACACAATGCTCACGCTGCGGTCCGGAGCCCAGCAAAGAACCGAGCGAGGCAATCCAGCTCAACTGTGACCCCAAGCCCCGCAGGGGGCCCAGGAGCAGTGCCGCACCTGAGGGAGCCGAGGGCCCCGCCACACAGCCCCCCCCAGGGGGCCAGCAATCGGTGCTCCCTGGTGCCCCGCACCGGGAAGAAAAAGTCCAACCTGCCGGAGGCAGGAAAAATTTAAACTGAGTGACATGGATGTGGGGGAGGAGTTATAGGGATTTAAAGAAATAGAAGAAGGTCCTGTGTCGGAGGCGGGTGCCTCATGAAGTAAGTACTGGGACGAGGAAGAGTGGACGTGGAGGTAATGAGCACCAGGTAGTGCTATATAAATGCTAAATTATTATTATTAATCCACGGTGATTGGAAACGGAAGTTATGCAAATGAGGCCTCATTACGACTCTGGCGCCAAGTGGTTAACGGCGCTGTAAAAGGCTATGCGCCGTTAACCACTTAATGCCTTACTACGAGGTGCCTTTGCGGGACCCGGTCTGGACCAGCCGTTAAAGTAGGGACCCGCACCCGCAAAGGGACCTCGCAGGCAATTACGGCACCCCGCCTTCCCCATTCCCATTGAGCCCTATGGGGCAAAAATGGGAATGGGGAAGGGCCATGGTGAAATGGGGATATACCGCCCCGCCAACCTTGGAATGGGGCGGTAATTCCGCATTGCACCATGGCGGACTTGTTACAACACCGGCACCAACCATGGTGCTAATAGCGCCATGGTTTAGCGCCAGTGTTGTAATGAGGGCCATGTGTGTTTCATTCTATCCGACCGTATTCACGTCTAATTTGAGAAACATGTGTGCATTGGTGAGAAGACGTCTCTACATGCAACCCTGGGTGTGGCGTCTCCCTCTCTCTCCCAATGACTTTGTTGGCTTGCTGCATGTCCACACACATACCAATGTCACCTGTCATTTTTTTTCTTTGAACCAGCGACAATATGAGAGTCCCAGGGCGTTGGGCCCGAGGCTGGTTCAATGATGTCATTTTTTAGTAGAGTCAAGACTTCTTTCTCCACTTGGGGTCGCAGGTGTAGGAACGCGATGATGATGTTTGAGCTTCGGTCCCGGATATGGTGAGAATCGTGGTTCGAGGAAGACTTTTACTTAATGATGACGACGAACTCCCGCCTATGAGGTGGCACCTGATGGCTCCTCAGTTCCGAAATGATCAAAGCCACAGTCAGCAACTCATTTCCGGAGGCTTGCAGCGAACATGTCCATTGCTTCTCCTTGTAATTGACACGCAGAACTAGTGTGTGCCTTTCATGGTTAATATTTCTTTAAGGGTCAAAATACACTTAATTCTGGCTCAACACAGAAGACACGGCAACTTCCGAGCACACTGACGGCACCAACCTCACACATATGCCCCAGTAATAGTAATACACCCCGTCAGGGAATGAGACCAAAAGATAGTTTTGCCAGGATAACAAAGTTTACATAATATAGAAAATGGCAGCAAAAGAACTCTGCTGCCCGAGAGCACGCTGCCAATAATTACACGGGCTGCAGATTAAAAAGGGTAACCGCATCATCGTTGACGATTTCGACTAAGACAGATGTCATGTTGCTGGTTGGTGGGGGACCTATAGATTGGCCTGCTCTATATGGGATGCCAGGCCCTAATTGGCTACTACTTCCCGGTCGATCTTGGTGCACGTGGGTCGGCTGGGCTCATCTCCACGGTGAAGGTCATTTCAGATGGCCAAAACATTTCTATCTAATCTAAGCTGCACAACAGGAACTGCTAATTTATGAAAAATGACAGATACCTGAACGTCACATGCAACGGGGTCCTTTGAGAAGAGGGGATAATAAATTGACATGCTGACCTCCACATTTAAGGCATTGATACCTCTGTTCCCACACCAGAGGGTCTCTCCTGGGGCTTGATTTACCACTTACCTTCCCTGGTGTCACATGATACGAACAGACGTGTCTTACTATTGGGAGAATATATTGCTTGCCAGGATTTGGTCTATGGTGGGTGTTCTCGATTGGACAGGCGAGGTGGTTAGATGTTTATCATGAAAGGAATTGGGGGGGTCAGGACTGGTGGTCTCTGGCCTGGCGGGGTGGAGGGTGAGGGGGCACAGGCAGTTTAGTGGAGATGGATGGGCATTCGTGCTGTGGCCTGTCTCTGTCCCACGCTCTTTGCAGACCGCATTCTTTTAAAAACGATACTAGATATTTGCAACATTGTGAGGACAGGGAACGGATGAGCTGCCGTGGGAATAAGGCTCATGCAGAGCTGGCCTGATGTGCCGATGGCTTGGCCCCTCTGTGTGAGAGGCTGGAAATGCAAGCGCTGCAGGCCCGCAAAGTGTTTTTCTTTGGGCTTAGTCAAAAATGGCTTCTAGGCCTAATGCGAAATGGGGTTCCAATGCTGAGACACAGGCGATGTTATACGTCTACTTCTATATATTATAGGGTTATAACTTGGTTATGCCTAAGGGGGTGGGGGAAGACCACTTCCTTCCCAACAACACGTACACTACACTCTATCCTGTGGGCCACATTAACCCAATGGAAAGGATGCGTACCCTAACTGGGACTGATGTGCATATCACCCACACATGGATCACACTACGGGCCCTACCGACTCATGGCACACACACTAAAATTCATGCTCGCCAAAATACAGGATGGTAGAAAGTGTGACTTGTGGACCTATTCGATGCTGGTCAATCCATTCCATTCCATGAGGTTAAAAACATGCTGGGGCTGATTGATACACACTGGCTTCCAAGAGGGAATCACAGTGGAGGGAGTCGTGGGCAACTGAATTTTCGGGGACACACTGGATTTCCCGAGAATTTAAACATTCTACCATCTCTGTACACCCAATAATCTTAGGAGACATCTAACATTACCCAACATGTGGACTGAAGATCTGGGGGTACCACTGGTGGTTGAAGACATCTATGAGTTTTTCTCTATGGTCAAAAATGCATTGTACAGCTCAAAACATGGAGAAATGCAATACAAGCTTATACAGAGAGCACATTTCACAGCTACCAAGCTATATAGCAACAGAACCACTCAATCTGCCAACTGTTGGAGGCATTGTGGGGGCATCGACATTATGGGCACATAGTCTGGACCTGCCCAAAGATCAAACCCTTTTGGGTCATGGTTTCCCAACAGATAACTAGGATACAAGTGTAAAGGGGGTGCAAACCCCTCCCCAGTCAACTGAATATAGATAACATGATAGGCAGATAAAATGGTTCAATCAATGAAGAAATCAGGATTAGCTTGCCTTTATTAAACGTAGAAAGTGCACATGGCACTGCGTATATTTGGATTAGGGTGCAACAGGAAATGAAGGTTGCTTTAAATATCACACACATACCATAAGGGTATACGGCTATATTATGAATAAAGGATACAAAGTGAGAGATGCTTAATTAAACACATATGTGCTCCCTGAAGAATAAATACAGTGTCAGACAAAAATATATTTCAAAATGGATAACTCAAGTGCAAAATGGTTTCCAGGCTTAAGCCAGGTGTGAAAGACTATGACTCATGCCAAGAGTTTTCAGACAAGCAACAGAGGCTGATACATTAGAGACAGTCTTTGGCAGCATCTCGCAGTGAGGTAATTAGGTTTGTTAGGTCAAAAATGGAAATTGGCAGAAAAAGCAGACACGATGGTGATGAAGCCAGATAAGTAAGGGAAGCTTAGATACATTTATCTATGTTCTTATTAAAGAGGGCACAATGTGTGGCATGCAGACTATTCTCAGAGACCAGCTGTATTATTTTGGCAGCCATGAAATCTGCTCTAAGGGAGTTAAGCACTAACTAACTTGGCAGGACTTCAGCAATCAAATAAAGATTAGATATCAGTGATTGAATATGTTCTTGACAGGAGGTGAGCAGTGTCATAGTTGTGTCCAGCCAAGTCTAAAATAAGCATATCAGTTTCATGCATCAGAGAAAAGTGTGGATGCCAGCAATGCTAATGTGGGCTTGCTGTGCTCACAAGAGAAGCTAGCCAATGATATTGTAGGAATGTTTTTTCTCTGACTAAGGGGACCTATCAGAAACACACCATGTTGAAGGTAGAAATTTGCATAAACATGTTACATCATTGTAAAAGACTATAAAAGCAGGTTAAAGGTAACATTTATTTGAGTGTGTCCTGATATTCCAACAATAAAAGCTATGATGAAAGGCTCCCAGGCGTCTGATTTTCTCTTATCTCTCTCTCCACAAAGAGTTCATAGATGCCAGGTGCTTGAAGAGATGGGAAGCAGTTCACAAGGCCCTACTGCTATGATGTCTCCGACATTGATGTAATTCAGGATAGATGGTGAAGAATGGCACGATGGGGCGATAACACAAAGACTTGCACATATTATGTGGTTCACAGCTCAAAAGGCCATGCCCCTGGACCGGAAATATGATCCCCCACAGACACGAGGAAATGGCCAATGCTCATATCCAAGATATGTGCCGCAGAGCGGGCCAGCTAAAAACGTATAGCTTATGCCAGAAAACCAGATAGATTCTGGGAATTGGTTGACACAGTGATATAGAGTTGGAAGGAGCCTACCACACACCGGGCCCGGGGTATGTTGTGCGCATTGGATGGTTTGGCGCCATTACCTATTTTCACCTTGCTGCGCATCATTGTGCTGTATGACACTGACTTGATATACCATATGGAGGGAATCCCATTACATTAGATACCGTACATTAGTACCCGGCGAGGGGGTGAGGTGTTGGCCTCTCAGCCAATGAGGAGGCTCAAGATGGTAATCCTGACGTCCGAGAGTTCTCTTAGTGGGCGGCCACCATCCGCCATCTTCCCCTTGCCAGGATGTCAGGTAAGTTCACCCCTGCGCCCGGAATACCCTCCCCACCCCCATTTTCCATGTATTTTTTCCCCCTCATATTCCCATTCCACTTACCTTCCACGGCCTGGTCCCTCGCCGACGCCGGGAACTGCAGTGTTCCCGGCGCATCCCTCTCCCTCGTCAATAACTGTTATGGAAAGGTAGAAGGAATAAGGATACATGGTGGTCACCTTAAAAAAAAATGATTTTTTTAAACAAACTATAAGTATCCGGTTACTCTTGTCGGATACTAATAGCAATATTACTCTTGCTTCGCTCAGGCTTCTACCTTACTCTATCCCGGTAATGCTCCTCTGCTGGGGTAATATGGCTTAATTAGACAGGAAATTACTGGACTTTTCTGGAGAATTCTATAAATGTATACTGAAATGATTGAAATCTGTATATTCTGGTTGGATAAAATTACATATGTTGATTGCACTTTTTTTTTTTTCCGAATATATTTTTATTGGTTTTGTACATACATTGCATATCAACTGTTTGCGAATACATAAAGAGCGCTGCGCGCAGCGCAATTGAGTTTAGAGGTGCAAGTAGTAGAACAACAAGGACAATGTCCTTCATAACAAAACAACAATCATAACAGGTCAGAGGGCAGTTCATGGGTCGAAGCAAGCGTTTAGTCTAGCCCTGATGGGCAGTGATGGATTGCATGTGGGCGGAAAGGGATCCTAGTATGGGCTTTAGGTACTGAGTCGTTCTTAGATTGCGGTGAGCGATAGATTATTCAGGCATTGGAGCATCATTTCTGAGTTCATTAGCAGTCCGGACCCTGGGCCAATCTGTACCTCTGCTCTGCTTTGTCCCCTTTGTGTTTATTCGGTATTGTCCATCCATCGTAGGGAGGGGGTTGTCGTGCCAGACCTGGGAATTTCTGGGTGAAGTCCAAAAAGGGAGCCCATTTTTGGGAGAATTTGTCTCCGTTTCCGAACCGAAGGGCCGTAATTTTTTCCGCTGCAATTATGTCCCAGCATTTTGTCCACCACATTTGTACTGCCGGGCCCTCTGGGTTTTTCCACAGCCTAGCTATGGAGATTTTTGCGGCCGTTAACAGGTGGGAGCATAGCTCTGCTCTGTGCCCGGAGAGGGGGAATTGGCCCTCCCCGTTTGATCCCAATAGAACGATGCCCGGGTCCCATGGGATAGTAAGTCCTGTGATTTTATTGATGTGATCCAGCACTGTTTTCCAGAATTGAGTAGCCTTGGGACATGACCAGAACAGATGAAAGAGTGTGCCTTTGTCCGGGCATCCTCTCCAGCAAGCCGGAGGAATTGTGGGGTTGCATTTATTGAGTGTCTCCGGGGTCCGATACCGCCTGAAGCATACCTTAAATGCCCCTTCCTTGTTGGAGACGCATTTTGAGCTTCTGTTTGCTCTTGCCCAGATGTGGTTCCACTCCTCCACCTCGATAGGCCTCCCAATGTCGTTTTCCCACTTCAGCATATATGGCTCTTTGCGGGATGGGTCTGTTCTGTCCAAGAGCTTGTAGAGGATGGAGATTCTGCCCTTTGGCGGGGACCCTGTGAGGGTGTGTGCCAGGGCTGTGAGGGCTCTGCTTCCGTGACGTTTCATCTCCCTGCTCGAGAGCCAGTGGCGGAGCTGGGAGTATCTGAATCTCTCACTCTCCGGCACATCGAATTTCAACTTGCAGGCCTCGAAGTCTAGGGGGTTTCCTTCCTCGTAAAAATCTTGTATTCTCTCCAGACCTCCATTTTTCCAGCTCCTAAAATTCCTGGGGTTACAGCCCGGGGTAAATTCTGGGTTTCCCCAGACCGGGGTGAGTGGGCCCGTCGTGCCGCGAAGGTTCCACAGTCGCGCCGCTTTCTTCCAGCTCCTTACAGTATTTTCAGTTGCCGCCAGGGGACCCCTGCCCTCGTTTGCGCTGGGTTCCTTAAGGTGTGGCAGCGAGGTTATTGGGCTTGGGCTCCAGGCCTCCTCCAACTCCAACCAGCGAGGCTTAGATGTGGCGGGGAGCCAAGCGAACGCCGATGAGAGCTGAGCGGCCAGCACATATCTTGCAGCGTCGGGCGCTCCCAGACCTCCCGTCTCCCGACCCAGGAGCATGACCCTCCGCGGGATGCGTGGCTGTTTCCCCTCCCAGATGTAACTCAAGATATTCTTTTGTAGCTTCTGGATCTCTTGTTTCGGGATTGTGGTGGGTATGGCAGCACATTGGTAAAGGAGTCTAGGGATGAGGTTCATCTTCAAGGCCGTGATTCTTCCGAACCATGAGATCTCCTGCTTTTGCCAGCGTATGAGATCGCCTCTGAGTTCTTTCAGGAGTGCCGGAAAGTTGGCTTTATATAATCTACTGGAAGCGCCGGGAAGCTGGACCCCCAGATACGGGAGGTTCTTTTTGGCCCAAGGGATCTGATATTCTTTCTCCAGGCCTGATACTAGCTGGCTAGGTAGATTGATGCTTAATGCTGTAGACTTGGTGAGGTTAACCTTAAAGCCCGAGGCTTCCCCGAATTCTAGTAGTTCCTTCCATAGGGCCTTCATGGATTCCTCTGGTTTGGTTAAGGTGAGGAGGACATCATCGGCGTAAAGGGTGGCTTTATATGTTTGGGACTTGATTGCCAGACCTTGGATCCTTGCATTGTGGCGAACTCTGATCGCGAATGGCTCCATGGAGAGGGCGAATACCAGAGGGGACAGGGGACAACCCTGTCTAGTGCCTCTTGAGATTTTGATCATTTCGGACCTGACTCCATTCATTCTGAGGCTGGTGGAGGGATGCTGATAGTTTGCTAATGTCCATTTTATGAAGTTTGGGCCGAAGCCGAAATGTGAGAGTGAGTTTCGGATGTAGCCCCAGTCAAGCATATCAAAAGCTTTGTGTGCGTCCAAGGATAGTATCATCAGTGCCTGCCCCCTTCTATTGGCAGATTCGATGACGTTGATGGTTCTTCTTATGTTATCATGGGTACTGCGGCCGGGTATGAATCCCGTCTGGTCCGGGTGGATAATAGACGGAAGCAAGGGGGCCAACCTGTTCGCTAGGGTTTTGGTAAAAATGTTTGCGTCATAGTTCAGAAGGGAGATAGGTCTGTAGGAGGCGCACTGGCTCCGGTCCTTTCCAGGCTTCGGCAGTAGTACCGTTATGGATTCTTCCATAGAGGGGGTGGTCGTGCCTGAGGATAGGAATGAGTTGAATAGGGTGGCCAGGTGGGGAGATAGGATGTATGAACATTTTTTATAGAATTGGGCGGTAAGCCCGTCTGGACCAGGGGTTGAATTTTTCAGTTTGGTTATGGTTTCACTAACTTCTTCTGCCGAGAAGGGGGCCTCCAGGGCCTCGAGTTGCGGGCATGGGACGGCTATTTGCGCTTCGGCTAGGTATTTGGCTTGTGCTGCTTCGGACGTGGGGACCCCCGACATAATCGTTCTGTGATGAGAAACCATGATTTCCATTTTCTCTTTGATGGAGTAACGAAGAGTCCCTTGTGCATCCGCGAGGCTATG